>NC_058398.1:0-600000 GCF_019915245.1 Fusarium musae
CCTAACCCTAACCCTAACCCTAACCCTAACCCTAACCCTAACCCTAACCCTAACCCTAACCCTAACCCTAACCCTAACCCTAACCCTAACCCTAACCCTAGCTTCTTTTTTATATTTCCTCCCTTCTTCTAATTATTCTCTTAACTATACTCTTTATAATAGTATGCTTATATACTTTACTAATTAGAAACAAAATAGCCGCATATTAGACAGCCTTGTATGCCCTTTCTTAGCAGTTTAAGATATAAAATCGCTTTATTTAATATATCTAGGAACTGGAAATCGTATAGCTTATCCTATCTGTAGATAAGCCCTGGTATAGCATCTACTGCTTTAGTAATCTCGCTAATCTAACTGGCTATAATCTTTAGATATTTTTACTTTAAATACCTAGGAATCTTATTAGCTATATAGCTAAGCTTATAAACCTTATATATAATAAATAGTAACTTTAATATATAAATAAATAGTTCTATAATAGTAATACTCGTTCTTTCTTATATATATTATATATATTATTAAGTTAATATCCCCTTTATACTTTCTATAACTATATTACTGTTTTAATAACTAATAGCTTAGAGCTACTTTATTTTAGTAATTATTACTTTTTATCTAAACCCTATATTTTCTTATATTAAGCTACTTATAATACTAAATACTAAACCTTATTATAACTTTCCTTAAATAATAAACCTTATTATAATGCCTTATTATTTAATAATTAAATAGCGAAACCTTTTTAAAATTAAATTTATATCCCTTCTCTTTATTTTCCTATAAATATTTTCTATTTTAGCCTTAAAAATGTTAATAATATCTATAAATGATTTTTTTAATGAGGTCTACCCCCTGTCTTTATTAGTATATTTACAGTTTTAGTAAGAATGCTTAATAAGGTCTAATAGATATTATCGCCAGATTATTGTAAAAATGCTCAATAAGGTCTAACAGACATCATCGCCAGATTGTTATGAGAATGCTCAATGAGGTCTAACAGACATCGTCGCCAGATTGTTGTGAGAATGGCGGTCTACTATTCTTGGAATCGATTTGGACCTCATCGGCCGTGATGACAGCTTCTTCGCTCTAGGTGGAAACTCTATCCATGCTATTAGGCTAGTTGGACTGGCGCGCTCTAAAAACTATCATTTGAAGTATGAGGATATTTTCTCGTGCCCTATTCTTGTTGACATGGTATCTCGCCTTTCATCACTTAGCGATACCCAACGAAAGGAGCAGTCCCGATATTCCCCAGAGCCTTTCCAACTCATCTTGGAAAGTGATCTGACATTCGTTACCGATCATCTTCTTCCCTTGTACAGCATCAGTAAGGATGAAGTCGAGGATATTTATCCTTGTACCTCGCTTCAAGCATCGCTCATGGCTGAAACGGCCAGACAACGCGAAGTCTATATCTTAGCAGAGTTTCACAGTTCCCGCTTCACTAGTCCCTCGTTTCCGAGATGCGTGGTCTTTGGCTTTCAGGTCATACGCAATATTGCGAACAAGAATTGCGTTGAGTCACGATCAAACCCATGGAGCGTGGCAAGTCGTGATGAAGAGCCGACCTTTGAGATGGACTGAATTTCCCGATACGAGCTCTTTTGTTGAGTTCGTCTACGATACACATGATTATGGGAGGCCTCTAGTTCATCTAGGAGTCATTCGAAGCAAAGATGATAACAGTCAAGCTAACGGAGACACTGTGACCCTTGGCTTCTGTGTTCATCATGCGGCGTACAATGGATGGTCCCTTTCCAATCTTTGGGGGACCATCATGAAAGAGGTTTCAGCCAGCACAAGCAACGCTTTTTCTATCAACGATACCCCTTTCAACACTTACATTCACCATCTTACTCGACAGAACCAGGAAGAAGCGAAGACCTACTGGGAAAAGAGGTTCGCCGACCTTTCCAACACACGGCTCTTTCCCCAGTCACAAGATCCCGACCATCAGCCATTAGCAACAGACTCGCTCCATCGCATTCTCGAGCTACAGCATTCCAAAAGACAGGTTCATTTGCAAGGCAAGACAGACATAGTGGCTCAGACAGGCTGGGCCCTCACTATCTGCCAATACACAGCAAACAGCGATACTCTCTTCGGCACCATCTTGTCCGGACGAGAGTCTGCTGCTGCCAGTATCGAAGGAATAGAGGCCATCGTTGGACCAACTATAACCACTGTTCCAGTTCGAACAATCTTCAACTACGACTCTTCCGTATCGGATCTCATTACCGCTGTGCAAGACGATAACCTCAATGCGATTCGCTTTTCTCACATTGGCTTGGCTTGGAACAAACGTCTCGTATAAGTCAAGATTGTCGCCAGGCGTGCCAGTTTGACAGCATTTTCCTCGTCCAACCTGCTCCAAGTGACATTTTCACTCAAGATTCTACCGGCATTACGCGACATACTGTAGATACGCGAGGGTTTTTCACAAGTCCGATGATTGTAGAGGTACAGTTGACGGCTGATGGGCAGAGGTTGGCAGTCGCTATAGGTTTCGACCCTGTTATAATATCAGTAGGCACCCTCCATCTCTTGAATAAAGATCAAACCAATTAACCACCGTCAACACAGACTGATCTAGCCGACCTCATGTTGGACACCTACATTACTATCTTGGGCAACCTCTTTCAATCGCCTCAGGACGCATCGCTTCGGAACATAGCTGCGCTTTCTTCAAGGCACAAAACACATATCAGCAGAGTCAATGGCAACCGAACTGAAGCAGTGCAAGCTTGTATTCATGATCTCGTGATCGCTGCATCACGCAATACCTAACTATGAGAACTCAAATAGTAAGACATGCGGAAACTAGACAACTCCTTCAGGTTGTTCTCCACAAAGAATACGAGGCCCCATGGTCTGTCTTCCTTACCGGTGATCTAGATTCGGCCTTGGAGCAAGAAAAGAGGTGCCATTGGATGCATTCTGGCCTGGGCGAGCCCTTGCAGAGGGTATCGGTAGTCCAAAATACTTGGGTCCTACTCATCTTATCTGGTCGCTGAATCACGTGGCTTATGACGCGTGGAGCCTCGGGATGATGTTGAAATCTGTTGGTCAAAGCCATGTTGACTCGCAAGACCTACCACGGCATTATCTGCCTTTCAGCAAACTCACAAGGCACGTCTCCAGTCTACGTAATGCAGATTCAGATTCTCAAAGGTTTTGGCAGAATTACCTTGTAGGCATTGGTCCACAAGCATTGCTATTCAAATATCCATCTATCAAAGATCCTCGTCAGGACCGGCTCGCAGTATATCAGGTCTCGTTTCCCAAACGCGAAGGCAAGAGCTCAACGGCACTCATCACGGCTGCATGGATCCTCTTGCTAGCTCAGATCACCCGCCGGAAAGACATCACTATCGCATATCTCGTCACAGGACGAACACTTCCACTTGGGGGAATAGACACGTGCCCTGGCCCACTCATTTCGAAGCGGCCTCTTCGCATCCAGCTGCCAGATGAGTCTCTGGGCATGGCGCTGTTGCTGACTTGGTAAGTACTCAAACCATACATGTGATGCTATATAAACACGGTATCCTTAATATAAAACCAGATATAGTAGAAGATATAATATTAATAAAATAAGTACTTTTAGTAATAAGAATAGCTATACTTCTAAAATAAATAAGCACTCTAGAGCCGAGAAGCCTAACTAGTGGCAATAGGGTAGGTGCTATAAGGGTTCTGCTGCTATTTTCTTGCAGTAAAATACGTCACGTGACTTGAAATACTGCAAGTAGCTTGCAGTATTTCTGTTTTCTATACTTTATCATAATAATACCTAAGCCTTTAACATTCTAACTAATATTATAAGATATTAAATTACTAAAGATACTTTATAAAGCCTTTTAATATACTATTAATATAATTTAAATTTAAAAAGTAATTATATTATTCTTTAATATTACTAATTAAAACTATACTCTTTAATACTAATACTAATCTATATAATATAAAATAAATCTAGACTAGGTAAATGTCTTAATTATACTTACTAAGTTGTCCTTATATTACTTGTCTTATAGAAGAGAAAACTACAGCTTATAGTAAGGACACTACTCGTGAGAGCGGCAGCTACTACAACAACCTCGGTGGCTTTACAGCTTGATCTCCTTGGCGCACTCCTGCCTATTGGTGGTTTAGCAATGATGATTCTTCCTGCAACCATCACAGGCCGATGCAGAAAAGTAAACAAGCAGTAGAACTCCTGCTACCTACTGAGTGACGTACTCATGCCACACAACTTACTTAGCACTAATTACCGTAGAAGGAGATAAGACTATTATAAAACGCGTCAAGGCTGCATGCGAGTGCAATCTGCGACATGACCTCAAGGCGTCGGTCCTCAAGAATCCGGAATAGGCGACCGCAAGACGTAACGCAATATCGTTCTTAGGGTTGTATCATCATTGAACAAGTGTGCAGATAAAGTGTTATAGGAGGGAGATTCGTTGTCTCAAACGTTGAGATTCAACGTGGTTAGCCATCTTCAGTATCTATAAAGCGAGTTTGAAATGTGTTAGATAATACGCGCCGCTGCTATTGCGCGATCCTGCAGCAGTAGATGGAAGCTGGGCAGGCTGTACAGGGGTCATACCGCCACCAGACACAAACGATTGTGTCTGTAGGCGATTCAGTGGAAAAAAGAACCCGAATAGCCGAAGCCCTTCTCGCCGGTGCAGAGAGGTACGGGGACATCTGACGAGTGGTTGTTCAAACTCCAACACAACGCACTTCATATCCTGCGCAATGTCGCGTTCCATACCCACCATACAAGCCCCTCCTGAACAACGCAAAGCAGAGGCAGACACCAAGGCTAAGGCCGAGAGGAAGCTCGTCTGAAGTACGAGGCCGAAATGGAGGCTGCGTTACCCACAGGACGTTCCACGAACTCTTAGTAAGAGGGGAGGGGAGCTTCCATCCCATTTCTTGTTCTTGTCAGAGAGTTCAGTTCCTTCGAGTAACTGCCCTAAATCTAATAGTCAGCTCTATCAAGGGCTCATAGGGCAATTGTCAACGTGATGAGGAACACGACTACTGACCAGACAGCATTCTTGGAAACATGTTCAGAATCAAGTGCCCTGGCTTCCGATTACATCGGTCCTTGATATCAACAGTGTGCTTTGGTCAATGATCCGCTTAACACAACTAGGTGATTCAGATAGAACGATGAGATGAGGCTCAGCAAATTTCTCAGCCCACCTTTGCACAAGTCACCAGATCTTGAGACTGTACCAGGCTTGGTAGGGCATATTGGAAAGCGACTTTGTGAGCACAAAATTGGTTACCTTTCTAGCGCACAGCAGGCGCAAATAACCGCGCCAGCGTAATGATGTCGACCGTTAGTCTAGAAGAGTCTTTCACCTGAAGTCTCAGGTATCCCCAAAGCCATGAGCCGACTCGTCATGAGGTTCTGAAGAGCAGCCATTCCTGAGCTACGAAGAGAATAAGGATAGGAGATCTCTGAGTTAGAAACGTGAAGATCGCCCTGACCTGAAGAAGGTTTATAGGCAAGAGTGATGCAGGGTAAGTTGGATGGTGGGCCTGAGAAGTCCTGACGAACTGAGACTGTCGCGGCTGAACATATCACCTAAAGCGTTTAACCGCTAATCCTCTGTGAGTGACCTCGCTTAGTCTGAGGGATAATATACTCTATCTGGCTTACACGGGGCGTTTGAGACTGCCGAGTCTGCTTCCTGTATATGTGCAACTTGTATCCACCACACCAAGCTGTGTAGCTCACTATGGACTGGGAAAACACTTAGACAGACAAGCAATACAGGCCGCATAGCAAGGCCAAGCTCCCGTCCATTCCACATAACCATAACGCAAGCTACAGGAGAAACAGACCATCCTAGTACCTATATCTTTGCAGCCAAGCTCTGCTCTTTGTTACTTTCCTCTTAATACAAGCTTGGATGCTATAGAAATCTGGTATCCCTTCGACAATGATTCCAGTTCAGTCGGACAAGTCTTCTTTTCATCAAAGGATTTAAAGAGATAAAAGGTCAAGACAACCATATAGAGATTGTTGGCTCCATCGATGCTTGTAACTGATTCCGTTTCTGGTGTCAAGTACGATAAAATGATCCTGGAAATAGATCCAATATTTCACCAAGAAGCCACAGGGGTTTGTTATGTCTTCTACATACATGTTTTGAGCTGATTGATAAAGGATAGGAATGTTATCGCTATTTCTTCTTCTTCTTCAGCAAGTCTTTTATTAAGAGAGAGCTCATCGTAATCGATCTCCATGTCCCTCTAATCAGTAACATAAGGATCACATAGCCTTTGTCGCTTGCTCATAAACGAAAAATCCCCACGCCATTCCACAATTAGTATAATTGATTTGAGCGGAGTTCTCTGGGCCGCTCACCAAGGTATTTTTAAGTCGTCTAGACAGCGGCTGGTATTGTTTAATGTTTGGATGAGGAGCTGTTGGTGTAGATGCGCCGCTATTATTCTCTTGGTTTGCATTTGAGGATTAATCTAATCATCTTTATTTGTCCTTTACTTCTACACCGCTTCTCGGGTCAGTCTTTGTCATTGAGGATCTCGAGTTAAATTCTTTCCACCGATGAGCCCTCAAAGCCTAGCTACGCATATACGAATGACGACAGCCTGGTCATTTCGTCCATGATGAGCCGTCGGTCGGGCTGCGAACCCACCCCATTGGCGTTACAGCGTTCAGTGGAACTGTAGATCTCTACCGATGAAGGCTAGATGGCCATTCTGAGAGACAAACAGATGTTGGTGTCGCTGGTTATTTAAACCGGAATGTAATGCAGTCTGTTCGGCGGCTAGAGCTCCCGGGCTTCAAGCATCGCTCCGTACGGAAACCTAACGTATAGTAGGTAAGCCGACGTCAGTGTGGCGAGAAGGACGAAGAAGGGGCAAACTCCTTGATTAGATCAATTAGAATCATCCGTACGGAGAAAAAGTAGGACTTTTTTCACAATATCTGTCTTCATAGCTACATCCAACAAGCTCTCTAATACATAACATAAGCGCCGGATAAGGTCGTCCGAGAGCCTGTTCTATTCCTTGAATTCGATAGCCTTAAAAATTTCATCTTTTTTATCTTTAATAGCCCTAAAGCTATCCTCTTTCCTAAGAGTCTATTAATAATCCTTAATATTATTAAAGTTAAGAGGAATTCTATTAATATACTACTACTAGAATTTATCTAGATCTATTATATAAATAAGCTTTTATTTAGGTATATATATTACTATATTACTTTATTATTATCTTATATTTAGTTATCTTAAAAGATATATTAAAGCTTCTTATAGCCTATAATAGTAAGAAAATAAGTTATTTTTTATGTTTTAATAATATTAGTATTTTACTATAGCTATTAGTTAGTTATTATAGTATTAATATCTAAGTTATAGGCTTAAAGTGTTATTTATAGTTAAGATTTGTAGCTATAAGCTTATTCCAGCAGAGAGAACCTAGCGTAACATGAGCTGATGAGGTTCTACACGCCTATCCTTTGGGCGTATTAGTCGTGGCAAGTCAGATGAAGTCTTTCAAGTCTATTCGGTGCGTTAAGTGAATTCCTGGTTTCAACGGTGGACAACTTGAAATTAGGTGACGGATTCTTAAGATCCAGAAGCTGTCAATGCATTCATGCATTGAACAGGACAAGATCCATCGAAAAGAACCTTCATGATACTTTGGAAGATTTGCTTGCTAAGTAGGATGGGTCATAACTCAAATTTGAGACTTCGTGTTTCTCCTTGAAATAATGCTGTTGTGTATACTTAATGACTCGCTGGCAAGGTCGACGTAGGAACCGTCAAGGGCTTTCCACTTCAGCAGTGGCCATTCTGAACCACTTGGAAACCGAGACCTCTTACTTCCGACTCGACGACCTTTCGTTGCTGTCTTCCTATCGGCAGAGCCAATTCTATCGCCCTTGGACTGATGGTCCTATTTACAGTCAGGCCATTGAGACCACATTGCCTACAGATGTTGACACGTTGGATGTGCCTGTCGGAGCCGCAATAAATGATCTGGTTGATGAATATGACATAGGTAAGGGTTTTGAATAGTGGTGTATTGTGTGTACTATGTGCATCGTGGTGAAAACCTTTATTTCACTTTCTCAACGATAAGGAATTCAGGGGGTATTCCTGGATTTCTATTCATCTTTGGGTTCCCAGCTCAAAACTTGTTCCCTTTTGTTCTTAAACTTTACATAGTGCGGACCTTCGAGTCGCAGGAGTTGGCGGCATAAATTCTCACCACTCAGCGCATCCGCAAGGCCACCAATGGCTAACGGGTCCGCGTTGGAGATACCTTCAGCTCAGCCATGGAATCTCGTTGGCGAGTTCATATTGTGCGTCCTCGCCTCGTTTGGTTGAGTTGCCTTGTATTCGATCAGTGAGCTGCACGTAACCCTGTGTCCCGCTTTCGTAATGTCTTCCAAGCTGTAACTGATCTGATCCCACGAGAGATGTTGGGAATTGCTCGGTCGATGGCTTCAACCGCTTTCTGTTCAACGTCTTCCGTACAAGGTATTGCCGCCATGTTTTTATAGATAGCTTCGGAGCAGTCTTCTTCTTAGCCCTTACAGGAGAGATTGTATTGCTCATATTCAGAATGTAACAGGTCCCATCAAGGACTGTTAACAAGGCGACCTCGCACAAAGGTCAAGCTCAATGTCCTCTGAAGGGCTCTTGAGATAACCCTAGACACCACCTTAAGAACTTAGAAATACCTTGTTAACTACTTAATTACATAAGGCCAACATTATATCATATTGCTCTTAGAATCGAAAACGCAAGGGGGCTTTAAATTACTACAATAACTTAAACTAGTGTCCCTGACCTACAAGCGCGAGAAGTAGAAGGGAAGTTTGGGTGGAAGTATCCTAGACGTCTTACATCCATTCCTTGGATTCCATGATACAGTCTATGATATAGTGGTTCCATTCGAACCTATCGCTTTAAGATATTCCAAAACCTCCAGATGATGTAAGTGCCATAGACAATCAGACAGAGAGAAGCAACATAGCCGATATCCAAGCGATACAATGCAGTCACATAGCAAAACATGAACCAGACGATGGCTAAAGCGACGTGGGTAAGCAATTCGGTCGCCGATACCTTGCGATGCCCTTTGCATTGAGAAGCCTGGTTGCGAGACGTAGCGGTGTTAAATTGGAAGTTGTTGTGATAACGCCTGTTGGCTGCACCAAACCCAAACAGGGGCGAAGTTGGGCTGTGATAGAAGTCGCCATCTCTGTCGCATTCATCTATCAAAGTTGGGTTTGCGCTCGGTAAGTGAGAGTATCTGGTCTTACCAACGAAGCGAACCATCCTTTCAGTTGGCTTTCGACTGATATTGGTGATTGATATGTGAAGGTGAACTATGAAACGTTAGTATTCTGATGGAGAAGGTAGAGTAGAAGGTAAGAAATACAAACATTGTAGCAGGGCTTCTGTGTCAAGATAGAGAAAGATATCGTGCGATGAGAGATTGGAGGCTCGACATGTTGGAGTGGAGGGATAGGTTGGTGTATATGAGAGAAAGAGAAACAGAAGACTTGGGGTTGACTTTTCAATGTGCAACCGTCCGTTATCCTGTATTGTTGCATAACAGCCTTTTCTGAAAGAACCTTGCAAGAGTTGCAAGATTTTGAGCCACACTGACATGTACTTTGCATGGAATTTGACAGTTTCTTTGTGGCTGAATCCCTGTTCTCACTCAGCCCCAGGACTAACAAACACACTCACAAAGCCACTCTGTGATACAGGGTATAGCATTTAATCATTTATCGGCTTTCTTATAAAAGAGACCCATGTCGCTTTACCCCCTTTTCTACCATGACGGTGGTTAGAGTCAAGAGAATACGCTGGCCAACGACAGAAGACAGATGTTTCTCTTCTTCAAGCAGAGCATCCACTTAGTTATCCAGCACGACGGATCAACAATACGACGACCATCCTTCACGAAACGAAAGCAATGCTAAGTTCATCAACATGGTTGGGAGAACTGGTTAAGGAGATTGCAGTGTTCTGTTATCGTATCTGGAAGTGGCAGCGCTCCCTTGCTGTTGGCTATCATGCCTTGCATCATGGAATAATCATGCTTTCTTGGTAATGGCTCATCTTATGGATGTCTATAGAATACAGTGCCTTCGTACATATTAGTGACAGGGAAGCGTGCGGTTATGAATGGGACTAGTCTGGGCTACTCGTAATTGCTTTTTCTATCCATGTTTCCTGTCTTCTGACATGGCTCACCTCCATCCAATTGTCAAGGGGTTCAGTTAATTACAGATACGACATATTCAAGCCGTGTCTGGATGAGAGGTTGAAGCTACCAAAGTTTTCCTTCTCATACTTTGCGAGTTATATCGTAACTACAACCAACAACTGCACACTAGCAAAGCCACCCAAATGCCAAGGCCAAGGATTGCACCAACGGCTATCATAAGCTCTTCCAACCCCTCGTCTATTCCAGGACCCTTCAAGTAGATGCTACAGACGGGGAAACTTTTCATCTGTAGGTCGAGCATGACGCCGAGCGCCGTGTCGACTTAAGCAGTAATGAACGTGTTGATTGCGCTGTTTAGAGCCGGTGCGGTTGCTTCCGAATGGTCGCGAGACCTCCGGATTCCACATGCCTTTAAGCCACTCGGATGTCTCACACTGCCACTTCCTTTTTCAATCAGCGGATATGTCGAACCGTAGCAAGCAGGAGATTAAGCCTACGAGCGAGTACGAAGCCCATCATAACCATAAGCATGGTAATAGGCATGAATAAGGGACTAATGAGGAAGAAATCACTGTTATGAAGCGCCACGCGGCGGAGATTGAAGTGGATGGCAAGAAGCTTTGCGAAATGCAAATGACGCTGGAGTAACAATCTGTAGACCTTGTTGATAATATGGAATTTGTTGAGGCGTGTGGTATCCTTGTCGGAAATGCCAATAGATAGCAGGGCTTGTTGGATTTCTGGGGCGAGAGACTGGGGATATAGCAATCTTCTAATGTCGTTGGGCGCTTACTGCATCAAAATCTGTAATGCAACAGGTTGATTAGAGAATAGGAACCTGCTCTCTATTGAGATTGATGAGTATGGGTGAGTTATGACGCACCTTGCACAAATCTTGTATCTGAGAACGACTGGCAGTTATCAACTGTCGTTATGGGGAGGGATATATTAGCTTCTATGATGATCATTGTTGATTTATATTAGGACCTGTAGTTCTCGACTTCTTCTTGTCTACTTACTCATTAATGCTTATATTGTTCATATTGACTAAGGCCTCTGCCGACGTCTCCCCGAAGTCTTGATCTTTATGTACTTGATAAGGGCCGAGTTCTCACCAATATCACTTACCTCCTACACTGGCTAGGCTCTATGTTAACATAGCGCTAGCTGTAATGGATAAAAGCGCATTTAGCTTCCATTATGGCAATGACTATATACACGAAATCGTCTCCCTATACAAAACCTTTTCTCCATGTTGCTTAGCTACGCCGTGGCAGTGACAGACTTATCCATTACTGAAGCGGTTGTATCTGTGGTGCTGTGAGTTGAGATCATGCTGCTCTCGGCGTTGCACTTGGCGTTCCCGGTTGTTCTCCACGCTTAAGGCCATGAATTTCGCCAGGACGATCTCTACAGGGACCAAGCCTACCATTCTATAGTCTGCGAAATCTTATCGTTCTCTATGGAAATGTTGCACTTGGAACCGCTTGTCTCAGGGCGGTAGCGGGCATTAGACACCAGTGACATTTCTGTTGAATAGAATTCAGCTGAAACCTTGGCTTGTGCTGGGCTTATTGTTGTTGCTATTGTAAATACCAATGGGTTGAAGGATCCAACTTGAGTGAGACATTTCGTGGTATCACTTGATGCAGGGTTGCACTCATTGCATGTTGCGTTGTATCTGGGCCAGATATGGGAATGATGCCATACTACCACTCTGGAAGATTTTGCGGTGAGCCCGCCTATCTCGGATGCCTGCATCAATAGTCTCTAAGCTAGTATAAATTACTGTTTGGTTAGTGCAGTATGCTCAAGCTAAGCATTGTTCATGGTTATGCTAACCAACACGGAAAAGAGGAGGGAATCCCCAATGCCTGGTATATGTTAACTGACTGACATGCAGTAATTGCAGTGAGGACATACTTGGTAAAGGACATATACATTAGTCCCGGAACATTAGGGGGAGCTCTATTCAAATCAAGCTAGGGTGTCACCTAAGTTACAATAGCGCGTTATATGACGGCAACGTGATAAGGATATGGGTGTTTAGTCTGTTGTGTCAGGGGCACGGCATTTTGACATCTTAACGGTTAAATCAACTACCGAGAGGCAAAAGGCTACAGTGATGAGACCTTTATTATAGATACGTATATCAGTATGAATTAATGTAATCGCTAACTCAAAGATATCATGCCAAATATAAACTACTTATCTTCTCTTCTTTTTTTTTCTCCAAAGCATTTGTGGCTCTGAGCTAACTAACGCTTCCGCTAACATTGTTGCACAATGCCCCTTATCATATCTGACAGACAAGCGAAACCACATAATTTTCTTCCTTACCTACTATAAAGTGACTGTATAAGTTACTTTTTGACGACGATAACTAAGGCGGCAAGTAAACAGAATGAGTGAACTAAACTGGCAAGCAGATAGCTTGGGTCTTTGGGCGTATTGTTCTTTGTCTCCCTGCCGTCTCGTCGGTTTTGTCTTTCTCCCTTCATCATTCTTGCAGCGTTGGACTTTTTTGAATTGCGTGACGGAAGATATTGTTTACTTACCTGGTCTTGAAGCTTTCTCTGAGGTAAGTACATCTAACTTGACCTTGTTATCTATATACCCCGCTAACCTTCTCTGTGCCTAGAATTTATCTTGTTGTTTGTTCTTTGTTGGTTCCTTGCCCTTCTTTATAGCTATGGAGTTTGACGATTTTCTCGAATTCCCTGGTAGAGTGGCAGTCGCTGTACAAGATGCACGTGAGGACCTACTTCAAAAGTTCACAAAGAGCTCTGCCAAGTTCCGTAAAGAATCCAACAACAAGCAGCAATATTCGCCACCCCTGACTCCAGTACTCAAGCGGAAGTTCAGAGATACATCTTTAAACTTCCACTTGAGTCGGGACGAGAATACTGAGCATGCGAGAGTGGAAGCATGGGGCAGATACCTGAAGGAAGAAATCGACAAGACTGTCGAAAAGCTCATCGCTTACATTACTACTATAAGTCATGCCCCACCGACTGAAATGACTAGAGTTTAGGACTCTATTACACCGACTGGAGAGCAGATCGCCATTAATTACCCCTTTCGTGTTGAGAATGGCATGACCGGGACGCCTGCGAGTTCCTCCGCAGCAGACACTAATGCTGCACGAACATTGATTAATATGAGACACTCGGTTATTAATCCTGTAGATGTTGTAGGTGGGGACCTATCTAATGATGAGGGAGATGGCCTGGATGCGCCCGGTGATGAGATGGACGTGGATCAGCTACCTGTGTCTATACTTACAGATGGCAATCGAGACATGAGCGTCTCATCCCAAGTGAACTTGGTTCCAAAGGAAGCCGATAGAGGCAGCCAGGGTCACGACACAAACCCTTCAATTCCTTCTACACCCAGAGCGACTTCCATCATCCCTTCGATCCCTGGCACGAACATCGACAAGAATAACCTTGTCCCCCTTTCGTCTCCTGCCAGCAACAACAGCGATTTGTCCATGCCTCCAACTCCCAGAGCGTTTTTCTCGATCTCGCCTCCCCCTGACACGAACATCGACAACAACAACTCTACCCCTCCTTCACCTGCCACCAATACTATTCCTAGAGTGACTCGCTCGAACTCGCCTCCCGCTCAGGTGGATGACCATCAGCTAAATGCACTCATGACCCGTGCCGGCACAAAAGCCACCAAGATCTGCAAAAAAGCAAAAGGGAAAGGCTAGCAAGGTCTCGAATAAGCCATCAGATATCGACCTCCAGCTCAATCAAAATCAGCTCATGCAAACCAAGGGTACGATCAGAGAACAAGATCCAAAGTGTTTCTTTCCAAACCTGAAGTACTACAGTGAAACTATTATTAACGCAGTAATTTATAAGCACGCAAGTCTCATAACTTCGAGGCTTATAATATACCAATTCGTGGAGCTTATTAGGGTTGGCGAGTTAAGATATCAAGCGTTAATAGGCAAGTTCTCGAAGTTCCATCACATCAATCATTAGAACCGCTTCCACAGAGCTTAGCAAACCAAATTCAACAATCCCTTCAAAAGATCGACATTAGAGATGAATAATAAACTTAGACCTCTTCAAGTACGCCTTGGCCAATTTGATCTGGCCCAGGCTATTGAGGAGCATAAAAAGGTAGGCCGACGACAATTGGCCGACAAACGATTCATCAACGGTATTCTCAAGACGTCCAATTGGGAAAAGAACCGATTCAACGACCAGCGCAAGTACGGGAACAAGTGGCTCGACTACTGTCGATTCACGGACGATGATAGCAAGACAGTATTCGAGCGCGGGTTGCTCTGCTTTACACCGTTGCGTCAATATAAGGCATTGGATGTGTCAACGTGGGACTACCTTAGCTATAAGAGCTCGAAGGAATGGGAGATGTTTGTGAGTCTTCTTGGCTCTGTGCCGAGGGTGGATGTTTTGTGTATTGCTGGCGAAGCTTTTCTTCAAGCGAAGGAGAATAAGGAGCATGTTGAGTTCAACTGGGAAAAAGAGGCTGGCGGAGTTATGGAAAATTGTTGGCTTACGGAAGATGATGACAGAGTTGAGTCGTGGTTGGAGGTTTACCAGTCTGAGTCTGAGCAGGAGGGCAATGAGGATGGTGAGGAGGAGAGTGAGAGTGAGATTGTCGCCATTTCCTAAGCTCAATCTGCTTGCATAGACGCACCAAGTCAGGTCGACAGTACCAGGCTAACTATCCCAGTCAGCGCCGGTCACAAATACTGTACGGGAATAGACCACCTTGTCTTCTTTGGCCGATTTGTTACAATATAACCCACCAAGTTTGGTGGCAGTGCAGTTATTGAGTTAATGATGATGATTCCGTTAGATGGTAAGCAGGTTAACTCAAGTACCAGGGACACAATAATGCTTCTTCTTCCGGCATGCACCCAGATTCAGCTTCGTCAACTCGCTAAGGAAGACTCCCTTATCCCAGACCATCATCGGGTCTTCCTGCACCTTCAAGTTAGCCTTAGAGTTAAGGCCTGGGGCCAGTATATCATCTTAGGCTTCACGAGACTTCTGAGCGTCGACCTTCCTAAGACCGAAAGCGTGTTGAATGTCACACTCGAGGGACTTATCGAATACCCGCATCACCACTCTGCGGAGCACCCGAAGATCTAGTTTCAATACCAGCTGAGCATGATGCTCATCGCAAAGGCCCATGTTGTCCGTGGACACTCACCCACCAATGCCAGTACCTGCTTTTATTACTTCGAGGTGAGTAAGAAACTGGGATTATACGTTTAATGATTCTCCCCGCCCCGTTGTCGTTCTTAGAGTCTGAGTGGTGTTGGTACTCAATTGATGCTGCTCGGGTCAAAAACCTCCAACTGATCAATGCGTTCGTTTCACCGTGCCAGTCAGAAGAATCAGTCAACTGCTGATGCTGTATGGGTAGTGTATCGGTTATCATGTTGATGATTAACACATCAACGGCAACCAAGAACACAACAAAAGGCATACCTGGAATACCAATTCACGCGCAGTCAAGATTCATAGGCCACTCAGATATCTAATCTAAGAAAGGCAACTATCAAGCAGAGGCCAGGAGAACCCATTGTCGGTTAATTCATTACTCATTTCGTCGTTAACATATACTTTCTATCGTAATTCATTGCTGAATAGCATCCATGCAGTAATGACCATAAGACCAGACCAGACCAGACCAGCCAAAACAATCATCTAAGTCTAGCAAGACTTCTTCTCAAGAAAAGCTCCGTGCAGACGATCAAACTTCTTTCGAGTGTATCTAAGAATAAGAATCGATACTACACATTCCCGATACGCGGCTTGGGTGTCCTCATGCAGAAGCCGCTGCTTCTCTTTCAATTCTCGTTCCAAAGCGTCCACGTGAAGTTGTACGGATACTTGGGCTGCGTTCATATGCTGGCTTTCGTTAGCTCCGGGGTCGGTGGACTCGTCGGAGAGTCTTTGACGGATACGGCAAAACTCTTTGAGGGCGTCAAGGCCAGCGTAAGCTGGCATGGCTGACACAGAGCAATCGTTGGTGTGTCCTTGTAGTGCCTGGGTGAGGAGGGTCCGGTGGCGTGAGTGATAGGATTGGGAAGTGGTGTAAAGTATTTCCAAGCCAACCTGCATCTGCTCGAGCGCACAGAGGTCTAGGTTGCATACAGCCGGCAACAGTGATGGGGATTGATCCAAGAGACGGTACGCGTTGCGGCGCTTCCAGAGTCTCATCATGATCGGAAACAGCTGTTGTCCAGATGGTGTCCAGGGGGGAAGGCTTGCTGACTCTGAGGTGAGGAGACCGGAGGTAATATAGGCTCGGTAGGTGGTTGATTCGAACGGCATGCTATCAAGTGCTGGATCGTGTCCTGAGGCAATCTGCTGTGCAAACTTGACAGTGTAAAGGCCGCAGTCAAACGCATTGGGCTGCTGAGTACACTCAACATACGACACGTTGATGTCGTCAATGCCCGTCGCAGCCGCTATGGCATCTTTAACATTGGTCGTAGTGTTATCAACCAAGGTGCGCATTGAATCCAGTACCTCGAGTGTTGCGGGATGTCTCCAGCAGTACAATCTCCAGTGATGAGAAGACCGATCGCATGCGGGGATGAGGACGACGGACTTTGAGCGGAACAGTCCTTGGGATTGGGCGATGCGTTGCTGCTGGGCTGATTCGGGGAAAAGACTGTCCATTACGGCGACGGAGGGGGATGACAAGCGCGAGATTGCGGTATTGACGATGATGTCGTCGAGATCCTGTTCGGGTGAGAGTCGTGTCTTGGAGGAATGGAGGAGCTGTTGGAGAGGAGCCACGACGAGGCGACTTTTCTTGGAGGGCTTCCAAGGGTCAAACTTGATGACCAGACGCTTGTTGGGGGGTATTATCGAGATGTCGGCCTTTCTCTTGGTCGATCGATGGCTGTTGCCGCCCACGGACTCTCCAGCATGCGAACCGTGCAATGGCGAAAAGGCCATCATCTCGAGGTCTCCGTCAAGAGAAGGGCTCCGTGGGTTTTGTGAGATGTCCAAGTCGTAGTCGTCGATTGCGGGAATCTCAGAGAGATCATAGCGACGACCTAACTCTGGGCTCGAGATTGGACCCTGATCGTCGTCGAGGTCAAGGCTAAGACCAGCAGGTGGAGATACGGGAGGCGATGCGGTCGGGGATTTGGGGTTGTTGCGGACTGGGGAGGTTTGTCTTTCGAGGCAAGAGTCGCGTGAGGCTGAACGTTTGGCGGAGGCATGGGCGGAGGCGCGAGCGGAGACTGCTGTCTGGCCTTTACTGTCGTCTTCGGGACCAGAGATCTTGATGGCCTGGCGAGTAGCAGCCCCAGGCCAAATGTCGCTCCTTGAGAGAAGTCAGTCAGCCAAGCAATGCAATGCAATCAAGGTGCCAAGGTAGGAGCCAACTGTACCCAAACCCCTTGAACGTCTCGCGAACCAGCGTCTGTCGGCTCACATCCCTAGATAATGTCGCCAGCTCCCGACATCGATCCTCAGCCTTTTTGCAAAACTCAACAAGTCCGACGTCCGGATGCTTTTCATGTAGAGTCCCAAAGGCGTTGACTACAGTTGTATTGCCTGACTGCTTATCGAGAACGAAAAAGCACACCTCTCTGTCGCTATGGAGGATCTTTGCAATGGATGATAGCCGTGATCGCGGGGAGGATTTGAGGCGCTTGATCTGGTCTTGGTACAGCCGTTGGCAGGCAAAAGAGACGATGCTTTCATGGACATTGATGACGGCCCACGATGCAAAGAGGAACTCGGCGATGCAGTCCGAGGCTTCGGGGAGGACGGAGCTGGTGTTGAATTCGGCTTTGAGGCGATGCCAGGCTTGTAGGATCGGGTCTTTGCTGTTGTCAAGGAGGGAGTCGGCGAAATGGTTGAGCTGGTCGAGAAGTAATGCAAGCCTGTCGCTTCCGTTGCCGCTAGTGCTATCAGAGGCCGCAACACTCATGGTACGTCAAGCGAGGCGAGGGCGCCGCATCGTCGAGTCGCGTCGCGTCAAGGTTGGTGATGTTGGATGCTTCCATTGAGCGGGGAGTTGTGACGTAGGTAGGAACCATTCTCGAAAATGCTGACTAACGCGCGTCACCGGCTAGAAAAATTAAGCTTCAGTGGTGATGCCCTGTAGCTCCCTAAAGCAAGTAAAATCAATGGCTGCATCTCCTGGATCAATATCCACATTCCAGAAGCTCTGACAGTTAAACGTTCGCGAGTGGAATTAGGTTTTGCAGGTTTGCTGTAACAATGCGCGCATTATTATTATGGAGTATAATAATGATCGCGATGCAGTCGCTGGCAAATGAACAGCATGGGCGATCACCACTGTACAGAATTTCGACGCCTGGAATCCATTCTCATGATCGGTCGGGGGCGCTTGTAAAAAAAAAGTCTGTCTGCGCCGTAAAATGTACCGCCTTATAAAAGAGAGTGAGTAGCGCTGATAGAATCTGTGCTCGTAAAGCTTAATCGCCTCGTAAAATGTATTACATCGTAAAAAGAATCCACCACCTCGTAAATTCACCCTATCGTACCCCGTACCCGTAACCTTGGCGAATTCACCTTATCGTAATCGTACCATCATAGAATTCTTGACTGTCTGGCTGATGAAGGTCTGTGTCAGGTGACATTCACTCTCAAAATTCCTCGCTGCTCGACGAACAAACAAACAAGCCTCTCGTCAACTCAACCACCCACGACTCCCTCCTCCTACGAACGCGCACGCGCACGCGCACGCATCACCTGCAAGTCCTGCAACGCCTTGATAACGATTGATGGCGATGGAATCCACCGACGCCGACGCAGAAGAAGCCCAGATCGTGGAGAATCTTCACATCGAGAGCGCGACAGAAAAAATCACGAAGCGCATCGTCACCGCCGCACGCAGGATTCACGATGCCACGAACCAATGGCCTTAGGAAGTCGTCGTTGGCTTCTTGCCTAAGAAACCCTGGAGCTGCTCTCTTACCGAAGAAATGGCGCACCTCTTTGTCGCCACCGTCAAACCTTCAACAGACGCTGATGAAGCTGCTACGCCTACGCCTTCACATACGACCGACGAGATCCGCGAGTCCCTCCTTCGAAGTGCGTGTCGCCGTGACGCAAACAACCCGAATCTCAAACTTGAAGATGTGCGCTATGCTTTGAGCCACTTCAATGTTGGCAAAAAGGCTGTGACGCGTCAGAGCCAAAGTGCGAGGCCTGATAGTGAGAGCATCATCATGGACGGCGAGGAGGAGTCGACGGATACTCAGCTTCAGCCTGAGCCTCAACCCGAGGCACAGACTGTGATAGTGAATGCTCATGGCAAACACCTTGGCTCACCGCTTGTCTCTGTCTCTACCCAGTCTCCCAAGCGAGCTCGGACTGCCAACTCTGAAGGCGCAAGCAGCCTCTTGTTGAACAGCCCACTTGGTCGTCGCACTTCCTCCGTTTCAGTCGTTGTACGTATCGAGTCGAATCGTACGTCCCGTCAGCATCACTAACGCTTGCTTCACAGGCAGACTCACCCCGAACAGCCCCAACCCACATTCCTCACGCGCTTGCCAATATCCCATACATCTGCTCTACCCTCGTCAAGAAGAGCGAAGACGACAGCCTCAGCTGCAGCACCCAGATCGACGAGCTCGCAAAACGCATCTCCACGGGCCAGAGGTCCCTTTCCAACGCCTCCCTCGAGAACACCATCGCGACACTCGCCACCAAGCGCGCCGAGCTCGACGCCCAGCTCATGACCAAGGCGTCCATCGAGAAGGGCAAAGCAATCTTCGATCAGCACAAGCACGAAATGGCCCTCGATCCTGTCGCCATCGATACCACGACGCAGAGCTACAACGCGAGACTCCAAGCATGCGAGCATGACATCGCGCAGCTTCAGCCCGAGGTGACGGCCCTTGAGGATCAGCTTCGCAAAGACGAGGCCAGCAGTTCAGCGCTCCGGAGCCAGATTGAGAATGACACTTTGGAGAAGAACCGACTGGAAGCTTCCTTTCGGGAAATTGGTGACAAGACCAATTACTTGCGTGTCATTGGCAGTCTCGTCGACCTTGGACCCGATGGACTTGCTCGACTGACCAGTGATTTGGCCAAACGGGATATTTCGCTGTTTGATCTTGTGCATCAAATTCAAGGCAATGGCCCTATCGATCCAGACTTGGAGATGAATTGAGAATGTTATGCAGCTATTATTGGTAGTTCGGGTAGTATTCTGTTGATTAGGAATGGAGTGGCCATCAGAACGAATATTGATTCATCGCGGCGCGACACATAGGCGTCGGGCGAGGGGACATGTACATCCAGAGCATCCACATACATAGGTGTTGATAGATTCCCTGTATTTAGAGTAACATCGGTTATCCATATCCAGGCCGTGAACAGTCCTATCCGAATAACTTGTCAGTACAATGAATTGAATTGAGATGCGGTGACAAGCGCATCCCGGACCAATCACAAGAAAATTCACAGCTTTCAACATCTCACTGACCAAGCTCAATGAGCATCAGCTGTTTGCCAGGACTCATTCTCGATCAGTAGAGTAACCGGAGTGCCTGGAGAAAACCTCGTTGGCACTCAGCTAAGAAATTCGATGAGAAATCTAAGTTGGCGTCTTGTTGCCCAACGTGAGTCGTCAGTCAAGACAGTTGCGTTACAGTACCCTATGATCGTGTGCGTTTTCCAATACGTAGGGCTATGTCATAATGCGGTTGAATGCTACGACAGACCAATTCTATGACGGTAGACTTTTATGATGTTAGATTTCTACGAGGGGGCCGATTTCTACGAGTATGCGATTTTTACGAAGGGGCGATATTTACGAGTATGCGATTTCTACGACAGGGCGATTTTACGAGACGCTTTTACGAGACGCTTTTACGAGACGCTTTTACGAGTCCAGCCTGTCTTCAGAGTCACCTACCATGCTGTCACTACTACTGCCACAACATGTTCGCTGTGCGGACACATTGATACTATTCTATCTATAAGACACCTCATAGCTCCCCCGTTGACTCTAGTGTATAACTCCCACCTCCAGAACGTTGCCGTTTTGTGGTGCCGACCCACCATTCAGACATGGGTCGGCTGCGTGGCTGTTGGATCTCTCTGGAACATGTTGCATGATGAAGGAAGTGCTTCTCAAGATGTCCCGTATAAGCCAGTGAAGAAGCAATCGGCGGCTTTATTAGATTTCTTGATCGAGACATGTGACGTTGGGGTCATATGTAAAAGCTTTAATACGCTACTACTAAATTCCCGGACATAATGCGGGGTGACTGGCAATTTCCTGCCTGTGCTTCAACGTAATGGTATGGCAGGCTTTCATTTGGAACTGGGTCAGAGTTTCTGTCTAGAACTACAAGTTGATTATTCCAAATCGGTTAATCTTGAGAGAGATTCGGAATGGGAAAAAAACGGGTTGCGCAGATAATGTGATTCTGAGCGAATGAGTGGCTGGCAGGTTGAAAAGAACAAGAACTGACGAATGCCTCCCAACCCTTAAATATCGCAAAAGTGCAGAGACTCAGCATAGGGGGAGTAAGAGAAAATACAGCCTGCTCACGCGCAAAACCCTTCCAAAGCCATCCGCTACCAGAAACACAAAATCTGCATTCGTATCTGTCGCCTCTGGTGTGGCTTGTTGCCAAGGAAGTCCTGCAAGCGTACCAGATGTAGCAATTTGATACCACATAGTTGAAGACTAGTAAAGTCGAACTTCAAGGGCTAACTATTTATCATACCATTTCCTCGGAACTCTAGAGGAACATCGCCAAACGTTCCCCTTGGGCCTTGTAGTCAGCCAGTACGAAGCCAGGGACGACAGGCTGTCCGCGCCGAGTGCATTTCCCGGATAGGAACTTGTAGCAGGAGTTGGCTGGATCGAATACATGCGTGATGGGCCGGATGAGTAAAGTACCTGCTGGGAGTGTCAGGAGTATTATATCTTTTTGTCTCTCGTGACTCCAACAATACACCTAGTGGCGGACCGAAGTGTATAGTAGCATCGTCAGCGAGATAATAGCCTGGGAACTTTATGTTAGGGATAAGGTCCAATGCCGTGAACTCGGCTCCATTACAACTCTCAGCAGCATAGGCATTCTTGTTGATAACAACAGACATACCCTGGGCGTAGAAGAATACTTCCAGGATCTCAAAGTAGGAGCTAGCCCAGACCATCAGGCAGGGCGACAACTCCAGCTGTAAAAGGTTCCGGCTACATCAGCTATATGTCGAGACAAAGATGGAGATATGCTTGGCGTGAAAGCGGGCCCAATCTGCCAGGGCTTCCACATTGAGAGCCCATCTGTTACAGTTAAGCGGTGTTATGGCATGCAAGCCAGCCTTGAAGGTGATCTGGGATCAGCCACGAGCCGGTAGTTGAGCAGGTCAAAGTCCTTCCTCGTCTGTGTTCCGGCCTGTACTGTATCCGAGAGAGCGTCCAGCTGTGGTATATCCTAGGCGCGGACTTGCTCCTAGAGAAGGATGACTGCCTTAATCATCAGCCAGAGGTCATGACCACTATGGTGGGCAATGGCTACCTGTCCTGAAAAGGTCGTGTAAGCCGGATTCATCATCTGGTCCACCAGGAGACTCTTCTCAAGCACAGGGGAGTACTGATAGAAATCACACATCAAGAGCACGACGGTAATACCGCCGAGCAAATTATCGGGGCAGCTGCGGAGGGCCTGGAGGCGACAGGTGGTCCGGAACAAAGTGGCCCCTCTGAGCATGCTGACTTGGTCAATCACAGGTACCAACTTCTGCTTCTAACTCCATTTCCTCGCTTCCGAGAAGACTGGTGACTCTACGCTATTGCTAGAATGGTGAGTATCCAGTCCACAAGCCGATTTGAGCAGCCGCACCGCCGGACATGCTGGTCATGGAGTTGATGCAGCTGGCCTCTAGCCATAAAATACGGTCCACAAAGGATCGACGGTCCTGGACTTTTTATCACCACCTGTGCCACCAATATATTCAACGTTCTGACCGCCAGAGTCTGAATAGTCGACGTACATGTCCAAGAACTGACAAATAAGCTGTATTGCCATACTCTATAGACCGTTGAGTGTATACGCGGAGGTGGCCTTAAGTCCTAGCTCCCAAAACCTCGGACGGGACCCAGTGAAACAAGTATTCGATGATTCCGTGACTGTGGGGTTTGCAAATGTCTCGCAATGTGAATGTCTGTATCGCATTGTCGAACAAGCATATCGTCAATGTCGGCGTTCTTAAGGGAGGATCTGCCACCATGCATAGCACCCTCCATCCCGTGAAACATCTGCAAATGCAGAAGATCCTGAGCCTTCACCGCAGCCTGAGCTTCATTGGCAGATGGAACGGAGCATTTACTCAACACGCTGTGCTGGCAATCGCGAATTTGCGGATGGAAACCGTCGTGATGTTGAATAAAATGGCGGCGCTCTTCTATCGGGTTCTCCAGCTCAACGTCTTATCCGAGACCTTGCAAGACCGAAGAATTCTTTGTTGTCTCGGGAGTGAGTATAGCATTTTGAAGAGGGAGATGGCTGTATAGTTCTGGTAATTTTCTGCCATAGTTGGCTCATCATTACAGTTACTTTCCCCTGGAGAAAATTCTATGTCTACCGTAGTATCACTGCCTTCTAACCGGTTGGCTCAGAGCCGAGTATCCTTACGTGCACCCTTGGCCGGCTTTTTGAGGAGAGAGATGTTCACGATGTGGGATCCAAAGCTAGGAGACTTGTTATTTGCGGAGTGGATTTCGGAGAGGAATTTCTCCTATGGTATGAATAAGGCTAGGTGGAGAACAGAAATCCTACACAGACTGTGAGGGCAGCTTTGGGGACGAGTGAAGCAGGTGGGGAAAAATATGATTTGAAGTATACTGGGTCGTCGTCCATTGAATCATCGCTGATAAGTCCTTGAACACTGCGTATCCGGCGGGCCGAGGAAGCTTTTGAATCCATTCGTGATGTTCCGGGAGCGCCTGTAGCGCAATATGGACTTCATCCTCTTCTCGGCCACGACGGCGCTCCACGATGATCGTAGACATATAGTCGTAGAGGGACGTATCTCTCAATAGGCGTTCAGATAGAGTAGATTCCGGTCATTTCGCCGAATCTGCACTGTTTCCGATAGCTCTTCGGCGTCGATTTGCGTACCGTTTTACCCTCATTTACCTTGTTGCTTGCTTTTGTGGGAGTCTCCAGTTTGGCGCTAAGACCTTGGATTTGTAAGGACAGTTTGTCAAGGCTATTGCCTCCGTGCTTTAAGCTTGACTTGAGTTGAGATGTTCGATTTTCCAAGTGTTGAGAGTTCTGATAGGATCTGCTGCGGCACTTCTCCATTGAGTGTTTTGACGCCTCTGAGAACTTGAGTGAGGACACATATGTGTGCCGGCTATGGAGGAGAAACCTTGGGACGACGACTTCTCTGTACCTCGTGATGATGGATGCAATCTAGCAAGCTATAAGCTAGGAAACCCCAAGGAGGAACCCCTCTGAATTAGGGAAGACACGGCACAAGCCTGCGAGTCTCTGGCAGAGGGTGCAACGCCCTTAAGTGGTATGTGGTTCAGATCCTGCTCAAGTAGTACTCTTGCTCAAAACGCGTCCCGTTTATCATCCCAGTGTCCCGTGTCACACCACGAACAACGAGTTCCAGGTAGCACGGTTCTTCTCTCTAGCTGTTTCTAGACTGGCTGGTTTATCAATATCTGCATAAGCTAATTGGGTATCTTGTAGAAAATACAGAAACACATAAAGGAATTCACAAAACTCCATGCTACCCACTAATGGTTGAAGCACAACTATGATGTATAATCCCTATCCTCTGATATACTCAGCGCGTTTCTCTTATACCATGGCCAGAAGACACCATCAACCCAGCGACATAGTTGCTGAAGTCCCAAGACAGTCTTATAAACACCTATCACATCATCTGTCGAACCAAACTGGAATGGTAGCCACAAGACCGTCTTCTGCCCCTCTCTTGTCGTGGCAGCAAAACTCCACTGATGTCCCTGGACGATGATAGCAGGTAAAAACGGCAGCCCATCCATAGAACCAGCATTGCGTGAAACCAGGTCTTCCAGAAACCGCCACTGCGCTGAGTGCCATGTCCCTATCTGCAACTCAGCAGACCCTGCTGGCGTACTACTCGCGCCCTTGGTCTCAATGCTCAGAGCGATGGGACGATTGCGCAACGAATAAAAGTCAGTGTGATTGACATAGCCGCATGGTAAAATCCTCCGCGCCTCTTCGACTTGTGATGCGTTATCCTTTGGATCGAGATAGATGCAAAAGTCAATCATCTTGGCTTGTGTTGGCGATTGAAGATACTCCTGGATGATCTTCGCAGTTGTGCAAGGCGCGACTCCAACGAGCTGTTTTTGACGCTGGGAGCCATAAACGGCCAGGGATAAGAGAGGATAGTGTACCATCATGTTCCATCCAGCTTCGTTTTGCACTGTAACGTGGCAATCGGCTGCTGCCGTAGCCAAGCTCCGCGCGTCCTCGGGAGAAGGTGTAGGGCCGAATTTATCGCGAACGCTTGGGTCCGCAAACATGTGGCTTCGGACCCGAGAAAATTGACGATCGGTTTTGGCAAGTTTGGTGATTTCCTCCTCGAAATCGCGTGAGATAATCCCGAATGCGCTATTCTTAATATCCTGTAGCCCATCGAGTATGTCGCAAAGTTGCCGTGGCAAATCAACATCGTCCACGGTGAACTCGCGCGGCTCGAACCCGCTGGGACTGATCTCAAGTGATGCGAGTTGCTTCGAAGGTGACGAGCGACCAGATGCTTGCGATTGCGTTGATTGCGATGCTGTCACCGAGTGGGCTTGAGCATCTCGCGCAAAGCCTGGGGCATCTGATGTTGTTGGAAATCCCCTCGTTCGCTGACTTCGAGGGGCTCTTGGTGTCTTATCAGTATCTTCTTGCCCCCTGCGTCTCTTAGCCGCTGGCTCCGAGCCATCATCCATGAGTCGTTTCCTGGTCTCGTTTTGGGAATCTGGTGGCGATAACGGAAGGGACTGAGGATATTGATAATCTCTGGGGCAAGAAAAATCGTAAAACGTGTCGCAATACTCAAGCCCTGTTGTTTCTATCTCTTGCCGCCAGTTTTGGATGTCGGCAGTGCGCATTTTTGCTTGCTTATTGATGATAGTTCCTGGTGAACATATTAGATAGAGCGGCGCATTGATTGGGGTCTGTTGTTTTGACGTCACCTGGTCAACCGACCTGGCCTGACTAATCAAGTGGGGACGCCGCTCTGTGCTCACCAACCGTACATATCCGCTATACTCTCTCTAACAGTCCTAACTTGAGTTAAGATTAGACGTCAATCTTGAATAAATACTTTGATACTCTTTCACTCCGATATCTCCTCCCTGCCAGGATTTTACACAGTATTTTATGCCCTTTTATTAGTAATAGACAGCACTTGTATGCAAGCGGTGTTAGGCAGCCAAAAGAGGTACACCCTAACAATCCCTTTAACGGTCCTAAGGGCACAATTAGGTACTGAAGATCGACGACGGAATCACGAGATATTCCGACGCCGTTCCATCAAATAAGAGAGGTAGAAAGAGTAAAAAACTGGACCGAATACCTAATTGTGCCCTTAGGACCGTTAAAGGGATGGTTAACCGAAGAAACTTAACCCATCCAGGACTAGCTCTATCGGTCGAGCATCACTACCGCACTAGGTCCAGTGTCTTCCTGTCCACTTGTACCCCAATTCTCAGCGCTTTCCTCTCTGTCGTCGCAATTCTCTGTCTACCGGTAGATAAGTAATCGGAGCCTGACATGGAGGCCCGATTCTCGATCATAAGAGGTGGCTTCTTGCAACAGCCTATTAATTACCTCCATCAATTTTATAATAGTAATAACGGTTTCTATTATAAGCAAATCCAGAGATAGACTGTTTTCCTTCCTTTCTTATGCCTTGCGTGACTCTCTTTTGATCAGCGCACCTGAGTACTTTTAAGGTCCTGTAGCTTCCACTCATGTAACAGTATGATTCAAATTTAGCAAGCGTGAAAGCGGGCTTTCTCAGAGGAATAAACATATCTAGATATGGATGCGGAGAAAATAAAAAATAGCATGATGGTCTATTAGAAAGTTCTAGGTCCCATACAATAACTATTATCATAACCAGGATGTTGACGCTAGTACAAAGGACATTATTTCGCTAATCCGGTCTAGGGTATTCAAATTCCCCGATTTGTCATAGCAAGCCTCATAGCAAAAATATGCTAGGGACATGCTTACTATAATGACCTGTTGCATTTACCCATGTCACCTCTGTGTAACTAATACCACATGCCGCTTTCTTCTTCTCCGCGAGCTTATGGTGAGAAATAAGTTACTCAAGATTAGGGTGAGCGTTGGACTACTCTAAACACTCCCCAAGTTCTCTCAGCCGGAAGAAGCTCTCAGCCACAAGTCTCAATTGCAAGTAACACTCCTAGCTCATAACTTGGACATCAATACCACTAAACACTCCTAATAGGGTTCCCAGCAACGATGCAGAAAGTGGCTGTGATCCTTGTTTCTTAGTGTCCAACTTGTCAGGCAGATTAAGCTCGTCGCATCCGGATATCTTGTTTACTGTTACACTGGGGCCAGTCGGGATCTTCTGGCGTCTTAAGCCCGGACGCAACGTGAGACATCAGCATTGACCCTGTCGAATTCTGACTTCAATACGCAGCATCTGAATGCATGTGCCCTCACCGCCCCTGACAGTCAATGAACTAGCGCTTATGTTTCGGGTGCCTGCACTAGCTTATTTGCCTCTCTCTAGGGAAAGGAACAAATCCAGTCTGAGGAGGAGGCAGACCTAATGGTCTACTATTGCTCATCTGACAGTCTGGGGTGTCCCTTATCATCCAGCACGACCTTTCACAAAGTCTTGAAAACACTCACGCTCTTAATTTCAGGTAAAAATCCTAGCCTCGCATATTCAAGGTCAATTCTATCTCTGCTCCCAATCTTGACCGAAATCAACCGCTGTCAACCAATGGCTCCCACGAACAAGCTTGAGCCTGAAAAGGCCCTCAAGCCCAGGTCTCCTGATGGCAGTCATCCGCGCAAGCCGAACCTGGCGGCATTATGACTATGGATCATGTTGAAGCATTGCAAGATACAGTTCGCGATCTGGAACTGCAATCTCAAGTCTGTCAACTCCACCGCTCGCCCAAGGTACGATCACTTTATTATTTGGCCAAGTCGATTTACTCACCTTTTGCAGTCTTCGGGCAGCCAGAGTCAGTCCGATCCCGTCACAACTCTGACGCAGCGCCCCAGTGGCCATGGCAAACCACAGGACGAACCTACTCTTGAAGAAAAGGCCCCCGTCCAACAAAGGGAAGATCCCTCTTTGATTGAAGTTGTTTGGTTTTTTACTGTGATATTCATTTTCTCCGGCATTGGGTGGTACCTGATTCCCTGTTTCTACTTCATGTTCTCCTAAGCATGGGTGTGTTTTTTTCCCCCATTGCTATATTGTACTGGTCGGACATGGTCATGTGTTGTTCTCCTTTCTTGCTCTTCTTGTTCTTTCTCTCTCTTTATCTCCACCATCATCTACAACAGTGAGCAATAGAGAATTCTCAAGCCAGCGACCGACGCTCAGCCCAAGGCGGCCAAACCCAGGGACAAACGGTACTTGAGCTGCAGATCTTGCATTTTTCCCGAGGCTAACTTGTATAGGAGGAACCTCTCAAGCGACCTAGGAACGAAGATGGAGACGACACGACATTGAGCAACCTGCACGAAAGACATGTCGCGCTACAACGACACCGCCATATGACGGACTTTTTGGGTTCTCAACTGAGCCAGTGGCAGCAGCGGCTCTGAGGCCACCTTTGCCCGTGCAATCGAGCGGTGCATACTTATGTTCCTCCAATGTAACGTACTCGCCTGCTCTGAAAGGATACCTGGTGTATCGACCGGGCGCTCTCCCGATCTTGGTGCCCGAGACCAAGATAATACGTCTGCCTCCACACCGAGTCGGTTATCGTGCATCTCGGTCTCGTCAACATGACCAGGGCACCCAAACCGACTTTGAGCCGCAGCCGCTCCGCAGACGCTTCCCGAACCCTAGCTACAACAGCACGCTGGAAGGCAGCATGAAGAAGAAAGAATCCTCACGTTAAATAAGTACATTGACCGCCATGGCCCTTTGACCCGAGACTGCTTCACAACACTTCCCCTAGCGCTTCTTCCGATCGGTGCCAACAACACGGACGAACTGAGACAGCTGGGTCAAAGCTCGATGAATCTTTAGACGGAAAAGACAAGGAGAAGGCGGTTGGAGTTTCCGAGGACACGGCAAGGGATACATGCAGCCAACAACAGTTAAGTGCTGAACCTCAGCTCAGTGCGCTATTGGGTATCACGCTGCCATGTCACGTGGCTGAGGGTGTCTCGCTATGGATTGCGTAGAGATAATTGATAAATCATGCCACGGAGTTGTTAAGCATAGCTTGGTTCATGTTGTTGTGCTTACTGAGTGTCGCATAGGTCGCGATCCATTGCTTGCTTGCCTCGCGCTTATGCCACCAGCGTCTCCGACTCGGCGCTAGCTGATAGTAAGCTTTAGTGGCAGTGCCCTGTAACCCAGTTCAGCCAAAGCCGCGGCACCTGAGGTGCTAGCTAGATTCGGCGTTATTCCAGTGCGGTTACCACTAAATAATACCTAAGCGTAACAACAAACCTACCCATTTCCAGGCGCCAGAGATGCACCATTGCGAATCAAACTCCCGTCTGCATCTGCATCTGCATCTGCATCTTTCAACAAAAGTGCTGCAAGAAAAAGTTAAAATAGTCAGAAACAGCCGGTCCTTCACGAACCTCGATTGAGTGGATCAGGGTCTTGCCCGCGTCGGCCAACATCTCGATACCATCAATGTCCGTCCTCGATTCTTAGCCATAGCAAACACTTCGCCTTGCAAACTCGTTCATGCTGTCGGTCATTGCATTTGCGACGAGGCTAGTCTCACCCGTTCTGTAGTATCACCCTCTTCCCAAAGCTTCTACCCAGCTTCTCGAGCCAGATCTCCTCGGTTAGGAGCATGGTAAGAATACTTTGCTTTTGGAATATGTGTCCTTGCTCGGGTTTGGTCCCAGTCCCGGTGATACTCTTATCAAAAAGCACAACGTCTAAATTGGAGAGGCTCAATATCACGGCCAGGTTCGGAATGCTGACAGACTGGCATCTTCGTTGCTGAAAGAATAATGTTTGCAAGTGAGAGCGAGTGAGATGAGCCTGGGTCGCTTCAACGAGTTGCTGAATTGTACGTCAGCAGCAACCCAGACACTATTTAAGACCACGTACGGCAAGTCAATGATTTTTCAGATTGCTAAGATAGCACAGTCTAGACAATTAGTAGACAAATATAAGATAGGAAGATCACAGAATGCCTCATATTTTGAGTTCTTATTACACATGTGCAGAATCCTATGGCAAGCATTGTGGCAAACGGCGTTAACCTCTCTCTCAATGTTTGAGGGCACGTCAGCCAACATATAACAAAGAAAGAATCGCACAGCATGAATTGTTTCACGGCCCAATTGTATCACCCAGTCAACCAAGGAAACCGAGTTCGGGGCTGGTGTATTTGCCGTGGTGTTCACGCACTTAAATGCCAACAGATGCGGTTAACAGTCGGTGCTGGTGTCGTAGGATACTGATGACTCGGCGGGTGTGGCTGTCGAGGGGCATTGAGATTACAACCGCTTTGACTGTTTCATCCAAGTCCGTGGCAAGCCACTGCGACCGAGTGAGTGCAAACTTGTCTTGAACCAGAAATTTAATATCCATTGGTAAGGAGACCTTAGTAAAGACGTAGCACTCGAGGGGGTATGTTAACGCACATTCAACCGCACCGGGACTGGACCTACCAGGAAGAAAGAAAGAAAATAGTCTAGTTTCTTGCCTGCCTATCCACTGTCACGGACGCTTGTAAATATCGAAAAGGGTCAGCGTATCCCCCACATGTCTATGGTAGCCAATTCAGCAGCCATCAGTGCATTTTGGGTCTGTTGTTGCTGATGGGAGTATGGGTATTGATGACGTTGGTGTACAGAGGCAGAAAGACTACCCTTTGATTTGCCAAGAATACTGGATCCGAGACGGCTGTTGACTCATACTGGTGAGTACATCTGATATCATACTGCTTTGATCAAAAGACCATTCTGACAGAGTGCAATCGATTGTTGGTTGTTCTGGAAAAAGCGATTTGATAGTCACCACATGGTGAATGCCAACAACAGAACACCTGGGAAGCTTGAGATCAATGCAAATCGGCAGAAGCGGGCTATGATGACACTGGCAAGAATATTGGCAATGAGATATACGCCCAACACGAGTACCAAGCTTCTCTCGCTATCGCTCCGGAATAAGAAGACGGACACGACGCCACAGGTAACTCGATGGCTCGCCACGGAGGAGGGTATCAGGCTTCGGAGGATGCCTGTGAGGAACTGACAGTGGAAGCAATCTCGGACATGTATGCATAAAGCTTACCGCCACATCTACTTTATTAACAATCTGATACCATCGCTAGAACGGCAGATCACACGGCCCAACGCTGGCCTTTCCACCTCCCGAGAGTAACGACATGATGCACCAATAAACTAACACCTGCCAAAGCCCAGTTGTAAGGGTTGTAGGCCTAGCATTTGCTAAGTTATAATACGTGCTATGAGTTGTATCTTAAGACATGATGGTGGCCTGTTGAGCTGAAATGGGCTGACTCTCATCGAGTTCAGGGTAGCTTTGGAGTTAAGCTCTCAGTCAGAAGGCGGGGTATTTTTATGCCAGCAGTAGGCCCACTCTTAGACATCGCGGATGTTGAGATCTTAAGATGCCAACCATCTTTCTGCCTGGAGTTCAGTTCCAGGTTCGGCAATTAACACCTCACCGCCCAGAAAAAGACATCCCGCTTCAATCAAGGATTCGAACCCATGACCTTCGCCTCATGCGACCCATCTGAGTGCATCTTAAGATATCATCTTCACAATAGCTTGCAATAACGTCGCTGCACCTTAACATGCTTTGTGAGCGACAAATAGATTCCTGTTTCGAGAGATGACAATCTACAAGTTATTTTATTAGATACCCCCTCAAATACGCTTTCCAGCAGTTTAGCAAGCGTGCCCTCCTCACAATCCCAAGATAACGTAGATAATGTCCCGAGTAGGGCCACACGTTCATTCATGAATCAATTGAGCAACCTCTAGTAGTAATCTAATTCATACTGTAGACAGAACCCTACCGCAAAGCTCACCCAAGTTTAAATACAAATACTGGGTATCTTCCATGCAAATTTTATTCGTTCAACGCCAACACGTTATTACCTCGCCTCTGTACCATTTGCACGCTCTCTTTTAGACGCCAAAATTTTATTGATAAGATTCCGCATGCTCTGCCTCTCCTCCGGCATTGCCTCTAGGGCGTCATAGTCTAGACTCCGCAGAATCTGCAAGCACTGAATCATGTCTATGCCATTCGTCCACTTGACAATCTCCTTACGACAAGCCGCAATACCATTCAACAGAGTCTCAATTCCATCCCAAATCGCCTGTGTCTTGGCCTCATATTCATCCAACTTGGCTTCAGCCTTTGTTCTGTCCTCCTCGGGTTGTTTGACATGCGATTCGCCTCGTCCACTTCTTGTTGCTTTTTGGAGACCGGGACCGCGTCTCCAATCTCGAGAAATCTTTCGTGTTTCTCAACTAGCGCATTCAACTCGACTAGTGCAGCCGCGTGGTTTTCTGCCTTTATGGTGTCGCTGGCCGGCCTTTTTTTTTTTTTTGTACTGAGGGTTTTCTTGTGGGCGGCGACCTCGAGGTTCAGGTCTTGGATGCGAGTCTCGGACTTTCTGCAATCGTTCTCGTATCGCTCGGCGCGTATTTGTGCCGCATCGATACTGCTTTGGAGCCTCGCTATTGATGGATATTGAGGGTTAGACTGGGCAGCTTAGGGTGGGCTGACTGTATGGATACTTACTGATTCTGTGTCCTGGGCACTGGAAGAGCCAATGCCTTGGGAGATCTCTGTGGCGCCTTATCCCACGACACTATCTTCATCTTGGTTGGCTTGTTTGTCAGGTCGGTTGTTGTGTTGCTCGTCTAGCGAGGATCTGTGCTCAAGTTGGGATTGAGGCTTGGGCAGAGGATTAACCCAGTCTTGCGATTACGACAGCGGTTGCAATTGCGATTGCGATTGCGATCGGGCTGTGATTCGGGATTGAGGCGCTGCCTCTTTGAAGCTCGGGTCAGGAGTTGGTTGTTGATGGCCTCTTTGACGACGAGTTTATCGCGACATCCTCGTCTGAGTCTGGGATTTCGGATCGTTCGTTATTCTCGCGCTGCCGCTTCAGCGTCTTATTAATCTCCGCATTCAGAACCTTAACATGCTTTGTGAGCAACAACACTATTCGGGTCCTTGCTCGCATCTTCTTTCAGGCGAGCAATTACGGCTTCCACTGTGATGCCCGCATTGCCGCTGTTCGCCGCGTCGATGATCTTGGGCAAGTCCTCGGTTAAGCTTTGAGGCTAAGGGCATGGGCCGTGTTCTATAAAGAGCTCCCATGGCCAAGAATTAGTAGTTTCAGATATCCGTGGTGTAGATGCCTCGTCCATCGCGGGCGATGTTATTGATAGGTATGGATACTCAACCTGCAGCGTGTCTTAGATCGGGTTGCATACCACGCCAGGCTGGACAGCTCCTGGCGCTGACTCATGTACTGGCAGTCAAGCGATGCAGATCAACACTATTGATGCAGGAGAGCCATGATTACCGTGATCTGGTCTTTAACGGGTCCAAGTACCATGTCCACGAAGAAGAGTAGAGCGCTGGTGTGGCTTTTCTCGCCAGCTCTGTAGAGAGCACAGAACGTTATTGACGCCCTAACTGCATATAGTTAAGACTTTGCAAGCCATTTTAGCCTCGAGACGTACGGGCGTTACGAATATTATTGTTTTTAGATTTCATGGAACAAGAATACCTTCTCGATTTGGGAACAACGCGGCAGGTGATGAATTAACTTATTTACATGAAATTTAATATAATATAATTTGATCCCTACCACCTTTGGATTGATATTGCCGAATCGTCAATTTTCCTCTTCAGACAACAATGCAGCCATTGACCACGGTGTTCTTCCGCACTGACATACCTGATGCTGGTGGAGTTCCATTTTCCGGATCGGACTATTAAAATCCCGAAACCGGAGAAAGTCCATCTTAAGATCCCAAAGTCAAGGAATATTCCAAGTCCTATTTCTCCAAGCCAACATAACGCCTACAAGATATCTAGTCTACAGAAATTAACATAATAGATTCGTCACGAAATACAGGCACTGCGATGTGTACAGTAGTTAGTTTCTTTATCGCTTCGCATATATGCTATTCATGTGGTGTAGGTTAGGTGAGATAGAGTGGCCCAGCAGGTCTTAGCCTGATTCTCTCCTGTCGAGCGAGCCAAAAGGCAAGCGGGACAAGGTAATGCTAAAAGAGCGTCAGAACGGTGAGATGTTCAACTGTCAGTGGATTTCCCGCCCAGTCGGATAGAAGGGTGCAACTTCAATAATAGTCTACTGGATACAAGTGGCCATGCCTAGCAAAATAGAAAATTGTGCAAGTGACCGAGCAGTTTTCAATCTCCCTTTTTCGTGACTGGTTCAATTTCTGTATTGTGTTGATGGGGTCAGCAGGAAATCAATGGCTTTGATTTCCTGTTCAGTATACTTGAGTACGCTAGGTTTTAACAGAGGTCTGATGTGTTGTGTGCATCGACATAAGTAAGGCTTTGCGGGGAGCTTTGACTATTTTCCTCTGCCTTGCGTTTTGGTGGGCATGCAAGAGCGCTTTGATGGACGGACTGTATGACGACTCTACCCGATCAAGTACACCGTCAGAGGTATTGGCATCATGACACCCAGCAGCAAGAATGTGAGGGGGCACAGAAAGAAACAACTAGCTTGATGGGTTATCAAGCAGGTAGACTGAAAAGCATAGTCAACAGTTGTCTGCGCTGTGCTCATCCACATCAACAGTAAGATTAATGGCAGACATGACTGGGCTGAGGTGAACAGCTTGGGCTTCACCGCTAGCTCAGTGTGTAATGGAGGCGAGTCAATAACAGTGCTTTGATTCCATGCGGCCTTGGAAGGAAAGCATTGCATCGGTATGAGCGCACATTAATGACAACGATGAGCCCGTGTCGTGGAAGAGACGTTCGTGTTCGTGATGACAAAGGAAGCGACCGACTTGGGTTTTCTTGCGACTTGAACTCCCCAAGACTATACTTTCGCCAAGGTAGAAGACCGAACAACCGCAACTCGGCACAGTGATAGTCGCTACGACGTGGCACGTATACACCAGGTACTCCAGGCACCAGGAGAAGATCATGGTAGTGAGAAACCCGATCCACTCTCAATGTGGACTGCAGAGCTTGTAAGCCCAGAAATAACTGAGGCGGGCTCTAACGTTTGATCTCAGCGACAAGACACCGCTGCCGCCCCTAAACACTTTGCAGGAGCGACTTTTGATCCCTGGAGGGCGTGGAGCTACTTGGTTGGGTCACAGATGAACATACAAAGGAAATCGCTGTCGTGGTGTCAAAATATCACCCAAATCGGTAGTTGAGTAGTGTGAGGATCAATGCTTCTCCTTCTGGTGCAGTTCAATACGGATACCAAAGTAAAGTGCGACAGCTCACACATAACTATTCATACTATAACTGACATTAGTGACTTTATGGACGTTAGTCCAGCTACGATGAAGACACTTTCTCCTCGCTATACTCTATCTTGGATATACTGAGAAATACATCGGATATTGTCGACCTCCTCTCGAGATTGCTCACGAAACCAGCGAAGCGGTATCAGGTGGCGCAACGGGCGCGGGTGATGCTGGTTAGCCCTATTATGACCGACTGTTGTTCTACAAGAATGTAGGGATATGGCAGTCGCGTCGTGTCATTCGCAGCACAACAGCCGCTGGCATCACGAGAATCAACCTTAGCGAACACAACTGTTGAGATGCAAGGCACAGGAAAGAACCAACATGTTGTTCTTAAGTTATCATGATAGCCATGGCCTGGCGGTTTGGGTGATGAGTTGATGGATGAGAGCTAACCGTGTTTCTCTATGGTCTCATGAGATACGAGCACATATGCTTTACTGACTCTTTTATTCGATAGAGTATTAGTTGGAGATGGGCTCGGCCGGGTTATGGAAGCAAAATGCTCACGGTCCCCTATACAGAGTTAACATTAGCGTCGTCACATAATGCACTAATGATTTGTGCCTTATTTCCACTACTGATATGCTATCTTGATCAAACCCTCCAGTGTCATCCGCGGACCTTCAGCATGTTTAAGGACTCTATCACTCAAGACAATGAACTCGTAGTTGCTAAACTAAGCACTATTGTAAAGGCCAATTTCTCAGAGAACGGACAGGCAACTCTTTCAGGATAATGCTAGGTGAGATAACAATCCTAAATCTCCTTATAGAGCCAGGTTCCCTAAACACCCTCTACAGCCAAGAAGCATCATTGTATGTTGGGAGTGGGCATAAAAATCAACATCAGCGGTTTCATAGCTCTTTATCTTGTTGACATATATTTGAATGCAAGGCCTCGAGGGACAAGGACGCGTTAAAGTTAAAAGAGGTTGAGGTATCAAGCAAACGTGATCGAAGAAAGGTGTGATTCATAATACTAGTCAAGTTCCATACCGCCGTTAAACACAAAGAAAGTGAAGAAAGTGCACATGTTCCAAGCCCATCGCGCCAATTACTCATATCAGACTGTCACCTTTTGCCACTGATACTTTTGAGAACATTTAGTATGTGCTCCGTCCTGGATGCGACATCTAAAGACGCCAACAATAACAAGTATTCGAAGTTTGCCACCATATCAAGACATGCTTTCGGCTTGGCAAATGTCACACTCGCAGGACACTGGGTGTCTCTCGCGACTAACCTCAGAGTTACCTGAAATCTGCAGATCGAAGAGAGTCAAATGGGCGGGGAGTTGAGTATCATCCTCCGCAATGCGGCTGTTCACTTTCCATAGAGGATCCATGATCAGCTGCGGAGGTGGAGACAATGTCGCTGAAGTCGGGGGAACCATCTGGATAGTGGGTAGACTAGATGATGGCCGAGGGCTGTGCGAATGGATCGAGAGATTGATCATGTCCTGTCTGAGGCCTGTGATACTCGGTCCAAGCATTGTTGCTGGAGGAGGTTCCTGGGACCGATGTTGACCCAGTGGGCTTAGGCTGATTGGGGATATGTGCAGTGAATCACAGGCTGGCCCACCCCATTGCCGTTGAACATCCGTCATTGCTTGAGTGAGTTCCCGAATAGTGGCGAGATATCGCAGGAAGCTTTGGGATCGACGATGGGCACCGACTGTACGATTGCGACGATGTTGATGGAGTATTCGATCTGGAGCCGTATCATCCGGACGATGCGCCTGGAATCGCCATTGCGGAATAGGAACTCTCCGAGGTGGAGTGGCGAAATGACCTCCCAGGGCCGCTGTCTCAGTGGCTCGTCGATGTCGTCGTCGATGGCCCTGCGTGTCGCGGAACCGAGTTGAAGGTTGGTGAGATTGAACTCGAGGAGGCGACCGAAACTCGGTCACGACCATCTGGGGCGGAGTTGTGGGAGCGTGGTTGCTAATTGCGACTTGGGAATCACCAGAAACAGTGTCACTTTGGCTCGCCGAGCCGTCATTGCCAAATAAAGGCGCCATGGTAACTAGTGAAAGTTCATAAGATCTGAGTAGAGAGGATATGGATGGATTGGAAGGGGCTTAAGGAAGGATGTCAATGCAGACAGGTCGAAAGAGTGAGGATTTTGTAGCTGGGGTAGGGATGACGAGTGAACAGGCTTATCTGTGTTTGGAAGTGCACAGGTCGCTCATATCTCAAATGTAACGGAAACATCAAGCTTGCAATTCGTTGACTGAAAACCTCAGAGGATTCTTATCAATCAAGAGTAGAAATACAGGTCATAAATTAACCACGGATACATACAGATCAGGCGCTGCAAGTGTAGTCATGCCAAGATGTATCGTGAAAGCGTTGTTTGTTCCATTATGTTAAAACTGAAGTATATTTTCTAACCTTATAACTGACTTATAAACTTAATACTGCTACTACTTTCTAATTACCCTAAACCTTCTTCTAACCTTTATCCCTAATAGTATTAATATATATATTATTAAGAAACTTTCTTTAGTTAAGTTAAGCTTTTTTTATATATTAATATTTTTTAATAATTTTAATTATTATATATTATACTTATAAAAAGTCCCTTTTAGTAAATTACTATTTATATATTAAATATAAATATAATTTAAGTATAGTTTTTTTAAAGTAGCTTTTTAATTACTTTAATTCTCTTTTTATCTTTTAAGTTATATAAAGAAAATAATAATACTTTCTTTTATTAAGTAATATTAATAATACTTATAAAAAATTAAGCTATTATATAAGTAATAGTTTTATAATTAAATAAAGTAAATTAAATAAAGAATTTATTATTTAATTAATTAAAATTTTATATAAAAATATACTTTATAATAGCTTTATAATTAAATCTATTATAGCTATAATTATATTATAAAATTACTTTATATATTATTATAATAAAAAGTATAATAATAGCTTTATAAATATAATTATTAATATAAGTTTAATTAAAATATTTTTAATAAAAAACTAATTTTATTAAAATTACTATCTTAAAGATTTAAAGTATATATAGTATTAAGCTAACCTTTTTTAATTAAAAAATTAAAGCTTTTTATATACTTTTAAAGCTAGTTAAAGAGTTATTATTTAAGTTCTTATTATATTAGCTTTATATTATAGCTATTAGTTAATTATTATAGTATTAATATCTAAGTTATAGGCTAGAAGTGTTATTTATAGTTAAGGCTTGTGGCTATAAGCTTATTCTAGCAGAGAGAACCTAGCGTTGTTTGTTGATCGATAAACGCCACATAATAACCACAAAAATGACTAAAAGCAATGAGTTGTCTGTTGGGCCGTCACCATTTAAATGAGCAAGCGGGCAGTCGGCACGCAATTCCACCTGGAATATCACTGAGCCGAGCATGGGGCTTTTTGTCTCAGATGGCGGCCCCAATGTCTCCAAGTTATGACAATCCGGACTCTGCTGGTTGTTATACTGACGACCCTGGTTCTTGCGGTCAACGTGCATACAGCCATTGCCACGCAGCAGTCAATTGCGGGCACATGCATGCGTAGCCCGGCGGAACAGGTCGGTTGTCAGCCGTAACGCCTTTCATTGGTAGTAACACGTACCATGCATGGTGGGGATGCAAATTGGCCATGGGTAGGTATTATATGTGGAAATGGAGATAAATGCGACAAATCATTTTACACTCTCTTGTTGGACAACCCACCCACTGCTTTAGCTCAACTGCTAGCCTGCCTTGAAGCCTAAAGAACACGAGAGGCGCATCCTGGCAGCCAAGATACGCATCTCAGGCTGATAATGGTGCGAGCCTCACTTTTGTTTCGCTGCTAATCACGGGCCAAGAACTCACACGGTCTTGGTTCGTCCCCAAAGCTGCCATCGAGATGAGTTCGCGGTAGGAGCAGAAATGGTCGAAGTGACTGTAGCCATCATAATGAAAAAGAAGCGACTTCATTGGGTGTCGCTGTTGGGCATGTTCCTGTGAGTATCGCGATGCTGTGCCACGGCGGTATCGTTAAGAGCCAAGGTGGGCTTGACAAGAAGTGGACAACGGCAGTGCCAAAACTTTTAGGGGTGTCTACTGGATTTTGACTCTGAGATGAAGCTAGTGTGATGTCATACTCCTAAGCAGACAAAAAGTCAGAAGAGCCACGTAACAAAACACGGCAATTGACAGCAGCGCTGACCTCACGTCGACCAACGCCAAATGGCGGTTTGCTTGCGATTGGATTGCGGCAAAAAGCACGTGCGGGGTACGTGTTGTGAATGATGTTGGGAGCTACGCTGGCAAGTGTGAGTGAAGAGCATGAGGATAATGCTGAAGTAGATAGTATTTGTTCAAATATAGGGAGCGTAATGGGATAAGTAGGTTGTTAATTCAGGTCGTGAATGACGTCATTTCGTGCTCCATTAGGTCTAGTATGACTCTTTATCTTATCTTATCTGCTAATCAACATCACCTCACCCTGAGTTTCGCCTGCTAACGTTAGTTTATCCTAAGCCCCAGTTGACTTGGCTCGCTTAAGACATCCCCAGCTTCACATCACGAACAAACCAATTTCTCCAGTCATTTGATCACGGATATTGAAACACACTGGGATCAGAGAACAAGACTAAGAGAGTCGTCTTACGCGATAACCTGGGAGACCGACATCCTGGGCGCCCCCACCTAGCTTAACCAGATGGTCTGTTTTTCGTTCACCTCGTGCCGTAATCTGCGAATAACTTCACCTTTGCGGAGTTATCACATACATGTCCAACTAGGAAGTGGCGAGAAAAAGCGGCCAATTTTAATAAACGGGAGAGCAGCCGCTTTTCTGACAGCCTGTCCTACTGTGCCTACTCAACGTCTCGCAATCGCGTCACCTGCCGATCATGGGTCCCTGATGCGACTTCGCCATATTTAACGTATCAACGGGCTACAACATACATAACCAGCTTGTCTGATACTTCGATCAGCGCAACGTAGGTTTACTTGGCATCTACATGATACTTTTAGTTAGAAAAATAGACCAAAAGTGAAGGATTAGATAGTGTAAGAGCGAGTATTCATGTTCTGAAATTATCATCCCCTGACATTAATTAGCTCACGCATCACCTCTTAATATCACGTTATGCCCAAAACAACCTCACCAGTGCGATAAGACAGTCCAATATATACAGATGTTGTAATAGAGATGTATTTCAGAAGATCAAGTATTATACAGGTAAGAATATACGCCCGTGCTGAGTAATACTCTGAAGTTGCAACCCAAACTCTGTGCTGAGGTTCAGCAGTCAAAAAGATATCACAACCTTCAACAACTCCAGTCTCTTCGCGCATCCAGTTCTCCCCTCCCAGCTCAGACCTACGACACTGCTAAGAATGGACAGCTTCGCGGTCGATCTTCTTAACGGTCTCGCCGCATCCGAGGAACAAGGACGCAACTCTGCCCGGAAGTCCGTCCAAGCGCTTGAGGATGATCTGCGTCAGATCGCTCAGGACATTAATAACCTTGGTCATGCACGTACTATTTTGATAAACAATTTCTCTCAAGTTAAATCGCAAGCCGAATTTGATGTTTTTCGGGCAGAATATGAAGCTGTGAGGGTATCCTTACAAGAGCGTAGAGAAACTCGCCATCTCATGATGATCAAGCTCGATGCCCAAGGACGGATTTATGAGGCGGCATACGGTGCATATTTGAGCATCGACCAGACTGGAAGTGGATGATGCAAAACCAGCGGAGGAGACTGGGCATAGGGAGTGCAGACCTTATCTTTCGACCCACCGACGAGTCAAAAGCCAAAGGTCGACCGAGCTGGCCGCGAGCGCCAAGAATCCACTTCTCAAACTCAACGCCTACCAAAGCGATTGCGAAAGCCTTAGGGAAGGAAGTCTGGCAGATCTTAGCTGCTAGTGTTTCTTCCCCCTCGGTATTAACAACTTTCTCCGCTATATTCATTAGGAACTTGCAGTACGGACTGTACAATGAGCCCTGCTGGCCGGCAACTGTTGGCCGTGTTAACTGAGGTGATAACAGGTGGCTGTGCTCAGTAGGCATGAACTGGGATATTTCTTAAAGATAAGGGAGTGAAGTGACTTCGGAGAGCTACGGGAGATTTTCATGCTGGATCGTGCCTACAAATATCCTCGAGAGGATGATTAAAAAATGGCTGAAGTACAAAAGAAGATAGTAAAATGACGTTTTGCACACGGGGAGCCTGGTCTGGAATTACTATCAAACTATCGCAATCACCATCAATATGAGTATTGAGTAGTTACCAAACGGGAAAGACTGTAGGCCTGTTAGTCCGTCTATTGCTGTAAGTGACATGTATCGCTTAACAGTCAAGCTAGATCTGAGGTATAGGATCTTCGCCTACGCCGGGTCCTGCGGCCTTGATTGCCGTGCCATCGCTGATGCATATCATTGATCTTAGAGCTGCCAGGGAATAACACTACGCCAGCAATGGGTGGAAGTTCTGTACGACTGCACAGTTGCCGCGTTTCACTCGACAGCCAAGGCTGTTGGCGGTAATCTGTTTGCGGGATCGTACGTTCCTAGCTGCCCGTTACTGGTCCTCATACGAAAGATTAATCTCCATCTACCCCATTCAAAAGCGTTCGAGCCTTCCATACGCCTTACATCCTTCTCTAGAAGGCCGGAGAGTCATCATGATGGAAATCCGGCTGTCGCCCCAATCTGAACTCAGGGGTATGGTATGCCCCGGGTGGATGGCAGGGCATCAGTACAAAAAGAAGGATCAAGAGAAAGTTGGTCTTTGCGGCAAGGTATATGGGGATGGCGTGAATCTTTACACGACGCCCATGTTCTTCTTATGCAACATAGGCGCTCTTTTAGGATCAAAGCTTGATTCAATCTTGGCCAGCGCCTGGGGTCGGTGAAATAGCATGGTTCATCGCGCTCAATGCCGCCTGGCGTTCCAGCGTACATCCGCTGGATAAGCATTTTTGAACACAGAGAAGATGTTTAGGTTGCGTGAGTTGAGAAAAACAGCTGGCGACCCTGGTGGGCTGTACCGGAAATCCGCGGACCGGAAATCCGCGACAAAACATGAGAGGGGCATTGTGACGGTGAGAATGCTGGAGTTCCGCCTAGGTCAGAGACAGTGTCTTGAAATCAGCAATCCGGAACCGCACGGCCCGTGCCTCCGATGGCGAGCTGAAACAGGAACTCCCTGTGTCGGAAATACATTTTGGTTCCATTGGGGCCAGGAATCTGGTTCATCATCAGCAGGAGAAGTCGCACTATTACAGTTGTTTTGCAGTACAGCTTCGACAGACTCTATGCATGGATAGATTCTACTCGCTGTTAGGCTCCGCGAAGCCGTATTCCTGCAGGTCTTGCAAGTGTTTACGTATTTATAGCCTAAAGGATAAAGTTTCACTGGAACGGCTACAGATGATCAGGCTTGAGCTCGATAAGACTGTTAGTGAATACCGGGAGGAAAGACTTCCGTAGCAAACGTGCTGCGAGAATCTATCGGAGTTTCTGGGTTTCTAGTGCATTGCTGTCTAACATGACCAAGAGGGCTAAGGATGGAAAGAATCAGCCTACAAAACAAAGCCCAATCCTCATTCAGAATCTTCCAAAGTCTTGTTAGTAAATTGATAAGGGTTGTGGCTTGGAACTTCTCTTAGCCTTCCCACCTGGTCATACAAATAGACTAGCTCGTGTCTTGTACCTATTTGGTACAGGCTAACAGTCCGTCTGGATGTGTTAGCATATATCAGACGTCGTTGGGACACGAAAGGCGCCTGCTAAAAAGTGTCGACTCCTAGATGATGGATTTCTGAAGCCTCTTGAATTCATCCAGACTCGTGCTATCCATCGTCCGATCGCTGATGCTATCGTCCTTGCCCTCGAGCTCGTCTTGCTTTTGTTCGGCTACATCATATGTATTGATGCATTTTCTCTTAATTATTCTTCACGGAGATTTAATCAGCCCGCCTTATTTCACTGGCTAGTCAGAACGTCTGTCTCAGCCTGCGCAACATGTTGTGCAGGTGAGCCACTGCAACCACCGAGGCACTGTAGACGGCACCTGGTTCAGCGCCTGCCCGCTGTACTTCGAGTTAGCAGGGTTCGATTGGCGCAGTCACTGGTTTTTTTTTTGGCCGCTGTGTTTTTCGTGGCGTATAGACCAGGTACTTCAACTCTCTTGCTGTCTGGCAACTTGTCATAGGATCTTCCTTCGTTGACTTGCCTTCAACTCGCCATCCAACAACCTATAAGTTCCCCACAACAAGCCAACATAGCCAGCTGCAAAGGGAGTTCCCCGATTGTATACAATACCAGCAACAAGACAGTCAAACGTAGAGATACAGAAGCCCCAAGCCAAGAACGTAAGTCTTCCTAGACCCAACCGCCCAGAATCCGCAACATAGTCAAGAGCTAACAGCCCTCTTGGTCGCAGACCTACCAGCAAACAAACGCTTTCACTGATATCCAAGATCAAGTACATTCGGTCCACGACACAACGCAATATCCGTGTCCGCAGCAAAAGGTCAAAAGATCATACGAGAGAAGAGAACCCGTCCGTATCTTCCCAGTTGCCTTCGCCTGCCTACCTACACAAGGTCGTCAAAATTGGCGAGTTTCACAAACACTCACGCCACTACGACCAGTTCTTCGAAAGCTGTCCGAAATCTCAGCCTCCGCCGAACAAAGTGCACCAAGCAACACTTCGCCTTCAACCAGCACATCGCTAACCTGACGACTGTTCTATGCAAGTGTTGGTGGTGGTTCGCAATAGACAGGTAACACTGGTGGAGGGGCAGCTTACGGCAGCGGCGTAGAGCCATCACCTGAATACACGAATGGCTATATTGCTCTCACTACTGTATGCAGGCGTGGACAATTGTATATAGTCTCTCTCTTAGAACAAAGCATTATTCTTAACAGTTCCTGATAGAAACGGTGTAACGTTATTGCAGTCCAGCCCTTATGGTCTTGGGCCTATTGTCACGTGACTTCTTGGGCATGCTTTGCAGCATCGGCTTTAAATGCACCCATGGGTTGATAAACTACTGTTGGAAGCGGTTGGTAAACCTAATGAAGCAGTAATTGCGTCGGTGTTGACTGCTGGTGCTGATGCTAAGGCGAGGAAAAAGCATGTATTCTCTATCATGTTGCCTGGCCGGCCAGGGCCACCAACTCTTACCGATACTGAAGTAGTGCTTGCAATCTTTGGACACGACACTCCTTCTTGCCTTTGAAATATAAGGCAGAAGCACATGCAAGTGCCTTGGAATGCTTAGCTAAGCAAAAGCGCTTCCTCAACTCCTCAAGTGGAAGTGACAATCAGGAAGCTTGTAAAGGGCACGAAATAAACTGATTACATTCATCAATTCCGAATATAGTATTGCAGTGTGCCAGTCTAATTATTATGATGTCTTGGAGCCCGGAGATGATGGGGAATTAGTGCGCCACAATATGTAACTCAGCTGTATCTCCCAAGGACCCCTAACGCTTGTGGGTTTCGGTGACATGATAACTGACCAACCATTACTCAATATTAGCCAAGCGATTGGTTTGAACCCCTGCAAATGCTCTAGCGTGACTTCGGAGATGGCACAGGGATCCCATGATGTAGAATTAACCATACCCATAGAGAGGCTAGCAAGAAGCCTATTCATTAAGCATAATTACCAGCAGAGGCTTACCCGTTGCAGCTAAGTAGGAAGATATGGCTAGCTTGGACAGCTTTTCTTGGCAAGTCTAGGAAGGTCTTGGCTGAGGAGGTTCATATGACCAATCACATCGCTAGGGTACCTGACCTTGGCGAGCAAAAGAGACTCTGAGTCCTGAACAGTTGCGAATGACAATAAGTGAATAAGAAAGCTGCTTTCAGAGAACACCGTGAATAATCGTTTAGAAGATAATCCATTCGTTTAATAAGGCTTACTAGCCCAAGAACAGCGGCTAAGTAGTGAATGAAATAAGCAGAATATGAGAACAAGGATCTATGGCACAAAGGATTCCGCAACAGAATGTATTTTCTTTGTTTAAATACAGATTCTCATTGACCTGTTACACTCAGCCTCCCTGAAACATTTGATCAACTCTTTTTATATATATAAATAGAATCGAATAAAGGATATAGTTGAACAGAAAAGCGACAACCTCATTATGATAAAACTCACTTTTCCCATCGCTCCTCTTTTACCGTTTGCATCTTGCACAGATACACAAGTCGGTACCGCGAATACTACAAAGGCATCTTTACCAGTCCTATGACAGCTCTCAACTGTCTCCCTACGGTCTTCATTCCATTTTAACCAGCAACACTTTCATCATATGCAAGCATTACCCCGACACTCTTTGCCAACAACAGCCAAAGAATATTATAGCAACCAAAAGCTCTTCTGCTACATGTTTCAAACTATGCTCAAAGACCGTCGAAGACATCTTTGCGATCATAGATGATAAATCTCTCTATGATCAGATCGAAACTAAGAAGCGGGCCACTCGCTTGGGACTTGACTTCAGCAAGTACAACAAGAAGTACTCTGAGCAGTTAGAGAACGCTTTTATGCGTGCTGTCAATCAAAAGATCCACGATTGTCGCACTTCCAAGAAACACGCGAAGTGAGCTACCATTCCTGCAACACTAAAGGTATAGCTGAACCAACGTCAACACCTAAAAGCTTAAAGGGCTAATGGAACAAGGGCACGAAGAGATAAATGATTGAATTGGGATGCTGGTTATAAAATCCAAGTGTTCTGGTGCTCAATTCGCTTCGTGAGTAGGTATTGCAGACAGAAGGAGGGCTCGGTTAAGCACTTAACAGTAGCCGAAATAGTTCATGACAGACAGCTAACGACAGCGCCTGGGTATACGGTAAGGGAGAGACAAAAGGCTCAGCGGTTGGTGTGACGTCCAACATCTAATGATGAAGCAACAGCGCGGTATATCATTGGCTAGGAAGGTCTGCATGATGGCCCTCGAGGGCAAACTCCAAGTAGCTGTGAGGGGGTCGATTATGACCCTTATTGTGTCGAAGTCTGTGGTTTTTTTTATCAATGTGCAGGTCGGGCTCGAAGGCTATTCTGCCCGCCAAAGCATAACAATGAGTAAACTTCAAGAGCTTCTAGAGAAAGGTTCCGTATGATGTTGCGGAGACGAATATGCCGTAGCAATTCGGACGGTGGCTGAAGTCACTTGAAACCCCTTGGACTGAAGCGATAGTACAACCAAAGGAGGGTGAACTTGCCGCCCGCCAATATCGTTTGCCTCAGTGCTATTTCAGTCACAGCAAGGTAGCTCTTCAAGGCGCCAACGCTATTAAAACGCTCCAGTATGAGATGCAGTGTTTCCCGATTGACTTATATCCTCCCGATAACATAGCACAGGAAAGGACATCTTTTCAATCTGCGCCCATAAAAAGTGATAAGGCTATGGATAGGACACGAAGGAATATTGTGTGTAGGTTTCAGGATATGGGCAGATTCTATGAAGACAAGGTGATTCGGAGGAGAGGGGGAGCCAATATGTAATTGGGAGCCCAGGTGTTTCCGCTCCGCCTTTCACATATCGCGTCATTCAGCCGCGTTAATCAAAACCATTACACCATACGCTAGTCACAGAGCTTCGACATCTTGGACACGATCCAACGTGCAGTTACGCCATTGACTGACGGCTGATAGTCCTTCGCAAGTAGCGTAAGTGGGCTTTACAACGAAAACATAGCTGTGAATATAACCCCCAAATACCCAGTTCCATCACCAGTACCTAGTCTCAAGCATGAGCTTCCTTCTCACGCAAGGTTCCAATTCCTCTCTACAACATATTGCACTTTCTCATCCTAAGTCTGTAGACGCAAAGTCCCCCTCCCCCGTTGATCACCATCATCTGCTCATTCTCAGCCTTGATCCTAGCTTCCATCCAGTCAATGGCACCGATCAACATCCCCTTTCATCTCATTGGCAATATGTCCTGCATTTCGTTACTCTGTTACTCTTGCTAATCAAAGATAGCGTGGTCGATTTTATTTCAAAGGGTGGTACGATTAGAATACTTATGCTTTCCTTCAATTCTATTCTGGCCTTTTGGCCTTTTTGCCTACAACATTATAGTCCCTGTCTTGCAGATCATGGAGTACTGATATGCTGCATACTATAGCCTAAATCATGTAAGACCATTGGTACCTTACTGCCCACGTCAAAGCGGTGAGGTGGAGCGTCTTCTATCTATGTTTCGAAGGTCCCCCCCAAACCGGATTCCGCAGCATCTTTCCTATCTTTCCTGTCTTGACTATGGATCTGCGGAACCATCTGGAAAAACATGATATCTGCCGGACGCGAACGAGGAGTCGATCGGGCAGATGTACGCGATGGCGGTCTCGGCCCCGATAGTAGATCACGCCATCATGACAAGAAGAGCGACGGGAACATGATAGTGTGCGAGCCTGTGTATGTGTACATAAACGTGGAGGTGATGATGAACGGGATCTCGACGGTGTACAAGGACACGCCGAGGTAGATCAATATGTACTCGGGCAAGAGTATGGAACCGGTGTGACACCCGAAAGTACACATGGCAAGGTGTGCGGAGGCCTATACACGACACGTGCCCCTGTGCTTGTACACGAATGCATCCACGAACGAGGCTGTGAATTGCAGCTTGTCGAGAGACTTCTCGAGGAGCCTGTGCCCGCCTACGGAGCAGATCGAAGTGCCAATACACATGGCCAGGCATCTTCGAGGACAATACCTTGATCTCGCTCGGGGACATGACTGGGAATAGCGAGACGTGCGAGATCGAGAACAGGAGGCCGAAGTGGTACCACGATTGGTGCATGGGCCAGTATGACACTGCCCAGTCAAAAGCGGCTGGGAGGGTGAGCATGCTCACGGCGGGTGTCACGAAATACCTGTTGACTAACCCTCGTTCATGTCTTTGGTTAGTTCCGCAAAATGAACCGTGTTACAGCAAGAGTTCTCCGTTGATTACAAGTCACATTTCAAATTGACATATATTCTGTTACATAACCCAGGCTACCCCTATTAATTCAATCCTTCTGACGTTTTCCTCCCACTATCACTCTCTTAGTTTTGAACAGTCTGGATCCGGATATCTAAAGCCACCATAACCTAAGCACTCCTCTACGCTTAAACAGAAACGAACTACCCAAGCCGTCACGATGCGTCAGTGCTAGTGAATACCTCTCCGAAAGGAGTACCACTAATCCGATAGCTTTTCAGATCCTGATGTCAAGTCCTTCCTATATCTCATACTCTCCATCGGAGGTACACTCTGGGAGCACAAAGTAAAACCTCTATACACTGCATTGGAAATTATGCTGAGCATCAAGTTCGTCAATTATCTCTCTGGGTTAGCTTAGAAGTGCCAACAGGCAATCGAGGACAAGATCCGGCAGAAAATCAGCGACGCTATTCAAAAGATGCACCCGAAGCTCAACGACAGTATTGAGAAGATAGTCCCCCTAGAAGCTTTGTGATGCTATTGAGAGGGTTTGTTAGAAGTATGAGGGGCCTAGGCTAAACACCTCCTCCGACGAGAGCAACTAGATGGCGAGAAATGATGATTGTCCTGCTACGAAAAAAGCACATGACCATATATAAGCTCATTAGCAAGTGCATAAACATCTACCTGATCTATAGGGGAATTACAAGCGACCTCTTGGCGTCGGACTTGTCCGCATTAGTGCACGCATTCAGATCGAGATCAGCGACCTGATCAAGGTAAGGTATATAAGACTGTTAAGGGATATGCCTAAGTCCTAGGGCTGGTGCGTGAAGATGGAGGCGGAGGGGCGCAGGATCGTGCTTGTTAGCTCAGGCGTAAATAGGCATACAGAGGATCCTCGACTCAGCCGGGTACGACTACTTAAATAACAAGCCGATCTGGCTCTTGCTAATGGTCGTGTATGTGCCAGTTCAGTATCTTGTAAGCACAGGTTGATTAGAGAGAGTGCCACAAGCTGACCGGGTTGTGAGACGGGGTCCCGTCGAGGGAGGCGCAGGGGTTAAAGCACCCCAAGGCATCCGAATTTATACGCGCACCAGAGTCGTATCCCAACGGATACTGCGCCACCGACGGCATCATCAACTGGAAGATGCAAGTAGACCGTCTTGATGCTATGCATGGACAAAAGTCAGCACGCTCGACACGTACGACACAACGGCTAGACGACGACCATGACCGAAAACGTCGATATGACCGTTGCTATAAAGGGATGCAGACCCAAGCACATGTGCATATCTGAGAATACTATCCAGCAGTCGATCATGAACTGCCTCGACGTATCAAGCTCGGCCTGGCTTATCTATACGGTCAGGATTAAGTATAAACCTAGGCTCAGAGCGAGGTATATGAACCCTATGAGAGATTTCGGCGACTTTGCCTACTGGATCGATGATAATAAGGCATTGGGGGTGAAGAATCTAATCGTGGGCGTGGATGTGAAGAGGTGGCTAGACAAGATCAGAAAGCTGTAGGATGACTCGCGAAAGAGGGGGTAACCTGATCACAGACGCGCACGTACATAACAACCTCCACCCGACTTCGGAGTGGACTGACGAGAACCTGCACAGAACGATGATCTCGATGGGTATGCGAGGTTCGTTCGTGCCCCTGCTTCGACGCTCCGCATGACTTCTGGGTCGTGGTACTCCCACGGAGTCGGGCCTAGTAACACGAACGACGTCAGGCTGATGTTCCGGTCCGAGGTTTATACCACGCGCGAGCTACTCCGGCAACCTGAGTGAGCACACTCGCAGGGACATGAACCAGTTCATGGTCGAGACCGAGTCGCTGCGGGGTATGTTATACATGAACGAGTACATGTCGATGATTGGGTACGACCCGGTTACTCACAAATCGAGGTGCGTGGGTGGGGATCCCGAGTGGTTCGAGAACAGGCACTCACCAACAAGGATGTAGTCGGACCCCGAACAGAATCACCATCATGATAACCACCGCGCACACGAAGGCGATTATAATCCCGCTTCCGGACGAGTTGAAGTAGGCAATCACGACATACGCCTCGGAAACGGGCAGCCAGCTGTTCATGCACCACAAGACTAACGCAAACACAGTCATAAACATATGCACGCGGGCATGGTCGTAATGAGCGACATATCGAGGTGGAATGTGGTGGGTTTGCACCTGGGTAAGACGGCAACTCACGTACATGAACTTAGGGACGGGCGAGAGTAGACACTCGTGGACGACGTCGGAATGACCCCCAGCGAGGAGATCGGATACATCGACGCCAACGACTGCGTGGTTTTGCACAAGAGGGCCAACGTGACCGAGAGGATGATCCCGGTGGGGTACACCCCCAGGTACGTGTCGTCCGACTCGTGGGTATTCGACATTTTGTTCGTGTAGACGCCACGTGGATCGACTAGAACATGCCAATTTCCATCCTCCTCACGGCCCTCAGAAACGGAATCATCTCATCGTCCGTGACCATCTTCACCAGCTCGATCAGAGACGGGTACAAAAACTCGATCTCCTTGATGGACGCATTGCCGTACACGGCTCACGCGGTAGATTTGCGTCCGTAATACCCGGCTGCATCTTGAACCTCGTGGACGGGTCGCTCGAAGCCATATTCTGCCTCGAGCTCGACCCCATGTACGACCCCGAGTACACTCACGTGTTCCCCATCTCGTTGTAGTCATGGTCCAATTCTGGATCTAGTCGAACCTCCTGGACCCGCCGTGCGACGAGAAGAAGTATCTATTCGTGTGGATTATTGCGTCTGACGACCGCTGCCTCAATTACCGCTCGGTCTCGAGGGGTTATGCAACACCCAACACCTTTGTGCACGTGTGGTCGATCATGGACAGGATCAGAATGTCGCTTGAGAGGACGGACTTATCGCGAGAGGACGGACTTGTTGTGTGCTGTGGGGTCTAGAAACTGCTCGGATTACATTGACAACAATAAGATCATGAGAAGAACCTCTGACACTATCGATTACAATAACACACCTGTGATCTTCTACAGCCTTAAGCCTTGGGGGCACGGGGACATCAAGCAGATAGGCGCGTAGTCGGACTCTAACGGGAACTTCAGGGATGTGAACCGGAACAACATCATGCTCGCAGCGCACAAAGGAGGATGTCGCCATCAAGTCAGGATATTGAGCATGATGTATATGAGGTCGAATGTGTTTAAGAAGATGTTGGGACTTGCGCGTTTAGAGATCAAGATAGTCCCAGACCACGTGTTGTAAGATGCAACCAATCTAGCCGTGATTACAACCCCGCTCGTGAACCACTGTGTAGCGTGGAGCGTAGATATCGATACGCGCGAGACCAGAGACCCGTACCAGTACTGGTTTACGAAGAACCGGTTGGTCCTGGCGTCCGACGTAAACATGATCAACGGCACGGACCCGACGCTGATCATGAATAAAAACAAAAACCTGGACTACATCGCGCAGATGATGTAATCGTGGTCACAGCCTAGGCAACAAATATCAGATAAAGTAGGACACGCAACCAACATATAAACTAGAATATTTACATGAACGACTACCTTAACAAGATCTACACCAATAGTAACGGCACGAACAAGATATCTGACACGAATGAGGTCAATCACAGCTCTTGGGCGGAGCGTCGCCGTGCAGGGCTCCAACATCGGCTCGACCGCGAACGAACCTGAACCTGCGTGGACGGGGGCGGACCTCAACCAGATCATAATGATACTGCGCCATCTCGTTCTGATACGAGGCTACGATGCAGGACAGGAGGGTGCTCGCTAGCAGGAACAAGCGCCAGTTCAGCATCAAGCTCCACAACGTGTTCCACATCAAGAGGGTATCATACCGCAGCCTGCCGTAGATGCCCTCAACCGGATTCGAGATCACTGAGGACATGTTCAACCAAGCCGAGAACTTGGGCGCGCCCACCATTGTATCTTCGGTCTTCGGCGACACCGCCAGCGCATTGCATCCCTTCGCGATCATGGCCCCCAACACGAAATCGAACCCGAACGCGAGCACGACCCAGGAGTTCCTCTAGTTCGCGGCCACAACCCCGGTGTCGCAGACGATCGAGCGTGAGTACAAAGACTGATGGTGCTGGTGATGAGATGGAGCACATGGCTGTGACAAAACCTTTGCCAAGAGCACCTCCGACTGCCTGACTACCACGAGATACACGAGCATGAAGTTAGGGATCAAGAAGATCAACGTCCCGCCACCGACGAGGATCGCCAACCACGATGTTGATAATAGCTAACTGCCGAAGTTACCCGACATGAGATGTGCAATGATCTTGCCATCAGAACATCGCTGTGTTACTGACAGTAGGTATATAGTTAACAACGACGAGGTCGTTTAATTTTCGCTGATGGCAATCTACACACTCAACATTAACTTATGCAATTTCATAAACAGTTTCGCCTTACTTTTGACTTTTATGGACCGGACAACATCGATTCCGCTCCTCTGTTTGGCCTGACTACCGTAGTAACCCTTCTCCTAATATTAAGAATCTTGTGATACGTTTTCTTCATCCTACTGCATAAACCATCAATCCGATCAATGAAGATGTCCCTAGGCGGTTCAGTCGACTCTTTGATACATGGCATCGTCGTCCTTGACACTTGGCTTTTGGTAAGAAAGACCGAAATGAAACTTTGGCCGACCTCCGGTGCGACCATCAGCACCACCTTCCCTTGCCACAGAGGCTTGCAGGCTATGATGTTGTCGAAGAATCCTCTGAGGTAAAGGGGTCTCGCGACCTGCTGGGTCAGGAATCGGGGCGTGAGGGTCTCCAAACTTACGGCCCTGCTGGGATGGGAACCCTATTGCTGCAAAAGGATGCATTCTTCCCGAAGAACTGGAGGCTGCAAGATCAGCCACGGGCTGTGACTGAGGGATCTTGAATGGGATTGGGGCAATGGGTGTGGGAGGTTGGGGGCCAGCACCATATGTACGGCTGGAAGGAGTTCCAAATGTACGATGGTGCGATGTTGGGGCTCTGGGAATACTCTCAGGGGAGATGTTCATTTTCGTCATCATCTCCTGGACAGCCTCCTCGCCTGTCACCCACTGATTAACCAACTCTGTTGCACTTGTAGGTATTGGCGAGGAAGAGAACGGGGTCCCGAAGTTATAGGTACGGGGTGTCGTGGGTGTAGAGGTCGGCGCTGCAGCATTGGCGATACTTCTAGGACAGGCATCGACGATAGGGGAAGGCCGGACATTCACGGAGACAGATTGATCTGCCCATAAGACGCGGCGACTCTGGTATTGAGCTGCGCCCCGCTGTTAGCCATGATAACCATTCCTCGCCTGCTGTCGATGATTCTCTATCCAGCGCTTCGCGTCGTGTTCCGACTTCAAATGGTTTTGAACAACGTTTGTTTCCCAGTTGTACACTTGGCCTCCAGCGCCACTGCGAACAAAAACGCCCCATTTTTTAAGTTCGTTGAGAATTGACTGCGCCTTTTCAGCATACTTGGCTGTTCCCCGTTAGCACTCACCAGCAAGGTTTTCCCAGAGCGCCAACTTACTTCGAAGAACCGATCCAAAACGCCAATCTTAATCAAATTCTAGACCGCTGATCGTCCAGAGATGTTTGCAAAGCGCCTTGTCGTTTTTAATATTGACATTGGGTGTGATTTTGAGATCACACAGGTTTACAACAAGACTTGCTTGTAGATCCGGGCAGAGTTTAAGTCGCCATTCTTGACAGCGGCGGAATAGGTCTCAGTAATCTTAGACCTTGTGGCCTGCAATGGACTAGAGGCCATTAGTCACGGGGATGGAGCGGTGTGTAGGACCTCACATGTTTGCAATTCCCTAAGCAAAGTTCGCACCTAATGACGATGAGTGGGTTGAAGTATCCGATGCTGTTACAGGAGTTTCAAAGATGAAAATGATAGCAGTAGCATATGTAAAAATGAATAAATAAAAGATAATTCAACGCTGGAAGTCACAAAGTCTAGACACCAAAGCTTCAATCACGTGTATGAACACTGTAGCTACCCGGCAAGAGGGGTCGATCATCCCCTTGCTGTGCGCGCGGTACCAACGCGCCAGGCATGGGCACAGCGATAGAGTCACTGCATGCGTTAGGCCCACATAAGGACATCTCTGCAGGCAGTCCACGGGGGACTCTCACATCGCGAGATTCCACCTTAGTGTTAACCTGCTGTCATTATTATAACGTCTCAAAGACGAACCCTCACTCAGAGGTATCTTCTCATAGAAGGATAACAGCAGTGGCGGTATCTTACGAAGAGTCATTCTCACAAGGGATATCTCACAAAGAGAATCTTACGAGGAGTGTCTCACGAAGAGTCAAATCCGATAAATAGTTGAAGAAGAATGAGCAAAGGAAGGGAAAGCATACCGCATTTATAGACTGAGAACTGATTATGTGCCTACCGACGATGGTTGATGGTTCTGAGCGGCTGAGAAGCTTGAGAGTACGTAGGTAACCGGCGATGCAAAGGTTAGTGAGTGTATTGACAAGTAATAGCAGCAATGATGCGTCAACATCATTGAGTCCAACCGCGTCAAGTGGCATTCTGGGAACTAAAAAACCATAATCCTTATGCTTATTGCCTAACCTGCTGATCGCGTGCCCAACTTTGGTGCTCGTACCTGCGGCGCTCCGCAAATGGATAGACAAACCTTCTCTTAGCGTGCAAGAGAATGTGATATATCATGCATACGGGTCGAGCGGAGCTTCAGACTGGATTCCTCCTGCAGGAGATGGCTATCAGGACCGATGTTGAGCTCGGCACGGGACACTTTAATGAATTTTGAACTTGCAAGGTTGATATGATCAGTCAAGTGGAAGTCAATTTCTGTTGAGGTTGCACCTTATCACAGTCAAAAACGCAGTGCACAATTCCATACAGTAGAATCCATCGAAGTGTTGATATCCATCACTGGCTTGACGCTTTGCCCTTGCGGCCAGCCTCAGTAAGTGCCGCCCTCGCCTTCATTCGTGCATTAATCTGATAGATCTCCGTCTCCCAAAAGTGAAACGCCTCTCCAGCTTCGCGATATCGCTGGCTCGCAAATTCAAGACGTTTTTGATCAGCCACAATTTCATCAACCATCTTCGCTTCAGACTGGCTCGATTCAGCATCGTCTTGGCGGGCGGGCAGTGGTGAAGCGTCTGCTGGGGCGCCGATTGCTAAAAGTTGCTATCAGTTAGTTACTTGAGGGATGGAGGGAGGGAGTCAGGGGCCAACGTTCAGCTAAGGTAGTCTCGTAGCTCTGTGAGTAAATGTGGAGTATGGATCGCACATTGATTCAGCATCATCTGCCGAGTATCGGGGTCTGTTAGTAGTTCACCAGCGATGCTGTCGTGCTTGCGCTGCACGAGTTGAGGGTCTTTGAGCCAGTTGTGAAGCTCATCTGTCGGAACCTCGCTGTAAGATCGGAAGGTCGACGACGTGGAGGTTCGAAGTTCGACACGAAGGCACCTGACGCGGCCGAGGTGACGTAAAACCGCGGAAGTTGATCATAGCGGTTGGGCTAAGGTTGAAATTGGGGTTGGGGTTGGTGAGTCCGATACGGACTGGGCTGCTCCTGCTGCTGCTGCTGCTGCTGGCTCATCTTGCTTGATGTGATGAATATTGAAGAATAGTTGAGTTTGATGGATGCAAGATGGAAGATGAAGGAGACAGAATAGAGGATACACGAGTTGAATGATTGACTAAGGCGTCAAGAATGGTAAAGGTGGTGTGGAGACTGTTGAGTTACACAAGCTACCTGTAATAGCGTATCATTTACAACCTCACGATGAATCCGATGCCAGAACCCGGGTATGATGCATTACGTCGATTGCTATTGCAGACCGCCCTTTTGAGGGTGTCGCTCTGGTCAGTTGGTAATTCAGAGAGATTACTCTTCTCCCAGCAGCTTCATCCTCTCCGGCTGTACTGTAATTCACTTCGATGAGACTCATCACCTTCATTTACTATCCCTCCCATTGCCTCTGACAAACCCAAACCTCACAATGTCGCGAACGCCCCGAACGCCACGAGATGATGATTCAGTGAGCATTCAGAAGCCGTATTCCACAGTCAGACTAGTTGCTGACCCACTTCCAGCATTTCAGAGGCTATAAGATCGAGCGCGTGTCTCAAAGCTCCAAACGAGTCGACTGGGAAGCCTCTGATCTGAAGATCTTCTACTACCATATGGCTCGCTATCAGATAACCTCAAGGGAAGACCTCCAGCGCGGCTTCGACGAGCTGACCCGCAATCTCGGGATCATGGACAGATCGGAATCCTACAAGAAGGCGGTGATGAATAAAGCACTGAGTTCCATACACTACCACGTGACGAAGAAGTTCCGCGAGCCGAGAACTCAGGTTCTCGTCCCCATTAACGAGCTTGATCCTGCTGGCGATTATGTTTGGAAGTGGCCGAGATACTCGCGGCAGTGGTTGAGGGACGATTGGGGGGAGATCCGTATCTTGTTCCTGATGGGGAGGATCGCAACGTTTTGAGATCTGATCCGCCGGGGCAGAGGGCTATAACGCCTGAGCCAGAGCCCGATCGCGTCCAGAACAGGTATCGGAGACCTCAGGCAACTAGGGCGTACATGTCGGGTGCATTGGGTCATGTTACAGCATCTAAATCTCGGCGTTTAACAAGTTCACGGTCCTGCAATACATCGTCTCAACCGTCTCAATCATCCAGGTCCCCTCGTATTTACTCGACCCCACAATCATCCCGTTCGGACACAACCTTCAATCCACACTTTCCAGCGCCGTCATCATATACTTCGAGCCTCATGATCGACGATGATGATGAGGTATATTTTTCGGATGGTTCAGATCAAACCATCAGGCCGCCACCCCGTTCAACACAGGGGGGACCGTCATACGTTGGAACAAATTCCTGGTCTTCACGTACTTCTGACAAGACAGAAGTGGAGATCGGGTGGATAGAACCGACATGAGTATGGGGTATGTTCTCAACATACTCAAACTCATGGTCCTGTGGAAGAAGGATATTGATGCATGGCGAGCTCAGGAAGACATCACCAAGATCAACAACCTCAGTCCTCCTGCTGAAGATCCCGGGTCAGATGGGGCTCCATTTCCTAACCCGCCGTGAACTCCGCCATCATACAAGAACCTCACGGCAGCCTTTGCTCACGAACCTAATATCCCACACTTTCCTCATATGCCTGCTCACATCGCCCAATATAACCCTTACCAAGGGCGTCATCCCCGTAGTGTATTAACCCCAACATCACCAACTACATACTGCATACCGCAAGGCGAGGAGAAAACTGAGTCGCAGCGTCTCGTGGCGCTGGCAATGCTGTACGTGACGGTCCAGGTGCAGCATGAAGGTGCAGGCCAGTATTGTGGGGATAGCGGGAGATGTGAATGAGCAGTATAGACATGAGCGCGGTGCTAGAGTTGCAGGGGCTCAGAGGCAGCAGGCTGCTGAGCAGACGCTCCAGGCAGTGCTTGTGGAGAGGGATAATGGGCAAAAAAGTATTCAGGTTCCGGCTATGTTGCAGAGCTGAATTAGGGGCGCGGGATATGACAGTCACCGCATCTAGAATCTAAGGCTCTTTAAACCATCTCTTGTACGCCCCTCTACCGTGCGTGGTATATCAATTGATTCAAATTAGTTAATTGTACCATGCATATTATGATGAATTCGGCGCAAGGATCGTGCTTCAATTCAATTTATTCCTCAGGCATCCAACGGTTGGTTGGTTGGTTGATTCGTGGTTGAGAACAAAGAAAAGTATCCGACCATAACAGCTTCTTCCTTTCAACCTCTTCTCCCTCGATACTTGTGAGAATATTACCCATTGATTCTATCGTCAAGTCACAGTCTGCATCACGATGCTTCCACCACGCAATCTCCGATCACGCACTGTCCCTTCAACACCAACTGCACCCCGTCATCCACCATCGCAGCCATCACGATCCTCATCGGACCTGTCTCGACCAGATCATCATGAAAATGGAGAATTCACTCTGGTTCGTCTTCGGCTCCATCCACATCCTCAACTGGCCCAGCATCAACAAAGCGCGAGCGTCGGTCTTTGTCTACACAATGAATATTGGGCATCTCAGGGCTTGCGCGATGAAACATTTCATTTTCATCGTATTGATCATGTCTCACATCATGGACGACCTCCATTCACGCCAGCGACGCCGCCAACTGCACCCAACTACATCGTTGAGTGTAGTGACATTAACCTGCGGGGTTCGGATGATGAGGGCAAGGATGAGGATCATGCTCCCGTCTCCATCCCCCGAACCAGTCCTATTATCGCGTCGTCCTGCGATTTGTGATAATTGTTTTATTCGATTTATACTATACGGCCTTGCCGTCTATACCATTATCGTTACTTTGTTCCTGGCTTTTTAGCCACTCCTATATCGCCCGCCTCTTCCAGAAACCACCACCGTACAACCACCATTCATGCGCAGTGTTCTCCCTGTTATCGAACATTATCAACACATTTATCTGCAGTACGCCAGTCTGCCACGACAGTAAATCATCAAGGAAACGATACCCTTTAAAGTTTTAGATCGTCACAGGATAACTTTGGGTGACGCTTGCCGTGCAATGGTTAACATCGGGGAGTTCTGGGATGAGCAGAATGGCCTGACACAAGAGCCCTGGGAGTACGCGCGGCATCGGTACAAACATGGGCGGAGACACAAGGATTCGCCGGTTCCAGATGATGCCATCGACATATTTCAACAGTGTCACGGAGCAGAGGATCGTGTTGGCGATGTTGTCAGCTCATACCAAGATCGTATCTGTGATCGCCTATCAACTTCCCAGAGATGCACAGAGGATCTTTCTCGGTCTAGCCCATGACGTTGGATATCCATATCGTCGCGACTCATCGTCACCTTGCAATTCAACACGAGCACACAACGGGACAATGAAAAAGTGCCAACCTCTTCCAGTTATGTGACTGGATGAATTCAAAAGAAGTATTGGACACGATGGTCTCAACGTGTGGGCGAAGAAACCCCTCGATCGTATTGCGCAGCTCGCAGAGTTGTTGAAGTTGGCCTCTGACGATTTATCATTTATCGTTAAGATGGCCGAGACTCATGTTCCTCTGACCCCGAAATGGTCTTGGCTTAAGCTCGGCCGGGATTGTCCATCATCCAGCCTGCATGCGACTACTATCGAGCCGATCAGAAAGATGCAGGAGAACATGACCCAGATAGCCTCGAGCGTCGAGCTACTTCATAATCTCCAAACAGCAATCCTTAGCCAAGAAGGCGAAATGCTGTCCTGGCTGACTTCACTCCTCGCCCATGCCCCCGACCTCGAATCTTGGTATGACATATCTGGAGGCTCATCTACCGGAACTGCAAACCCCTGGGAGGTTTGGCGACCAAAAGACGAACTCAAGACGTATGGACAGTGGTGTGTATACCTGGGTGTCCCAAGGCCCGCCAGGGTGGAGATAAAGTCCTTGTGACGCTACATCTTCCTGGTGCGGAGGTTGCGTTCACGATCATGTTTGAGTCTCTGGAGCTTATGGATGGGCTCACCAAGGATATGAAGCAGTATATGGACCTTTGGAGGGCTGAGAGGTTGAGGAAGCCAGTGTGAATATTTAGGTTGGAATTAGTATTGGAGTCCAGTAATGTATTATCTTCCGTACTTTAGTTATGCTAATTGTTCAATCAATGAAAACTACTTCATTCCATGACATCGTCTTGCGGATTACTAGTCAGAAGATACTATCTCATAGGTTTGAAGATTTGCAAAATAATGATGAAAGATAGACAAGAAAGGGCAGTGCACGAGTAAAAGTATCAATCTGGATATTTCCGGGCATATCTAGGAGCTTTTTGAGGCATAGTTGAAAACTTACGGCTGATGATTCTGTAGCTAATCGCTACAGGCCTGACGTCCGATGGTATGGGCCTACTTGAGGCTTGGTATGAATTTGAGTCGCGGGTTGGTCGAAGTGAACTGGCAAGGAGACCGGAACATGGGCATAGTTCTCCAGGGCAGTGTTAAAGTGTACTTGTTGCTAGCTCTATGATAGTCATGACGGCGTTTTCCACAACTTATATCTTCAATTACCAAACCGAGCAACGGAGGTAGTTCCGCGCTACAGCAAAAACAGTCCATCTTTGTGTGTAACAAGCCAACCCAATCCATTCACACTGCAGCGCAATTTCATCCTTCTCAGCGCCTATGTCTACTCTGACTGCGTTTCTTTTCCTTTCCCCCGTCACTCTCCTTCTTACCACGCCTCTCACGCTTAGAAAAGTTCTTCTCCAACTCTTCCAATTCGCCTTCTTCATCCTGGTACCGTGTCGATCGTGATCGGCTCTTCCTTTCCTCCTTGTCTCGTCGTTGGCGTGATCCGCGAGGGTGAGACTTCCGTTGCTCTTCATCGCTAGAGCTTAATTCTGGCGATGGTTCATGGCGCGATTTCTCCCGTCTGTGACGGCTCTTAGACTTGGATCGCGACTTCGCCTTTGACTTTGAGTTTGGCGGTTTGATTTCCTCGAATTTAAAGTTACAGTCACCTTTCTTGCGTTGTGATAGACTATCTCGCTTCTCCAGAATCCCCGTACCTTGGGGTCCCGATTTAAGAGAGTTCACAATCTCCTGTGTTGCAGTGCTTGGGATTATTATATGGGGGTTTGCACGACGGTGCTCGATGTACCACTGCACTAGTGGAAGGTGTTGAGACTCCTGGCCATGTGTAGATGTAGACAAGGGTGATGTGAAGTCTTGGGGGTTGATATGATGGCGTTGTCGCAGCTGAAAGGATGGAGGGTCCGTATGGTGTGCTGTTGGGATAGATCGCTGGGGCATCTCCACCCAATATGGAGCCGCCTCTTGGTTTTTCGGTGCAGAAGGGAGCCTCGACCCTCGAGGCACCACGTGAGTCTGTCTGGGGCGAAAGCACGATAGATCCCTGGCGAGCTGGGGGTTTTGTCTGGCTTATCTCAAGGCTTGCTTGATTCCAGGATGTTGCGGGCATAGCAGAAGCCGCTCGGGATGACTGGTGGCCCTGTGCTATGGTATCTTTGCCCATACTGTCTGTGAGCGATCGACTCTGGGCCATCAAGTTTGAAGGGTGCTGCTGATCATTCAGCGTTCTCCATGTTGCCTTGGCTGAATAGGTCTCGTTCAGCGGGATATGTGTAGTAGCATGGCGTGGCTGATATTCAAAGACAGAACTTGCATTATCATATGGCTCAAGACCGTGGGCTAAAGGTGCGGACTGATGACATTCTGAGCCTAGGACTGGATGATCAGTGGCCTTATCCAGCTCCTGTAGACCTTGAAGCTCTGGCTCATCACCCGGCTGAATCCACTCTTGGGTTAGGGTTCTCGACCGTAGAGGTTTGGGCGCGACAATATTGACGGCGTTGGCCGTCTCCCGAGGTCTCTGGATGATGGGATTGTCAGGAAACGCCCCCGGTATCCTATCAGAAGATGCTGCAGCTTGCCTGGTGTCAGACGTGCGTGTCTTTGGGGTGTCACGGGGTTTTTGCTTGAGCTAGCGGCTGTCTGTTGGGCATATCGAGGTACCCCAACTGAACGTGGACATGTGAAAAGATTTTCCGGACCAAAAGCCTCCTGGTTGTCTAATTCCTGCATATGCTTTCTCCAGCGATTTCGAGTAGTTGACAAAGACACAGGATTCGTAACCCATTTCTTGTCATATTCCCTCTCATTATCATACTCACCTGACTCAGGGCAGTACTTTTTGATCCAAGCAGCATCTGTCTTGTCAAAACCATAAGAATTAGCCGGGGTGCGATGGGCCCGTATAAAACGACCGAACTCGCGGCCCTGACGAATAAAGTCTACTTTGCTGGGCTTAGATTTCTTATCTGTCATTTTTGTGGTTTTTATGACTTCATTGTTGATCAAGCGAGTGTACGAAGCTTGGAGGGACTTTGTAATGGTAGGCAGTTTCGGAGGTGAGGGGAGGAATGGGAAGTCGACAGGCATGCAGAGTAAGTGACGGTGATGAAGAGATGAAGTTGGGGAAGGCCAGAGGATTTAAGATATACGTAGCAGTAGGCGGTACCAGATGTTTGGAAACTTGACTCTGTTTCGCAATAGAGCAAGTTATCACGCCTATTCACTGAACTAACAGAAGAGGCAAGGAGAACAAGTGTTTGACTCCAGGCAAGCTACATGAGTCACGCGGTGTTAGCAAGGAAACTAACACACTTATCCCTGCAGGCACTTGCAGAATAAAGAAATTATATCAAAGCCGGATATGAAAGAATAGCACTAAAGATGGGGACCTGTTTGTACAGTTGCGAGATGTAAGGGGGTGGATGTTTTGAAAGAACAGATAGGATTCATAATTGAAGGGAGCCTAAAACTCAAACATATCTTTTCATTGGCATTATGAAACCTCGTAGTCTATCTAAACAAAACCTCATTTGCACAGCATGATCAAAGCATCCAATCTCGCCTGTCTAACTCCCTCCTCAGACTTCCAAAAAATCTGTGCGCCGTCCTGACGAAGCCGGAACAAATTAGTGATCATAGTGAGCCCGATCCTCATCATCACTCAGAAGGGCCGCAACGTGGATAAGAGTATAAATCCAACCCCGCTCGGCGTCCACGGCGTTAAACTTGATCAGATTCTCCGATATCCATTCAAGTTTTTGTCCTGCCTCTTTCGCAAATGCATCGGCGATTGTTCGATGGACAGCTTGGTAAAGAGGCTGGTCCGGAAATGCCGACAGTTGGCCGGTCGGAACGGCCTGCTGTGTGCATCCAAGTTTAGGACTGCTTGTAATGGTTCCTGTCCGTTGTGAGGGTTCAGCACTTGCAATCCATCATTGTAGCTTAACCCCAAACAAGTCATCGCCACTGCAAACTATATCCGTGCCTTAATGGCTCTATATTAGCCTATTTACGCATATAATGTTTACACTTTAGATGTTCGCGAATGTTGTCGCGGTCCCGCACTCTCGAGCAACACAACTATTCCTCAATCGCGCACTTGACTGGCGGTACGACTACGACTTTTACCAACCTTGACAATTTCCATCTGTCTTCTGACTGACGAGCAAGTTTTATCCATATTCCGCTGCTGTCCTCCTCTCTCCAAAGCCTACCAGTATATAATCCCGACCAACGGCTGCTCCTCCACCTGCACCTTCAATTACTCGACCGATGGTCCTCACACATTCGCTGTGATGACATAGAAGCGGAAAGCTCTAAGTTTTGAAGCCCAATCTGGCACAGACGAGGCATGCATTCTGGGTTAGGAGTAGGCCTCGAGACTACCTGATCAGCCTAGGTCTGCTATCTCTAATGGCCCGAGGTACAGAGCAGAAGCTGCCGGGACAATTAATCGGAGGTAAGCAATTTCAATGAGGGTGCTGGAGGAAATACTGAGGAATATGTTCACGATTTAAGCGTGCCTCGCATGGTCAAAGTAATTAACATCAACGTCGCCGGGGTAGACTCCAAGTTCGCGCCCAACCAGCACATGGCAGCCATTGCGTCGGCCTACAGTAACAACAGCCCGCTCACGTTCCACACCACCGCCACGGTCGAGGTCATATGCCACTTGAGGGACAGCGCCTCCCGGAAGCATGAAGAAGCGGATGGAGCCCACCACAAAGTTATATACCACGGCGGGACTGAATAATATGATAGTCGGGACAGAATCTCCGGGGATGACGAGAAGTACACCTCTGGCTAGAGGATGCCAATGCGTCGCAGAGGGCGTTCTTAGATCCTTACTACATTCCGCGCTTCAATGCAAATGGAAGGATCAGGTCATCGCCGTGAGGATCCCAGTTGGGATCTGCACTGAGAAGACGATGGAGATCACCCACGAGATCTTGTCGACTAGCACGATTGTCGCCATGCTGCCAATGGAGCGAAGGTGCATAGGCTATATAATGACTATTGACAAGAGAAATGCGAACAAGAGAAATGCGAACAAGATCGTGTTATGGGCCAGGATTTCAGTCAATATCATGCCGACCCAGAGTTCTTCGGAAGGAAAGTCATCATCGTCTCGGTTGTTACGAGGGTCGTGGTCAAGCTGGCCAAGGCATGATGAAGCAGACCCTGTTGATATACCCTATGGTCCGTGAGTCAAAGATATCCATGAACGAGTACTCCAAGTGCATCACGATTACCCAGACCGCTGCGATCATGTCGAACACAAGCCTGAGGCCCCCGTTCAGTGTTCCAGGGAGGAACATGGCCTCAGGCTTCATCACATGCAGCAGAACATCGGGACCCGTACATCGTAAGCAACGAGTTTGCGGAGTTTAGCTTCATCGACTACTCCCTCCCAAGCCCAGCAGAATGGTCTCGCCGTGGGACATGCTTCTAAAGGAAAAGTGGTGGAGGTCTTTTGTCCCTGCTCTGGTGCTTGAGACGTGCGAGCTTGGCTTGCTGAACGTGCAAATAGATGTCCTGTGACAGAGGTCCTTGCTGTCTTGGGGAGAAAAGGCTTGTACCTTCTCTCAACCTAGTGTAAGACGATGTGCTGATCAGGCTACAACGTGGGCGCCCGGCCCGGAGTCGATTGGGAGATGCAGGTGCATCCGGAATATTTTCCAAACCTGCGAAAAAGCAATGTTCTGTGACAATGAATGACTGATTATACGCATTGCATTGTAAGGATTCCATTCAACGATTCGATTCTGGAGGATTCTACACTGGACTTCAAGTGAAAGGAAAGATGAGTAAGGCGCAATGCGATTCTTTGATATCATAGCAGCTTATTTTATCGCATCGCCTAGATATTGAAGAAGAGGTTCTCGGCCAACAGAGCTACAACTTAGGACGCTAATTGTCCAACTCGAAAACATGCCATTCCATCCCACCACGGCCGATGAGAGCCATATTTCACCAGACATCCATCAGCGATGAACGACTGCGGCCACTTCCATTTCCGCGTGTAGTCGCAGAACCATTGGGTTCTTCTGCTGATTGTTATACTTTGGTGGGCGGGATAGACTTCAAGCTCTGCCTGCACATTGATGAAAGGGCTCTTCTGCATTCATATCGGTTCGCCGTGACTTGATAAAGGGTTGCAAGAAAGTAACTTACTGGGTGTATCTATAAAAATACAATTCTACAGTCATTATCTAACTGACCGAGAGCTCGTGGTCGCATCAGGTCTCAATGTCATGAATTCTAACCACCCGGGGTCGGATGGAAGCCTTGTTGACCCGGCTTCTGACGCTTGATCTCTGAAAGCAGATTTGAAGTAGGGTAGGAAATATGCAGCTCCCATCCAAGCCAGTACCGGAGCCGTGTCTCCATCGGCCGTTCGATCTCATCGGGCGCTGTCGTCGAGAATTATGCCTCACTTGTACAAACTTGCCTTATCTACAAGGACAGTAACAAGTACTGTATTCTTGTTGGAGACAAAACAAAGAAAAGAATTGCTACCGAGATTCGCTGCAGCCAGAAGTAGTCTTTGATGAAGAACATCCTTACAGAGTACCAGAAACAGCGGGTGTTCCAGTCAAAGAGACGCCGTGTTAATTTCAGTCATATCTTAGAGAAGCAGAGGAGCTTGCGCTTGTCATTTCTTGCTGTGATGCAGATGGAGGCGCATTTCGGACTTGGATTCTGAGACGGACGCAAGCGTTGGGTGGGGTATGGAGGTACCGGGTAGTCTCTGATCTAATGCCGAGCTCTTACTTGGTTCTGACTTGCTTTTTACATGGAGTGTTTCTCTGGAAATACTTGCCTACTTATTTTGTAATGCAATGCTCGGTATCTATGTTTAGTACTGCCGACTGGCCCGGTCTCTTCTAAACTAAGCTTGCTTGGTATGAACGGCGATGTACTAAACTAACAAATTCTTGTTATCAAAAGAAAAAATATACATGCGACCCGGTTTGCGAAGAACGTATTTGACAAGAAACATGGCGACGAATGCATTGCACCGAAACCACCACCTCGGCTTGGTTTACATTCATCGTCTTACCGTGTGACGATTTGACTTGAAGGAAAAATGATGGTCAACCCGTGCCGGCAAGCAAAATGAAATGCCAAAAACATACAACAGCGGGGATTCGCTGGTCGTCACCGACCCAACTACTAATCCGCCGGTTAGTGGCTTGACTATGGGAGAGCGAACGGGATCCCGTATTTTCCACTACCTCTGGTCGTATGTACGTGTAACTAGTGGTGTCAGGACTTATATGTAGTACATTTTAGTAGACTTGGCAATGAATCGTCCTTCCAGAAACCTGTACATCAGCATAACCGACACTGAGGATGCTTCTAAGTCCAAAGCCGCTGGCCAGTCCTTCAACACCACGATACATACTTGTGCAACACCATCCCTGAAGAAGAATAAGACAGCAACAAACGTCTGCTTCCCTCGCAGGCAGATCGATCCGCGATACGGCATCTCAGCAAACATTGTAGACAAGGACAAGGAACGTCTACACACCGCACCCAGAACTCATTCGGTACCGGGGAAAACGAGATGGCGTCAATATCGATGTAGTCAAATCACGGGCAGGGGTCCTGGTGCGGATGCTGGTTTGCTTTTCTAGAAAGAACATGACGTTTTGGAGCTTTGAAGATGATAGGGTTTGGCGAGCCTTGTCGCGGTTGTGGAAATTGTCAGCTGAGCGGGATATGGTGCCAGTGGTGAACTCCAACAACGCCGCTTGCTTTACTCCCTCCATCTCTTCATTCCTCAAGATGGATTTCCTCGCCTAGAGAAGATATTATGCAAGTGTCGGTGAGGACATGATGCTTGGCGCGCGATGGCAGAAGGTTTGGCGAGATGGGGTTGAACCAGGTTTCCCAGCCAGAGATACTCTGCTAGCGGGCTGAGTGGTGTGGTACTGATGATGGATGATGCTGAAGGAAAATCAGTTCAATTAAAAGGCCCGCTCACCACCAGCTGCCGACCGACAAGGCTTGTCGAGACTTAGTTGGCATAAATCTGCCCTGTGGCGGGTATAGCATTGTTATATCTAATTGTAGTTCTGACTTTTCTCCCTTTGGTCGTCGATGCAGTGATGGCTGATATCAAGCCACCTTTGCTCGTTCCCGCGGTTGTGGAGTGGCGTTGTGGTTACTGGCCGGCGCGCCGGGACGATAAGCGAGATTTACAGTGAGGATGCACTGGGGGAGGATACGCCAATTTCGTCACTAAGCTGTCCATTCACAGGTCATAAGGTAGTCATCCGCAGGTCTTAGCGTAGCCATCCGCAGGTCTCAACATGTGTTGGCGGTTTGGTCACTAACGTTAGAGCAGTCCGGGTAATCAAGTGCCCTGTATCCGTACCCAGGTTAAAAATTAGCTAGTTGAGCTCACTGGTGCCTTATACTGAGCCCAGTCAGATGATCGATGTTGAACTTGAGCTCGAGCCATGTTCTCTTCTCGGGCGGCCAAGAACTCGATGAATTTTCCATGCTTCCTGCCCATCGCCTCAGCTGTCGTCGGCTGGAGCGACCTGTTTCACACGATCGACAAAAACTCCAGCTCGAAGCAGAACAACGTAACTAGGATCAAGAGCCAACTTATCGTGCAGTTATAGTGCTAGATGTTGAAGGCCGAATTTGACGGCTCGGCGCCATCATGAGTCAACCGATCTCGCCATCAACCAAGGCCGATATCAATGTTATGATGCGACACTGGACGTTGTTGACCGAATAAACCACATGCCCGAGACAGTACACAACATTGGCAATCAATTTGCCGCTATTGGACCCTCGCGAGAGACACTAAACTTCATGGCCGCTATCGAAGAACACATCCTGAGACTCGCAAATTGCCCAAAGGCTAGCCGCACAGGAACATGGCTCTGGGCGTATTCGAATGTTGCCCGCGACCTTATACTTACAGGACCATCGTCGGTTCAACACATTATCTTCGTCAGGCAGCAGCGATCAAGAGACAATTGCTCTTATGTTCTGCATTGCTGATGATTTCTACAGCGGCGAGGTTCGTTGTTCCTTTGCTCAACCTCGTCATGTTCCCTCTGCCTGATTACTAACAACACAAATCATCAGCCGGCGCACGCTCTCCGCGAAACATCCGCCCTCGTACGAAATCACGTTCTCGAAATACTTCCTCCGTCTCGCCGAAACGATGAAAGCAATCCTCCTTACTGAGACTCGGCCATTTCGCCTTATACTATTGGGACATCGCCTTGAGCGACTGAGCCACGGTTTGGCTCTGTCTCACGTTACCCCATAGCACTATGTTTGAGTTGCGTTGTGAATACACCTTAGGCAGGGTTGGTAGTAGTGCCTGGTGTCGAGGTGCAATAAGATAAGGTAAAGTGACGTTCACGTGCGGGGACCTGTTGCTGGCGAGCAGCTACTCCTCCTTGTCGTGTTCGAAACTTGAATCGGACTCGCAGTCGGAGCCGCAGCAAGTTCATCGACGATAACGTAGAGTTTGATGGAAAGGCGGATGCGCGGCTGGTAACTCTGTACAGAGGATCTTCGGTGGTGAGGGCTCAGGTGGCTTTGTATGCAGGAGCATGTCGCTCAGCTGCTCGAAGGGACGGGGAAACTTGGTTCAAGGTCGAGATCGGCAGTTTGTGATTCGATGGCAACAGCTGAGGATGTTGCAGCGAGCTCTGTCATTAGCCGCCGAAATGAAATGCATACCAGTAACGACATGATCCGATAGGGCTCAAAGACAAGGTTACGGCTTGGATACATGTTGGCGCAAGATGTGGAGCAACGCGGAATAGGCCGTGACTTGCAGGATCGTTGGGCGAGATTTGGTTCAGGTTGTTGGGGTTGGACATCGCTGAGGTGATGATGATGGCAGATCAAAGTCTCAAAATTCATGGAGCTAGGGTAACTTAGGATGCAGCATTCAACTCCAGGGTATTTAACCGCGACACGATTGGGTCCAGTGTTAACATCACCAGGAAAGACCAGAAAAAGATCGAATCAAGTCTTAAGAAATGCAAATGACTACCTCAAACACTATACAGATATTGGGAATACTTGGCATCGGCCCCTCTGCTGTCGGATTGCCTTGTTCCGCGAGGCCTTGTCGTTTTGAGGTGGTATGTTGAATGCCTGTATGCCGGAACCGCTGCTGAGAAACTAGTTTCGGGGCACTGGGCTTCGTCTGAGAAGTGTGAGCCCATGTTGTTGGCGAGTGAGTGGAAATTTGTGGAGAGTATTAGGCCTCGGTGCCATTTCCGCAGTTTAATAAAGCACCGCCAGCTGCCGAGCCAGATATGAATGAGTCGTATTGGCTTGATCTAGCATCGAGTGCTGGAGGGGCAAAGAGTAACAGGAGCCATCTGCAACTGACTATAGAATAGGTTCTCGGTGAGGATTCGATGGCAATCAAAGCCAACTTATCTCGGTCGTTAAAGCAAGGGATCGGAAGAACTAGGCTGATGGTGCGGTAATTAATGATTGTGACCGTGGCCCGTATTATCAGCAGCAAGACTGGTCCCCGATGTTGCCATGCTGAAGAGAAGCTTGTATCAACAGCAATGTGATCAGTCACCACGAGGGCCTGAAGGCTGCTCATGTGAGATCTGGCAATGTCTCCAATCTGATTCAGCTCCATCTTCGGCGTTCTGGTAGCTGCTGTGAGCCCTGAGAAATACCACTCGTGGGCGATGATGTCGGCTGTGAGCCGGGCCCTGCGCGTCAAGCCGAAAGGTTTGCTGAGTCTCAGCGATGGACACTGTTGGCTGGCTCTTCGGTCGTTGACTAACTTGTGCCTGTGCCTGTCGCGCGCTCTGGGGCATTGGTATTGATGCTGGTGATGGTGCCTGAGGCTGCACGGGGAGGTTCGGAAAGACATGGCACCCGCACATGTTTGGAGCACGCCATGCCTAAAGGAAGAGCAGGCCAAGGTGCCTTGTGTTATGGTTCAAAGGTGTACAGATGAATCACATGCGCCACTGAGATTGCCACTGTCGAATCTCCCGGGTATAAAAGCGGCGGTTCCTTTCGTCGATCGGTCGAGTGTCGCGGCAGTTGTCAAGATGTCGAGAAAGCTATTGATGAAATAGCAAGTCAGTGGATGGTTTCCAGATCTGGCAACAGGCGATTCCATGGTGTATAAAAGGATGGGACAAGGTCACAGGAATGTCTCTTAGCTTACAACAAAAGATCTTATTTCATTTAGGAATAAGTGGCTCTGTTTGACACCAAGAACTGCGACCAATGCCATCTTATGCGCTGAGTTAGAGCTTGGGGAAAGCAGGCCAGCGAACCGCCCATGATGAACTGATGGTTGGAGTTATGATCCATCCTCGGGATCGCAAAGTTCGTCCATCGCAACCAGCAGGTTCAAGATCATCTGGGTCCAGGTGACGACTCTGTGATTGATAGGGATGGTGAAGTGTGTAGAGCAAACGGCGGTGCCCAGTATCTTGGATGTTGGCTTCCCCGAAGCGAGTGATCGAGCTGTCGCATGTGCTTCTGTAAAAGGGTCCGAGAGGGCAGGGTAACGAACGACAAGGCGGCCATTGTGTTTTCTGGGAATGATGATGCAGAACCCGTGGTCTACCCAGGCAACAATCAACCCTCTGAGGCGGTCGAGTCTTGTCGCTCTTTTGTACAAAGCTTCGTGAAGACGATCTTTGATGTCCCTTTCGCCAATGCTGACTTGTGCCGGAGCATCGTCAGCTTCCATGAATTGCCCGGAAACTTGTCGTTGCTTGTTGAGATGGGTGAAGGCGCCTGGCGGCAGTCCCATCCCCCTGCCTGTTTTGAGGTGGTGGCTCATTCTGGTGGCGCTGTTCGGCAACGGGGCTTCTGGGCCGGTAACGATCGCTTCGAAGGTGATGGTCATTCGTTGTTGTCCGATGAGGAAGTCAGTGACGGAAGAGCACAGTGGTAAGACAGCTGTTAGACAATCACTTACCCTTTGAACAGACTCTGAGCATTTCCTTGGAGTAAAGCTGGGAGCCTTGCGGATGCTGGAATGGAAGATGTGTTAGGCCAGAAGCGCAAGCAGTTGCGGCAAGAAACTCACACAAGTATTTAAGTCGGTGCGGCACTGGCTGCTGTTGTAGAGAAGCTGGTTTGAGTCCGCCTCCTTGGATGGGAGCCCGGGTTCCCGCTGGGGGAGGCGTGTGAGAAGGCGTTCGAGCGTAGCACTTGCTAGCTTGAGACTGATTCGTATTTGTTGGTGCAAGATTCCCGAATCCTTCGCTGGCCCAGAAAAGCCGGTCGAGCGCCCCTCATTGTTGATCATGAACCTAGTACAGCTGCAAGCTCCATAGCCATCTGTCTCGTATATAGAGGCAGATCCAGCAGGGTAGGGCGGACGATACAGCAGTCAGCAGCCATCGATCGCGTTGCCTAGCTGCCTCTTTTCAGGGACACCAGCTTCTTCGGCAGCTGATGAAGGAGCGCTGTGCAGGGCGGCGGTTGTTGCGGCCGAGACCCTCGTCGAACGTGCGGTGGTTCTTGCAGCCATTTCTGTATGTTGTTTTAGTCCATCAACTGTTATGAAGGGAAAGCAATATTAATGACGGCCGGTGGGCGGTGGCTCGAGTTCGTGAAACCGGGGCTCTCGGACAGGCTGCAGTTCTTGTAGGCGTTTTTGTGTGTTTTTGTGGTTCATCGACTGCTATAAAGAATCAGCAATGGTTTGCATACAGTGAAGCAACAGGTGCTGCAGAGGCTTGTGAAGAATCTTGTGCGGGAGGATGTTGACGTAGGAAACTCACTGAGGCTTGGATGAGAAAGACACGCGAACTCTTAGGAGCAGCTTGACGCGAGGCTATGGTTCACCATACTCGCTTTCAAGGGCCGATGAACCAACCTGCAGGCCGTTTATGCAGCCGTTAGACGGGCGCGTGCGGGAATGGGAAAATTGGTGACGGACGGGAAAGCTTCAACTGAGTAAATGGCGTATCGTTATGGCACGCTCGTTATGAATCACAGGAGCCAGAAGAAGAATTCCAGCTCGCAAAAGATAGACGGACGCGTAGCGGATGCTGTATTGCGCGTATCAATGGAGCGCTAGGTTCGTAGAGCGATGGCGATGATTTGCGCAATGGATGACGATGGGCGCCTCTTCGAGTTGTGCCGCGATGTTGGGGTGACGAGGGAAAAACGCTGGTGCGTGGCGTGGCGGGCGGCATGTAGTGACGGCAGTTGTTGAAGCTTGTAGAGAAGAGAGGTTATCTCCAGTGCAACGGCTCGATGCGGTGATTGTGCATGGTCTGCCAACCGGCGAGTTGAAGTCCCAGGGGATGGGGTGAAGGATGAAAAGATGATTGAGGATAGAAGTGAGAGGGAAAAGGTTTAACGAGCGGTGATGTCACTTTAACGCATTCTTCACAGGCTAAACATTGACCCTATTGCTGTAGTTAAATATCTGCCCTAGACGACCTACTACCTTCGGCTATGACTTCCAAAGCCGCCTCTGATGCTCGATCTGGCGATTGTCGCAAATCAAGCCCCTTATCTTGGTTAAAACTCTAGTGGTCTTGCCTGTCGCGTTACCTGAATCTCGCACTTGAGGTGTCTAGTTAACCCAGCCTAAAGCACTTCCGTTTTGCCTCACGAGCAAGCGCAATCCTTCGACTGACGCGCATTCGATCAATAATGCAAGCACAATTGTGGCATCTCGTTTCTGAGAAATCCTTATGACTGCATCAGCCCATCTCCTCGATTTCCGCCAATTTATGAACCCTTTGCTCTTCCGAGTTTACATAACGCGGCCCAGTCTAATGCCGCCTGCTCTCTTACCAGTAACTTTAATTGCTTGAATCTTACCCTCTTGACTAACAATACACATATCTTTGTTGGAATGGAATGGCACAACCGCATAAGGTTGGGCCTGGCTCTGGCCTGATTCCTGGGTTGCGGGCAGGCCTTGCTATTCGATTGACGGCCCAAGGTGTCTACGTCACAGAGGAGAGTCGTGGAGGCAGCTGCTAAAGCTGTCACCCTGATATGATTAATTATACTAGCAGTACTGTAGTCACTATTCCTTAGGCCGTAATCGACGAGCTTGTCCGGATTCATGAATATCACAGGCCTAACTTGGCTGCTGAATACCACCGCTTCGCATATAACTTTGGAGTTTGAGACTATACTAACGTGGATAAGCATAAACTAACACTGTACCTCGATCTCTCGCGCCCCATCGATCAAAGTTCCGTTGCCTCGTCGTATGCCTGCCCGGCCCGCCTCCCCGAGTCCGAAACGACCAAATACACAGTGGGATATACATATTCGGTGCGGAACACCGATGACACGATTGCGCCCTCTACACCTATCGGTCAAGCTTTCGTTACTCTCAAAGCCAAACATACTCGTCACCGCTACCATCTACTACACTCTACGAAATATCGTCAGTCGGTCCCACGATATTGATGAGATTCAGGCACTAACACAGGTCAACTTGCAGACGATTGGACACAGAATCTCGTCAACACAATCCCCTTGCCGTAACCCCTCGGCCAAGTCGTCCTCAGCCTCAAGACGAAGACCTGTTGGCGTCACCATACATTTCTAGCTTTGTCCATCGCTGTCACCTTGAACCGGTTTCGAAATCACTTTACTGATTTAGAAGCATAGCCATCGCTTTGGAACGTCGGACGCAAGTGACCCATTCTATCTTGAGCAGGTGAACCGTAAAGACCGAACTACCAATTGGCCAGCATTGCTAGCTATCCCATACCATTATTCCTCTGATCCTGATGGCCAAGCTCCCTCCAGTCTCTAGTACATACTCCTATTGACAGAGTCGCGAAGGATAGACATAGCAGGCGGTGGTCGTGCTGGTCGTGGAGTAGTCCATCAAGAAGTCCACATTTTCCGTGAGGAAGATGAAGTACGAAATTGCCATCTGTTTAGCGACTAGGAGGTTCAATGTGCCCATCATATCGATTATTGCAGTCACGCCGCGCGCCTTCCTCAGCCGATCTTCAATGTCTTTGTGAATCTGATGCATGATAGCCGCCCGTGTAAGGCTAGCCCCCTTCAAGGTCCTCCTGTTGTCGGAGTTTGCATGAGCTAGATTGCAAAGACCGAACGGCTTTCGGTATCGATGTGCTCTGTCCTGAATTGGGCAAACTATGTAGCTTAGGGACAGTACAAGGCCCGTATATATACAGTTCGCCTTACTCTCAAATTTGCCCTGTTTAAAGACTTGGCTTGCACCCTGGGGAGACGATCAAATACCTCTAGCAGAATGGTAGCATCTTTGTCTCTATTACTTGACCTTTGCGAAAGCGTTAAACCTAGGTTGACACGATAGCCGATCAGTAGACCTGGCAGTACAGTAACATTCTATCCTTGGTAAGAGTGTATAAACATGCTGCTTCTACAGTTGGCATCGATGCCCTATGCGAAAGACGTCTTGTCCGTATCAACTTAAGATAATGATGTGGCCTTACATGACGCTCCTGGTCTGTCTTCTGCCTCCCATTTGCCCTGGACATCTTCCTGACCACGTCCTGGCAGCTCCTAGCCTATACGATTCTACTTGGAATCTATGCAGCGATACCTCGGGCGTTGCTACTTACTCAGCAATGTTCGCACAATGGCCTTGTCAAACGGTAGTTAGTCGAGGAGCCGTCGCAACGGATCTTCGATCTCACTTTGATGTGGGGTGGAATACTTACATTTTGCTCCAAGGCCCGAGGGAGCAGAATTAGTCCATCACGGAAGTTGACAAGGTCGGTCTTTTACAACCTTTTCGAGGCTGGCGGGTCGCTTGTCTTGTTTCTCCTTTGCGTCAAAGGCCCACGCGTTGTAATTGGCAATGTCACTCTTGGCCTTGTGCTTGATCCTTCTTGTGTACTCTGATCGGTTCTTCTGCGTCTGCTGAGTGCCAGACCTTTGTAGGACCGAGCCACCGACGGTCTTGCCACTCACGTTTCTTTCAGCATTAGAACCAGCGTCGGCGGTCTTATTATCTTGGTCGCGGTGGAATGAGATTACTTCTACCCTGCCGTCCGTAAGATTGTCGAATCCATAGCTCACCGTGGTTCTCGTCACGACTTGCGGCCAATCATAAGCGATATGTATTTCCAGGTGTCCATGTCGTCCATGCGGCGGTCTATGGTTTGTAATTGTATAAGGATCTAACTGAGGGTTGCCTAATTCTTGTTCTTGACCTTGAAAATCGTGGCTTGATGAGCCAGACTTTGAAGATAAACAGCGACAGTATCGTGATTAAAATGCTTGCGTGCTGTGTGAACGTAATGCAGCTCAATTAACTAAGCGACACCACGTTTTGAATGTGCCCACAGCTTCAGCCGGTGGCAGCATCGGTTCCAGCTTCAAGGAAATAGGCCTGCGTTAGCAATAAACCAAATCGCCGGGGCTATGAGAATATTACCTTTGCCTTTGACGTGCATAAGCAGTGTAATAGCCTTGCGCCTGAGCTACAGTGCCTTCTTGAGCTTCTTCAGGCTGACAGGTTGCCATTCTGGTGTGATACTTGTAGCAGGTTCCCTCTGTCTCGGCTTTGTGTTGCGCTCATGTGGCATGTGATAGTGTCCATGAGGTAGGTAATCGCGGATTACAGAACGGGCCTTGCGCCGACTTCAGCAGTTGGTAAAGTTCGAGAATGCTGTCTGTTTATCGAATCTCAAAGGCGTTGCTAATAAGAACAGTGTCGTGCTGCTCTTCCGCAACTAAACCTTTACCCTTGTTTCTGTTTCTAATACTCGTCCATGGTGAGAAAAGACCTTCATATTCGGCGGCTTGATTCCGGGCAGGATCGTAATTTTTGGTATTAGGTTACCTCGAGTAACAGAAAGGGAGGAAGAGTAACTTGATTGTTGTCGGCCTTCTTTGCCAGATGAGCCCACTGAGCGACTTCTAGGTCACGGTCTAGTTCATCGCCTTACCAAATACGACCCAGCTCGCTTTGTCTCTATTCTGGGGGCTATGTGGTCCCGTGTGGATGCCTAGCGAAGATTTGTGCCATTGCCTTTCATGTGAAGGGTGTCGTGGTGTCTGGGGCCACGCCACTGTGATGACGACGCCTCTGACTGACATGGGATGTAGGCGTGACGACAAGCCAGACGCGAACCTTGGCGGTATATGTAAGATGAGGAATGGCTATGATCAGATCAGCTTTACCCATCTCGGCGTTTTGTACCCTTATATTGAGAGCAAGTGGCTGCGAGATCACTAGTGTCAGTGCCAGTGCTTTTGCTAATTGAGGAGGACTTGTCTGGACCGGTCTTAGCGTTGGTGATACCTTTGATACAGTAGTTCATCCATGCCAGGTTCATTGTTACCTCTCTCACATATACACCCATCTTCTTTAAAATACTTGCGGATCTTGGGAAATGTTCGCTTGGTTAATCGGATGTATTAAGTTGCTGCTGATCAAGTCCTTCGATAGCTGCCGGGGATTTCTAATACGTGGAATAGCAACAGAAGTTAGCTTGTGGATGGGATTCTTACGGAAGCTATGTTAGTAAGTTGCCGCCGCAAGAGGTCAATCATGACTCCACTTCTTAGACATGATGCTCTTGAGCTACATGGCATGCCTGAACTCGGTTGATAGGCAGACTCTCCTGGATTTGACGGCACTCCTATCCCTGGATATTATGATGGCACTGACCTTTGAGTCGATATTGAACGGCACGCGATTATGACGTTGAACCGGGGCTTGATCACCAAGGAGTCGCAGGCCGCTTAGAGAAATAAGATGATAAGATGAAAGCTTGTTGTTCTGATTGGAAGAATGACTTAGCCTTAGACGTCAGGCATCATATTTCATTATATGGTGCGGTGCAGAGATACCAATGCCTCGTTGTTTACATGCATCCTTGCATACGGAGTATTGAATAAGAACATTACGAATCGTGGCCCCTGCAATCGACAGACAACATTCCGCTGAACAGCGGACCAGGACATCATAGAAGTTCTCTAAGACCAGTTCTTACAAGTCGCTACTCAGGCCCATGAACTCGTTCAATACTTATAAACCGCTACAAGCTCTTAGCCCGGATTAGGTATATAAAAAATATAATAACTTTAAAAGCAAGTCTTAAGGTTATAAAGTATTACTTTTAACTTTATAATTTAATTAAATAAGTAACTTTAATTTATAAATATAAAAAGATATTTTTTTAGCTTAATAAGCTAAAGGCTTTTTTTATTATTATTTAATTAAAGTAATTAATATTAAGGCTTTAACTTTAAAGACTTAATTTTAAATAAGCTAAAAACTATAAAAACTATTTAAAGATATTATATTATTAAAAAAATAAAATATTTTTATTTTTTTTTATTTTTTTAATTATTATTAGCTTTATTTAAAGCTATTAAGCTTTTAACTTTTTATATAATAGCTTAAGTAATAAGGCCTTTATAATAAGCTAAAATTATAAAGCTTAAAATTAATTAAAGTTTATTTACTTTAAGTAATATAATTACTACTTTAATTAAGTAATATAAGTATTACTTATAAGTCCCTTAATAGCTATATTAATCTTTTTCCTTTACTTTAATTAAAAGATCTTTAATTAACTTTTATAATATACTAGGCTTAATATAGCTATTATAAAATAAATTCCTTAACTTAATTATTTTTATATTTATTAATTATAGTTATTAATATATATTAAAGCTATTAATATAATATTTATATAAAATAGCCTATAGCTATATAATTAGGCTTATTATATAACTAGCTATAACTTTAATATACTTATTAAGCCTGCCTTATAAGCAGCTAAAAAAAAATATTTAAAAAATATTTATATAATAATAGCTATTATTAAAAAAAGCTTTTTATTAAAATACTAATTTAACTTTATTAAAATAGCTATCTTTAACTATAAGTTAATTAATTATATAAATTATTTAGCTTATTTTAATATAATTAACTTAAGCTAAGTTTATAATAAGCTTATAAGCCTTTTAAACTTAAAAAAAGTCTTAAAAGAAAGTTATTACTTTTAATTAAATTAAGTAGCCTTTTTTATTACTTTTATAAGTAACTTAAATATATATAAAAAGTAGCTTATAATATAGCTAAAAAAGTTATTATTATAAAGAGAATCTTATTATTAATATAATAAGCTAGTTATAGTTTAAGACTATAATAATAAAATTACTAAAATATATAATAGTTAGGGTTTTAAATAAAAAAACTAGTTTATATTAAGTTTTTATTTATAAAATATATAAAGCTTTATACTAAATATATTAGACTTATTATATTTCTTAATAGTTAATAATATATATAAGGCTTATTAAAGTAAAGAAATATTATTAATAGCTAGTAAATTAAGTTTTATTTATTATTAAATAAATATATATATATACTTAAATAACTTATATTTAAGTAAGCCAGGCTTATAGTAAGTTATAAGTTAAATTATAAATTTAATATATAGCTTATAATAGTAATTCTTTAATATATTATAAGTTAGGTATTAATTAATAAGAATTAATAAAAGCTATTTAATATAAATACTTTTTTTAAGTTAAGTTATAATATAATCTCTTTTTTTTTATTAGTTTTATTTTTAAGATTTATATATTTACTTTTTTTTTATATTATTTTTATAAGTAAAACTTAACTTTATAATCTTTATATTATATTAATATTATATTAAAGTTTAGGGCTACTTATAATTACTATATATAAGTAATTTTAATTAAAAATACTTATTTTTCTATTATATTATATAGTTATTATATATTTAAAAAGCTATAGTATTAGGCTTTACTTAAATATAAGTATTACTTTTAATATACTTATTATAATTATAAATATAATAAAAAAGTATTACTTTTATTAAAAGTTTATATTTATCTTTTATTTATATAACTTTTACTTAAATTATTTATAGTAAATTATTTTATTATTAAAAAGCATTATTTTAAGTAAAAAAAAAAGTTATTAAAATAAAGTTATTACTTTTATAGTAATAAGTAAATAAGTATTTAAATTATTTAATATACTTTTATTATTAAAAAAAAAACTAAATAAGTATAGTTTTAAAATACTTTATTATAATATAAAAACTTTTAATAAACTTAAAATAATTAAAAATACTAAGTTATTTACTATAATAAAAGTATAGCTAGTAAGTACTTTTAATATTATTAATTAAAATAATATTTTCTTTATTAATACTTTTAATAAAAGTTCTTTAAAAGTTATTAAGTATTAGTAAGATATTTTAATAGTTTTTATATATTTTTATTTTTTAAGTAGTTTTTTTATTTTATTAAATATTTTTTTATATTATTTTTTATTTATATTTTTTTTAATTATTTTTACTTTATAAAGTTTTAATTTATTAATTTTTTCTAGTTTATTATTAACTTTAATATATATTATATTAGCTACTAATCTAAGTAATATAATATAAAAAATCTTATAAAGCTTAACTTTTATTAATAAGTCTAGTTTATAGTTATTTTTAAATATTTTTTTAATAATTTTATAAAATTTAATATATTTAAAATCTAGTTTATAGCTTAGTTATTTTATTATAATATTTTTAATAAATAAGTATATTATATCTCTTTTTTTAAAGATTAATCCTTTTAACTTTTTAAAATTATAATACTATTATATTTATTTATTAATAAACTTTAACTTTATTTAAAGCTTATTATATATATTTTTTAAATCTTTACTTTTAATTATTACTATAAAGTTAACTATTTTAGTTTTTTATATATTATAATATATTTTAAATATATAGCTAAAATTAGTATTTAATAATATAAACTTTATATTTTTATTATAAGTAATATTATAAGCTAGCTAGGTATATAATAGTTTTTTAACTTAGTTATTTTATTTATAATTAATATAATATTATAAATATTACTTTATTATTTAATTTATTTATTTTATTTATTTATTTACTTAAAGTTTAAATACTATTATAAGTCTATAATTAACTCCTGTATAGGCTATTAATACTTACTAAAATTTATTAATAAATATTATATTTCTATTAATAAAAATTTCTTTAAGTAATTTTTATTTTTATATTTTTTTATTATAAAAAATATAAGCTATTTTTTTAATATTTATATTTTCTTTATAAAATATATAAATTAAAAATTTTATAAATCTTTTAATAATAATTATTAAATTAAAATATTAAAATATCTCTATAATAATATATAAAGTATAGCTAATAAAGTCTTATATAATAAGAATAATATAATATAATACTTATTTTCTAATATATTATATATAAAGCATTATATATAATACTAAAAAATATAATAACTTTAAAAGTAAGTCTTAAAGTTATATAGCACTATAGCCTTTAACTTTATAATCTAACTAAATAAATAGCCTTAATTTATAAGTATAAAAAGATATTTTCCCTAGCTTTAATAAGCTAAATACCTTTTCTATTATTACCTAGTTAAAGTAATTAATACTAAAGCTTTAACTTAAATAGACTATTTTAAAATAAGCTAAAAACTAAATAAGCTATTATAAAATATACTATTATATAATTACTATTAATAGCTATAACTATCCTATTATAGTAATTAATAATTATATAAATAGTAATCTAACTAATATTAATAATTTTAATATTAATAATATCTTTAATTTATATATTTTCTTTTAATATTTAAATATTATAAGTAAAGACTTACTATATATTAATAAATTAATACTAATATAATAAGTAAATCTTATAATCTTTAATTATACTATAAAGCTCCTAAATATATAAAATATATCTATTATCCTAACTATTATAATTAAATTAAAGGCCTTAAAAGGCCTAACTAATTACTTAAAGTAAAATCAAGATCTATTAATAAAGTAATAAGCCTTTATTATAGCTATTAGATTAGGTAATAATAATAGCTAATACTAAGTATAGTTTATAGAAGTAAAATATACAGTTAAAGTAATTAAATTAATAATATAAATATTATATTATAAGAATTAAGGGCTATTATAAAATAAAAGAAAAGAAATAAGAGGGAAAAGAGAGATAAAAAGATAAATTATAAAATAAAGGTTTTAGTATTAAAGGAAAAACTATAAATATTAGCAAGCTAAAGCTAGCTTAATAAGTTAATAATAGATTAGATTAGGTTATAAAGTAATATAAAGTAATATAAAGAATATAAATTAAGGGTAAATATAGCTAATTAATACTTAAGTAATAATAATTATAATACTATTATAACTTTATTAAATTATTATTAATATTACTATTTATTATTTTAATATTAATTATTATTTTATAAAATAAATATATTTAATTAAGTAAATTCTATTTAATTAATTATAGTTTTATTTACTTACTAAAAGGCTTTTTTAACTTTTAAATAAAACTCTTTTTTATATAGTAAATTTTTTATTTTATATAATTAACTTTAATAGAATTTTTTAAGTAATTTTATTATATATAAACTTTAAATATTACTTATAAAAAATATACTTTTAAGTTTATAAAAATTATATTTATAAAATTAATAATTATTATAATCTAAAAGCTATAATAAATTTTAATTTATTAATTTAATAATTTATTATTAAGCTTAAAGTATTAATATATTATTACTTAATATTTAAAAGTAATATCTTACTTTAGTATTAACTTTAAATAATATTAGAATTAGAGTTTAAATAATAAAGTATTATATATTTAAATTAAATTAAATTAAGTAATTACTTATTTATTTAATTATTATAGTTAATTATAAATACTTTTTTTATTAGCTTTTATATTTATATTCTAGCTTTTAAAGTTATATTTTAAATAAAGTTTATAATATTATTATTATTAATCTTTTAACTATAGTTAAGTAAAAGTAAAGACTATATATTTAATTAATTAATAATTTAAAATTATAAGCTATTTAAGTTTAATATCTTAACTATAATTAAAATTAATAATATTAATTTAATAAAGTACTTTAAGTAAAAAACTTATAAATAACCTAAGTTTAGTTAGTTTTTTAATAATTTTATAATTATTATAATAAGTATTTTTATTAAGTAATAAATAAATTAAAAAAAGTTAAGGTTATAGGAGAATTATAAACTTTATTAATTAAGCTTTTTTATAGCTTTTTAACTAGTTAAGTAATATATTTATTTTAATTAAAGTTACTTAAAATACTATAGCTTAAAAGTAACTTTATTAATTAAGTTTATTAAGATTTTAATCTAGCTAGAGACTTTATAATTAATACTTTTATAGCTATTATTAAAATATTTAAGTCTTATTTATTAATTATTATTAAGTTAAGGCTATAAAATAATATTATTATAAAAGATTTTAATTAAAGGTTTTTTTAATAATAATAATTTAATAATAAAATCTATTATAATTAAGCTTTATAATACTTTTATTACTAATAATAATTATAGTTTTTTATAAAGCTTATATTTTTATATTTTTATTTTAATATAAATATTATATTACTTAATTATTTTCTTTATTATTATAATAGTTAAGGTAAGTAGCCTAGAGTAAGAAGTCTAGCTTTATTAGTAAAAATAGAAAACTATTTATTTTAATAAATATAAAGAGATAGGACCTTAAAGGGGATTTTAGCTTTTTAATACTTTTTTAAATTAAATTTTATATATTTTATCTTTATATTTAATACTATTAAACTAATTACTTAATTTTTTATTTAATAATAAAGATTTAATTTTAATTAAACTTTTATAACTAGTTATATAAAGCTTATAGTTAAAGATCTATTAAAAATTATTATTTTTTATAGTCTTTTTCCTTATTATTATTTTTTACTTTTAAATTAATTTCTAAAACTTAAATAATTTAATTTATTAATAGTTACTAGCTAAAAGGATTTTAAAATTAATTAATTAATTAAAAAGAAAAGTATTTTTATATTACTTAAAGTTATAGACTTTATTAAAAGAAAAAGGTATTAAAATAAAAAAATAAAAAGCAGAAAATTATAATAATAATAATAATAATAATTTACTTATAAAAGTAATAAAAAGTAATAGATTTTTTATATATTAAATTAAAAGTAATAAAATTAAATATTTTTTAAATATAAAAAATAATATTATAATTAATAAACTAAAATTACTTTATATTTACTTTTTCTTTAATTTAATTACTATTTTATTATTAATTTTACTTTATCTATTTAAATATAAAAGCAATTAGTTATATACCTAGGCATATATATTTAATTAATAGAACTTAATTTAGCTTTTACTAACTAACTTATATAAAAGTTAACTTTCTTCCTTTAAACTTTTAATCTAACCCTGCTATTACCTCGCCTTTATCATTATATTAATAACAGGATCCCCTCTATAGTAATAACCCTTTTAGCTATATTATAAAGCTACTTTTTACTTATAAAAGCAGTAAGGAAAGCTACCTAATCTAATTAAAAGAAATAACTTTCTTTTAAGACTCTCTTTAGGTTTAAAAGGCTTATAAGCTTATTATAGACCTAGCTTAAGTTAATTATATTAAGATAGGTTAAATAATTTATATAATTAATTAACTTAATTAACCTATAATTAAAAATAGCTATTTTAATAAAGTTAAATTAGTACTTTAATAAGAAGTTCTTTCTAATAGTAGCTACTATTATATAAATATCTTCTAGATCTTTTTTATTAGCTGCTTATAAGGCAGGCTTAATAGCTATATTAAAGTTATAGCTAGTTATATAATAAGCTTAATTATATAGCTATAAGCTATTTTATATAGGTATTATATTAATAGCTCTAATAGATATTAGTAACTGTAATTAACAGGTTAGGGAATATACTTTAAAAGTATAATAAGTATGTATACTAGCCCTAGTATATTATAAGAGTTAATTAAAGATCTTTTAATTAAGGTAAAGGAAGAAGGTTAATATAGCTATTAAGGGACCTATAGGCAGTACTTATACTGCTTAGTTAAGGTAGCAGTTATATTACTTAAAGTAAATAAACCTTACTTAATTTTAAGCTTTATAATTCTAGCTTACTATAGGGGCCTTACTATTTAAGCTATTATATAAAAAGTTAAAAGCTTAATAGCCTTAAATAAGGCTAATAGTAATTAAAAAAAAATAGTATTATGATAAGCCTTAAAAGTACTTATTTAATTAAAAATAATATAAATTAAAGTCTTTATATTAAAAATAGAAATTTAAAAACCTTTTCCCTTTAAATAATTAATATTAACAATATTTTAGAATTTTAATAAGAAATCCTTTAAAACTATTTAATTAAATAAGTCTTTAAAACTTTATTATAAAATATTTTTATATTACTAATATTCTAGACTTTTATAAAAAACTTAATAATTATAATAATAGCTAATATAATAATTTTATAAAAAATAGATATAAAAAATATTTTTAAGAATTTATATAAAATATAAAAAAGTAATATAATTATATTAAAATAATATAAACTAATTAATTATTATATATTTATTAAAATAAACTCTATTAATATTTCCTTTTTATTTAATAAAATAAATACTTTTTTTATAAAGATAAGAACTTAACTAATTATAATAGCCCTAGCTAATATAATTACTTAATATTAAGCTTTTATTATAGCTATTTAAGACTATTATAAACTATATATTATAATTAGTAATATTACTTTATATATAAAGATCTTTAATAATAGTAATATTATTAAATATCTTTATTACTTTAAGTATTATATAAATAATTTTAATATACTTAAAAAAAAAAATAATAATTATAAAAGCTTTTATTATTCTTTTTCTTATTAAAAATATATATTAAGCTTATAAAAGCTATAGTTAAAAGGAAGTAAAAAAAAATCTTAAGAAAATATTTATAGCTAAAAATAATATTACTTTTAATAGCCTAGAAATTAAGCTTAAAAAGCTAAACTTAAAATAGCTTTTAAATAACTATCTTTAAATAATTAAATAATTAATATATTATTAATTTAAGTTTAAAAAACTAAAAGTTAATTATAAAAATATAATAATTTAATTTAAAAATATCTTAAATATTATATATTAAAAAGTCTTAAATAAAGTTTTACTTTAATTTTAAAAAAGTTAAAATAAAATAAAAGCTATATTTTATAATAAACTTACTTAAATAATTAAGTAAATAGCTAATAATAAGATTTTTAAAGCTAAGAACTATTATTATTTTAAAAATACTAAAGATATCCTTATAACTTTATAAAATACTAAAGTAAAATCTATAAAAATAGTTTTTAAGTAAATCTTTAAAAAAAAGTAAAAGATAGTTATAGAAATTACTATAAATAACTTTACTAACTTAATAAAGAAAATATAAGTTAATACCTTTAATAAACTTAAAAGCACTTTTTTAAAAATAATAAAAAAGATAGTTATAAAGTAATTAAATAAAAAGGCTATAAATTAAATAATAGCTTAGCTATAGTATATTATAATCTAGATTTATTTAATAGCTATTAAATAAAATAATTAAATAAAAAAGATTATAATATAAAAGTAAATATAAATTATATTAATTAAAAATAATAATACTTATATTAGTATTATAATAAAAAAAAGCACTTTTTTAAGACTTACTATAATCTAGAATATAATAAAAAAAATAAATTAATAAATTATAATATAATTAGTAAAATAGCTTAAATAAAATATTAAAAAATATTAATCTTAACTTACTTAATATATAAAATAAAAAGTAACTTTAAAGTTAAAAAGCTAATTTATATATAAGTCTTTAAATTCCTTAAATCTTATTTTATTATAATTACTAAGTAAATAATAGCCTATAATAATATAAAGGTTAGTTAAAATATATAAAGTAAAGTTATAAGTATTATTTAAAAATACTTAAAAAAATAACTGAACTTTAAGCTTTATATATTACTATATACTTACTTAAAAAATAATACTTAATTACTTACTAAAGTTACTAATAAATTATATAATAAAACCTAGCTTAAAGCTTTAAATTTAATATAAATAAACTTTATTATATTTAATAATAACTTAAATATAAATTTAAAAATTTAAAAGCTTTTATTACCTTTTAAAATATAGATCTTTAATATAAATATTAATATAAATATAAAAAGATAGGTATATATTAATAATAAAAAAGAAATTAAAGCTATTAAAATTTTAAAATAAAGAATAATAATAAAAAACTTAAAGAATCCTAGTTTTTTAAAATAAAAAAAAAGACTTAAAAAATTAAATAATTTTAAATCTTATTAACTTTAAATTTATAATAAAATTAAAATAGATTTATATATTAAAAAGATTAATATAACTATTTAAAATATAATAATATTTAACTTTTAATTTAATAAAAAGGTTATAAAAAAACTTAAAAATATAATAAATAATATTATTAAAATCTTATATTAAATAATTAAAAGTATATAGCTTAGTTAATATAACTTAACTTTTATAAATATAATTTAATTTATTAAATAAAACTATAGTAGTAATTATCTCTAGTTTAACTACTATTTTATTATTAATTTTACTTTATTTATAATTTAAATATAAAGGCAGTTAGTTATATACCTAGGTATATATATTTAATTAATAAAGTTATTATTAACTTTAAGTTAATTTAGCTTTTATTAACTAACTTATATAAATAGAGTTAACTTTCTTTTTTAAACCTTTAATCCTAGAACCATGCTATTACTTTACTTTTACTTTTAATTTTATATAATTAAAAGGATATAATATAAATAATTAGCCTTAATAATTATATTCTTAAGCTACTTTTTATATAAGGCTAAACCTATTAATATAATAAGGAAAGCTACTTCTTTTATATTAAGAAGTAAGCCTTTTTTTTATAGCCTTTTCTAGCTTATTTAATCTAGCTAGCTTTTTAGCTAGCTAAACTAAATAAATAAAATAACTTAAGTAAGCTAGATCTATATAATTAATTAAGTTAATTAAAGTATAGTTAAAAATAGCTATTTTAATTAAACTAAATAGGCTTTTAGATAAGAAGTTCTTTTTAATAGCTATAGCTATTATATAAAGCTTATAGTAATCTTTACTATTAGCCTAGCTTAGTATTAATTTAATTATAGTAATAAAGTTATAGTTAATTATATAATAGCCTTAATTAGGCTTTAGGCTCTTATATAGTATTCTATTAGTAACTATAATTAATATTAGTAACTATAACTAATTAAGAAAGTTAAGTTAGTAAATATACTTAAGTATAATAGGTATATTAAGCCTGGTATTCTTTTAATAAGGGTAAAGGAAAAAGGTTAATATAGCTATTAAAAGATAAGTAATACTTATATTACTTAGTTAAGGTAGTAATTATATTACTTAAAGTAAATAAACTTTAACTAATATTAACTTTTATAATTTAAGCTTACTATAAGGGCCTTACTATTTAAGTTATTATATAAACAGTTAAAAGCTTAATAGCCTTAAATAAAGCTAATAGTAATTAAAAAAAAAAAATAATAATAATAATAATAATTATTAAAAATAAATAAATATAATAATTAAGATTTATATTATTTAATTTAAAATTAATAATAAAAATATAATTAATTAATTAAATAAATATATTTAAAATTATAAAAAGCTTAAACTAAAGAAAAGAAAGTATATAATTATAAAAAATAAAAGTACTTTTTATAAAATAAAAATAATTATTTAAATTATAAATTAATATATTTTTTATAGCTTTAATTTAATAATAATTAATAAATAAAACTTAAATATTTTAATAATAACTATAAAAGTATTAATTATAAAGTCTTCTTTTTTTTTTTAATTACTATTAGCTTTATTTAAGGCTATTAAGCTTTTAACTTTTTATATAATAACTTAAATAGTAAGGCCCTTATAGTAAGCTAGAATTATAAAGCTTAAAATTAGTTAAGGTTTATTTACCTTAAGTAATATAACTACTGCTTTAATTAAGTAATATAAGTACTGCCCTTTAATAGCTATATTAACCTTTTTCCTTTACCTTAATTAAAAGAATACTAGGCCTAGTATACCTATTACACTTTTACTTAAAGGTTAGTTAAACTTTAATTAAATAAGAGATTAAGTATAAACTTATAAATATATTCCTTAACTTAACTTTCCTTCTATTAGTTATAGTTACTAATATTTATTATAGCTACTGATATAATACTTATTATATAAAATAGCCTATAGCTATATAATTAAGCTTACTATATAATTATTAGGCCTGCTATAAGGGTAGCTAATAAAAAGGAATATAAAGAGTTATATATAATAATAATTACTATTAAAAAAAACTTCTTATTAAAGTATTAATTTAACCTTATTAAAATAGCTATTTTTAATTATAGCTTAATTAAGCTAATTTATTATATAGACCCTTATAGCCTAATTAATATAACTTAAGTTAAAAAAGAGTTATTAGCTTTTAAAGACTTAAAAAGATACTTAAAAAAAGGTCTTTTCTTTTAATTAAACTAAATAGCCTTTTTTACTACTTTTATAAGCTTAAACTTAAATATATATAAAAAGTAGCTTTTTAATATAGCTAAAAGAGTTATTATAGTAAAGAGGGAGCTGCTTTTAAATTAGTAAGGGCAGTATATTTATATATAGAGTTAGATAAAGGCAGGGTAATAGCAGGGTTTAAAGGTTTAAAGGAATAAAGTTAACTTTTATATAAGTTAGTTAGTAAAAGTTAAATTAACTTCTATTAATTAAATATATATACCTAGGTATATAACTAACTGCCTTTATATTTAAATAGATTAAGTAAAATTAATAATAAAATAATAGTTAAACTAGGGACTATAAAGTCTTTAACTAGACTAAAATATTAATAAACTTAATTAATAAAGTTACTTTTAGGCTATAGTATTTTAAGTAACTTTAATTAAAATAAATATATTACTTAATTAATTAAAAAGCTATAAAAAAGCTTAATTAATAAAGTCTATAAATCTTTTATAATTTTAACCTTTTTTAATTTATTTATTATTTAATAAAGTTATTATAATAATTATAAAATTATTAAAAAATTAATTAAACTTAAGTTATTTATAAATTCTTTATTTTAATTACTTTATTAAATTAATATTATTAACCTTAATTATAATTAAGATATTAAATTTAAATAACTTATAACTTTAAACTATTAACTAATTAAATATATAATCTTTACCTTTATTTAGTAATAATTAAAAGATTAATAATAATAATATTATAAACTTTATTTAAAATATAACTTTAAAAGCTAAAATATAAATATAAAAATTAATAAAAAAAGTATCTATAATTAGCTATAATAGTTAAATAAATAAATAATTACTTAATTTAATTAAATTTAAGTATAAAATATTTTATTATTTAAACTTTAATTTTAATACTATTTAAAGTTAATACTAAAGTAAAATATTACTTTTAAGTATTAAGTAATAATATATTAATACTTTAAGCTTAATAATAAATTATTAAATTAATAAATTAAAGACTTATTATAGCTTTTAAATTATAATAATTATTAATTTTATAAATATAATTCTTATAAACTTAAAAATATACTTTTTATAAGTAATATTTAATATTTATATATAATAGAATTACTTAGAAAATTCTATTAAAATTAATTATATAAAATAAAAAATTTAATATATAAAAAAGAGTTTTATTTAAAAGTTAAAAGAGCCTTTTAATAAGTAAATAAAGCTATAGTTAATTAAATAGAATTTACTTAATTAAGTATATTTATTTTATAAAATAATAACTAATATTAAAGTAATAAATAGTAGTATTAATAGTAATTTAATAAAAATAAATTAATATATAGTATTTTAACTAGTTAATTTATAAAAAAGAAATAAGATTACTTATTAAAATATAATAGCTTTTTATAATAAAAATTTAAAAAATATAGTAATTAATCACCTTAATATAAATACTTACTTTTAAAGTAAAAATAAAATATTAATATAAAAGCAAGAACTATTAAGGATTATAATTAAGCTTAATAATTTTAATAAAAATATTATAAAAGCTATAATAAATATAAGGTTTAAAGAAAATATTATTTTAAAAAAGATTATAAAAGCTTATAAGCTAAAAGTAATTAAAGTTAAAGCTATAATAATATCTTATATAAGAAATAAGCTTAAAATAATAAGTTAAGTAAAGGCTAAAGTATATTTAATAAATATATAAGTTTTATAGTATTTCTTTATTACTTTAATAAAAATTACTATCCTTTTTATTCTAAAAATACTATTCATAAAGTTAACTTAAATAATATTTAATTATTTATTAAAAGATAAATTAATATTACTAATTTACTAACTAGATAATATAAAGTTTATTACTTTAATTATAAGATTAGTTAAATAAAAGCTAGTATAAACTAGAATTAAAGGATTAGTTAATTTAAAATAAATATTAATTCTTATATTAAGCTAGAAATTAAAAATATATTAAACTTAAAAAAAGATAATATCTTACTTTTAATTAAAGTAATAAGCTAAAAATTTATAAATAAAGTTATTAAGCTAATTACTAAAGAAAGTATAAGATAGTATAAAAAAATCCTTAAAGTTACTTTTTAAAAGATTAAATAAGATTAAAGTATAATTAATTAAATTAAAAAGAAACTAAATAAAAATAAAAATATAAATATAATAAATATTAAAGTTAATATAATATATAAATAAAAAAAAGTAAAGATTTACTTTATAAATAATATACTATTAAATAAGTTAGTTTTAAATAAAGACTTTTTATAAAAGGAAAAGAAATAAGTAGAAATTAAAGATATATTAAATATAGTAATAAAGTACTTTAAGTAAATTACTTTAAAGTTCTTGAAGATAAAAAGAAAGAGTAAATTAAAAAAAAAGAGGCTTTTAAAATTAAAAGATTAAGTAAGTAATATACTAACTAAACCTAAGTTAAATATATTCCTTAAAGTAATATATAATTAAAAAGCTATATTAATATAAAACTTTATAAAATATAAGTAATTAGACTTAATTATAGCCTTTTTTTAAATTTTAAAAGTTATATTTTATAAAGTATAGTAAGTTAAAAATATTTCTATTTTTAAAAGATATAAAATAGTAATTATTAAATTACTAAAAAAATAACTTATTTAAAAAGTTTTAGAAAAATCTTATAATATTTATTAAAACCCTTAGTTTTTAATTATTAAAAAAAATAGTAATTTCTTACTAATTAACTTTATAACTTTAATAAATAAAGTAATTATAAAAAATAGCTTTTTTTTTTTTTTTAATTACTATTAGCTTTATTTAAGGCTATTAAGCTTTTAGCTTTTTATATAATAGCTTAAATAGTAAGGCTTTTATAGTAAGCTAGAATTATAAAACTTAAAATTAGTTAAGGTTTATTTACTTTAAGTAATATAACTATTACTTTAATTAAGTAATATAAGTACTGCCTTTTAGTAGCTATATTAACTTTCTTCCTTTACTTTAGTTAAAAGAATACTAGGCCTAGTATACTTATTATACTTAAGTATATTCCCTAACTTAACTTTCCTTCTATTAGTTACAGTTACTAATATTTATTAAAGCTATTAATATAATACTTATTATATAAAATAGCCTATAGCTATATAATTAGGCTTACTATATAACTAGCTATAACCTTAATATAGCTATTAAGCCTGCTTTATAAGTAGCTAATAAAGAAGATCTAGAAGATATTTATATAATAGCAGCTACTATTAAGAAAAACTTCTTATTAAAGTATTAATTTAACTTTATTAAAATAGCTATCTTTAACTATAAGTTAATTAAGTTAATTAGTTATATAAATTATTTAGCTTATTTTAGTATAATTAACCTAGGCTAGGTCTATAATAAGCTTATAAGCCTTTTAAACTTAAAAAGGGTTTTAAAGGAAGGTTATCCCCTTTAATTAAATTAAATAGCCTTTTTTATTACCTTTATAAGCCTAAACTTAAATATATATAAAAAGTAGCTTTATAATATAGCTAAAAGGGTTATTACTATAGAGGGGATCTTGTTATTAATATAACAGGCTAGTTATAGTCTGAGACTATAATAATAGAAGGATAAAGGCAGGGTAATAGCAGGGTTTAAAGGTTTAAAGGAAGAAGGTTAACTTTTATATAAGTTAGTTAGTAAAAGCTAAATTAATCTAAAGTTAATAATAACTCTATTAATTAAATATATATACCTAGGTATATAACTAATTACCCTTATATTTAAACTATAAATAAAGTAAAATTAATAATAAAATAGTAGTTAAACTAGGGATAATTAACTATAACCTTATTACTATAATTAAATTAATATTAAGTTAGGCTAATAATAAAGATTATTATAAGCTTTATATAATAGCTATAGCTATTAAAAGGAACTTCTTATTTAAAAGCCTATTTAGCTTAATTAAAATAGCTATTTTTAACTATACTTTAATTAACTTAATTAATTATATAAATCTAGTTTATTTAAGTTATTTTATTTATTTAGTTTAGCTAGCTAAGGAGCTAGCTAAATTTAATAAGCTAGAAAAGGCTATTAAAAAAAGCCTGCCTTTTAATATAAAAAAAGTAGCTTTTTTTATTATATTAATAGGTTTAGCCTTATATAAAAAGTAACTTAAAAATATAATTATTAAGGCTAATTATCTATACTATATCCTTTTAATTATATAAAATTAAAGGTAAAGGCAGGATAATAGTAGGGTTTTATAAAAGAAAAAGGTTAATTCTATTACTTTATATAAGTTAGTTAGTAAAAGCTAAATTAACTTAAAGTTAATAATAATTCTATTAATTAAATATATATACTTAAGTATATAATTAACTACTTTTATATTTAAATAAATAAAGTAAAGTTAATAATAAAATAGTAGTTAAACTAGAAATAAGAAATAGCTTATCTTTACTATATATAAATAAGTTTTTAGCTAATTTTACTATATATAAGGTTATTTTATTATTAAATTTCTTTTTAAAATATAATTAATTTTCTTTAAATAAAGAAAGTAAAAATATAATTATATTTAATATATTAATAAGATTATTAAAGATATATAATTTACTTTAAAGAGTAATAAACTTAATAATATAATTTATAAGAAATATTATTTATATTTTTAAAGACCTTATTTTAAAGGTTTATAAGGCTTTTTTTAATAATATTTATATTAAAGGATTAACTATTATTTATAAAAATAAATAAATTACCTTAAAAGTAAAAAGATATATCTTTAAGTACTTAATTAATATTAATAAAGTACTTTTTAATATAAAGTTATTAAAATATACTATTACTAAAAGGAAGTCTTAATTTTATTAAAAGATAATAATAATAATAAAATATCTTTATAATATATATAAAAAAGCCCTTAATAATATTAAAGTAATTAAAATTACAAAATAAAAAAATTATATTATTATAAAGAGATATAATCTTTCTTTAAAATAATTAAATATTATAAGTAATAAATCTATCTCTAGTTTAACTACTTTTTTATTATTAATTTTACTTTATCTATTTAGATATAAAGGTAGTTAGTTATATACCTAGGTATATATATTTAATTAATAGAGTTATTATTAACTTCAGGTTAATTTAACTTTTACTAATTAACTTATATAAAAGTTAACCTTATTCTTTTATAAAACCCTGCTATTACCCTGCCTTTATCCTTACTAATTTAAAAGCAGCTCCCCCTTTACTATAATAACCCTTTTAGTTATATTAAAAAGCTACTTTTTATATATATTTAAGTTTAGGCTTATAAAGGTAATAAGGAAAGCTACCTAGTCTAATTAAAGGGAAAGACCTTTCTTTAAGTATCTTTCTAGGTCTTTAAGAGCTAATAGCTTCTTATTAACTTAAGTTATATTAATTAAGCTATAAAGGTCTATATAATAGATTAACCTAATTAAACTATAATTAAAGATAGCTATTTTAATAAGGTTAAATTAGTATTTTAATAAGAAGTTCTTTTTAATAGTAGTTACTATTATATATAACTCTTTATATTCTTTCCTATTAGCTACCTTTATAGTAAGCCTAATAGCTATATTAAGGTTATAGTAAGTTATATAATAAGCCTAATTATATAGCTATAAGCTATTTTATATAGCAGGTATTATATTAGTAGCTTTAATAGATATTAGTAACTGTAACTAATAGTTAGGTTAGGGAATATACTTATAAGTTTATGCTTAATCTCTTACTTAGTTAGGGTCTAACTAACCTTTAAATAGAAGTGTAATAGGTATATTAGGCCTGGTATTCTTTTAACTAGGGTAAAGGAAGAAGGTTAGTATAGCTGCTAAGGGGCAGTATTTATACTACTTAGTTAAGGTAGTAATTATATTACTTAAGGCAGATAAACCTTAATTAATATTAACTCCTGTAATTCTAGCCTACTATAGGGGCCTTACTATTTAAGCTATTATATAAAAAGTTAAAAGCTTAATAGCCCTAAATAAGGCTAATAGTAATTAAAAAAAAAAAAAAATTTATTATTTTACTTAAATTACTAAACCTTTTATAAAGTTACTTTAAAAGGATATTAAGTTCTATTAAAGCTAACTAAAATAAGAAATAATAAATACTTTAAAAGCTAAAATAACTTAACTTTTTCTTTTAATTACCCTTAATTATATAAAAAAGGTAAAAGAGATTATTTTTATAATTAATATAAGCTTAATTAGTTAAAGAGTAATATTAATATAAGTTATTAAAGGAAAATATTATTTAATATATTTTAAATTAAAGTTATAAAATAAAGCTAAGTTAATATATAATATAATAAAAAGGGAATATTAAATAGCTTTATATATATTTAGAAAACTTAAAGGAATAATATATAGTATTAAGTTTACTTTAAAAACTAATATATAAATTTTAATATATTAGCTAAATAGTAAAGTAAATAATATACTAAAGTCTTTTATCTTTTAATAAATTAGCTATTTACTTTTCTTTAATTTTAAAGTAAGGTATATATTAAGCTTAAAGAATAAAGTTATTAATAGGCTATTATACAAGCTAGTAGGACTATTTAATTAGTTAAATATAAAAGTTAAGGAAAATATAAAGGATTTTATTAATTTCTATTTTAATATAATTAAAATTAATAATTTCTTTAAGGTTTTAAATAAGAATTATATATTTGAATTAAAATACTTAGCTTAATACCTATTAATACTAAAAAGGCTATTAAAAATAATAAATTCCTAATACTATACTTTTTAAAAGTAAAGTAAAGTATTTTTTATTTAAGGTTACTAACTCTAAAAGCGCTTATAAAGGTAATAAAAGTAGTCCTTATTAGTTAAAAAGGATCTAGTAATCTAAAAGTAAGTAATTAAATAATACTATAAAGCTAGTAACTATAAAAAGTATAATATAATTATAAACCTTATTAAAAAAAGGTATTATTAAAAAAACCTTTAAAGAAATATAATAGTTATTATTAAGTTTTATAAGATTTATTAGAGATATTACTTATAGTGCTTAAAAAAGGAAGTCTAATATATAATACTAAATAATCTTTTTATTAAAATCTATTTTAATACTTAATATATATTAAATAACTAAAGATATAAATATTTACCTAAAGTATATTATAATCTAATAAGCTAAATTAAAATTAAGCTACTAAAGGTATTATTAATAAAAGTAATAGTATAATTTATTAAAAGCCTTATTTTATACTTTAAAATAATTATAATAGTTATAGTAAATAAAAAACTTAAAATAAAAAAAAAACTACTAAAAGTACTTTAATAATATAATATAAAGACTATTAAAATATTATTATATAATCCTAAAGCTAATAATTTAAATAAATATAAGTATTATATACTTTAAAAAGTATTAGAAAAGCTTAAATATAAAAGGAAATATAGTTAAGTAAATAATTTTAAATATACTCTATTTACTAAGTAAATAGCCTTAAAGAAATTATATAGATTCTTACCCTTTTACTTTATATATAGTAAAAAGCCTATATACTTTTTAAAGATTAAGTATTTTATATAATAATTAATTAATTAAAATTTAGTTAATATATTAAAAGAAAGGCTAGAAATATAAATCTATATCTTAGAAATAAAAAGGTTAAATATAAAAAAAGTTAAAGTAAAAATTACTAAATATTAAAAAAAAGCAGTTACTTAATATAATAATAAACTTTAATATAAGATATAATAATAGTTATTATAAGTTAAAGACCTTATTTTTAAATATAATATATTAAAAGTAAATAATATATTAATTAAATATAAGTTAATTAAGAAATAAGATAGCTTATTTTATATTATTAAATACTATTTAAAAGCTAACTTTTATATACTTTAAAAGCTAGGTATAATATTACCTTTAAGTAAGTTAATCTATAAAGACTAGCTTTAAAAGTTTATTAAAAATAAAAATAGATAGTAAACTTATAAAAAGGATTTAAAGCTAAATAAAGAAATAAAAAGTATTATATTTTTATAAAGCTTAATTTTTAGTATTAAAAGTATTAAATTAAATAATTAGCTAAAGTTAAAAGTAATTTAATTAATACTATAAATGAAAGTAATCTCTAACTTTAAAAATAAGATTAATAATAGTAATAATAAAAAGAAGGATTTAAGTATATTAAACTTAATACTAAACTTATATAAAAGACTACTAATATACTTTAAGGTATAATTAAAAGAGCTTTTAAAAGCTAAAAGAGATACTTATAAACTAATTAATTAATCTTAAGATTAATTAAAAAAAATAAAGATTAAAAGCCTTTAGCTTTATAATAGCTAGAATATAGAAAGTAAAGCTAATAATACTAAAAGTATTTAATATTAATTATACTTTTAGTAAAAAAAGAAAAAGTAAGTAATAATAAAAAAAGAAAAGATAAAAATAATTATTTTTATAAAAACTTATAATTCCTATAAGTAATTATTTAATTATATTAAAAAAAAGAAAGTAAAATTATAAATTATAAATTATAATAAAAATTATAAAAATTTAAAAGGAAAATATAAAATTTGACTAAAATAAGAAAAAGATATTAAATAAAAGTACTTTAAGAAATATAAATAAAAGACTAAAAGTAAATAATTACTTAATATATAAAAAGGATAAGCCTTTAAATAGCTAGTATTTTACTAAAATAAGAAATATAAAGTCTAGACTTAAAAGAGATAAATTAGCTTTAATATACTTTAAGAACTTAAAATTTAAATTAAATATTACTTAAATACTTAAATAATATAGAAAATATATTAAAAATATACTTTTAATATTTTAAATAAGTATTAAATATATTTTAAATTCCTTAAATATAATATAAAAATTATAGATTTTTAAAATATAGATTTTAAAAAATTTAAATAAAGTAAGATCTATTATAAGGAAAATATAATTTTAAAAGCTAAAATATTAACTAATTACTTAATTCTATAAATCTTATATTAAAAACCTAGTTTTTATTACTTAAAAATACTTTATTTTTTACTTTTTAGCTATTTAATTATAAATTTAATACTCTTAACTATTACTATATTATTTAATTTACTATTTTATAGTATTATAAGCTACTAGTAGGTAATTTTTAAAAAAAACTAAGAGTTTAATTAATTTATAGATATTTAATAAGATTTCCTAGCTTATAAAAAAGAATATACTTTAATAATACTATTTTTTCTTAATAATAAAGCCTTAAAAAAGCTAGATAGGAAGTTATTAGCTTAATAAATAAAAAAAAGGCACTAGTTATAATTAGCCTTTATATTTTAAATATAATTAAAATATTAATTACTTTAAAAACTTTTAATTAAAATATAATAATAAAAAAGTTAAAGAAAATATTTATTATTTTAGCTAGTAATAAAAAAGTAAGAATTAATATAGTTTTAGTATATTTTAAAATTATAAAAGCTAAAAGAATTAATTAAAAAGGCTTTAAAATAAGGCTTACTTTTAATAAGCTTAAAAAAAAACTAGCCTTAATAGTAAGTAAACTTAGCTAAGATATATATAAGCTAGAATAATTAATAAATATACTTAATAAGCTATATAGTAAAAGTAATATTACTTTAGCTAGTAAATATAAGTATTTTCTTTTAAAAAGTAAAGGCTAATTTAATAATTAATATTAAGAAGTTAAAAAAAGAAAAATATAAAAGCTTAATACATAAGAAATACTATATATAGTTAAAAGCTATATTAATATAAATCTAAATATTAAAGGAATTAAAGATTTAAAAGATTAATTAATATAAAAAGTAATATAAAAAGTAATAATATATATAAATATATAAAAAGTAAAGTTTTTAAAATCTTTTATATTAATTTAAATATTATTATATAACTATTAATAATAATTAACTTTATAGAAAAACTTAAACTTATAAATATAATAATTAGTAATTATAATAAGATTTAAAATAGCTTTTTTTCTTTTTTTTAAAAAGTTAAAGCTATTAAGAGCTTTAGTAAATATAGTAATAGGTATTAGTATTAAAAGGTTAAAATAATAAAAGAAATTAATTAAATAAAAAGAGTTAAAGTAAAAATAAAAAAAATAAAAAAAAGGAAATAAAATAAAAAGTAATAAAAAAAGGAAAGATCTTAAGTTTAAAATAAGAGCTTTAAGTACCTATTTATAATAAATTACTAATATAGCTATATAGAGAGTTTTTATAAGTATAAAAAGCTTTCTTTTCTCTTTTTTAATTTCTTTTTCTTTTCTTTATTTAATATATTACTTACTTCCTGCTTTATTAATTAACTTACCTTCCTGCCTTTATACTTTAAAGTTACTTAAAGCTATTCCTAATTTATATTAACTTATACTTTTACTATTATAAATCTTACATTTATGTATATATTTCTTTTATTATATTAAGATTAAAAGTATTTAATTAATTAGTTTTATACCCTTTAAGTCTTATAAAAGCCTTATTATATTAATAACCTGCTTTACCTTTTAAATAGCTACTGCTCCTTACTTTTAACTACTTATAATAATATTTAATAATAGCTATTAAGTTAGTAAGTCTTTATATATATATAATAAAAACCTTAGTCTCTTTAATTAAAAAACCTAAACTACTTAGCTTATACTTAAAGAAAATAATAAGTATTATTTCCTTTACTTTATTAATTAAATTATATAATATTTAATTATTTATAATAAATACTATATTAAAAATAGTAAAAAAGACTTTTATAATATTAAAAAATATAATAATACTAATAATTTCTACTTTAATATAGCTGTTATAATATAGCTAGCTATAATTTACTTATAAAAAAACTAAAAAAAACTTTAAATTATCTAATCTCTTAATATATAATATTATATATACCTTTAAATAGTATAAAGTAATTATTAAAAAGGTATTAGTATTAAATAGCTTTAAAAAATAGCTAAAAAATAATAAGATTAATATAACCTAGCTTAGTTATTATTCTTTACTAGTTTAATTACTTAAGTAAATAAAGTAAAGCTAATATATTAGTAATAAGGCTTTAATATAACTTTTAATAATAATATTATATAAAATAATGAATATTTATTATATCTATAAGTAAGCCTTTACTATTTAAAATAATAAAAGCTTTATTAACTTACCTTTTTTAGCTAATACTAAATAATTAAATAGATAATATTATAAAAAAAAGCTTTTAAATAGAATATTAAGAGTTAAAATAGACTTTAGCTTTTATACCTTTTCTATTAATTAAAGACTTATAGTTACTAAAAAGAGGTTTATTAGCTTAATAGTCTACTTTAATAATACTAAATATTAAGTCTTTATCTTATAAGATTAAATAAAAGGCTAACTTTATATTTTTAATACTTATAAAGTAAGTTAAATATCTTATATTAAGGCTATAATCCTAGCTTAAAGAAAATAGCTAGTAATATATAATATCTTATATAACTTTAATTATTTTATATCTTTATTAATATATTAGCTTAACTTTAATAGGTATAAGTTACTATTTATTTAATTACTTAATATAATAATATAATCTTAAATTAATTTTAAATATATAACTATAAGAAAATTTAAATTAATTATTATATTAAATATTAATAGTAAAAAAAAGCCTTTTTAATAAAATACTTACTTATAATATAATAATTAAATACTAATCCCTTAAAAGACTATAAAGCCTACTTTTATTATATATTAAAAAGATTTAATATATTCCCTAACTTAAATAGTAATTTTTAAAAAGCTTAAAGTAATATTTAAGAAGTATTTTTATTAAAGAAAAAGAAAAAATAATAAGCTAATTAGAACTATACTTTAAAGAAAAATATTTAAGTAAATTAAATTACTAAAGTAAAGGTAAGATATTTCTTAAAACCTAAATAAATTATAGCTATTTAATTACTTTAAAAGATATAACTATATTTATATTAAAAAGCTAGGCTTAAAAATAAAGCTAAATTAAAGTAAATATATACTTTAATAAACTAAATTAAAATCTTATAATAATATACTTACTTAAAAGAAAAAGAAGTTTTATAAGCTTATTATTATAATAAAACTAATTTAAGTAAAAAGCCTTTAAGCTATTAAGCTTATAAAATTTAAAATAAATATTTATAATACTATACTAGATTTTAATAGTATTTCCTTTTAATCTAGACCTTAATAAGTAATTAATCTATTTAATTAATTAAACTTCTTTTTATAAAAATTATTACTAATCTCTATCTATAGTTAAGATTATAGCTTAATAAAACTAATATACTTAACTCCTTTACCTTTAAAAACTCTTTTACCTTTAAAATCTTTTATATCCCTAAAAGCTTAAATTTACTTAATTTATATAGCTATTATAAGGCTAGCCTTAAAATCCATTATAATAAGCCTATTTCTTTAAGTTAATAAAAGACTTATTTAATATCTTTAATTTACTTTTAATAAAGAAAATAAAAAACCTATTTAATACCCTTAAACTTTAAATAACTTTACTACTAATTAATAATTAGTTAAAGTTACTTTAATATAATAATTAATATTTATAAGCTTTACTTTACTATTAAAATTAAATAATTATATAAATCTTAAGTTACTTATATATTAACTAAAGTATTAAAGCTTTAATCCCTTTTTTTTTATCCCTATTACTTAATATTAAATATACTTTAAAGCTAATTATATAACTAAGCCTATACTTAAAGAGCTAAAAGCTAGTAATTTATTTAAGCTTAATATTAAATTAAGCTACTATTATAATTATAATTAATAAGCTAGTAATTATTAAAAATACCTTATATATAGCTTATTATAAAATAATTAATAAAAATAAAAAAACTATAAAAAAGATAATTAAAGACTTAAAGGTTTATATTTATAAAATAATTAAAAAACTAAAAATATAATACTTACTTATTTAAAAAGTCTTTAAATACCTTTACTTTCTAACTTTTAAGACTTAAGCTAGTTTTATATTTACTAAATTAATAAGTCTTAATTAGTAAAATAATATTTAAAATACTATAGTAATTACTTTCTATTTTAAAGCTTAATTAAGTTAATTATATAAAAAATAAATAATAATAAAAAATTAAAATAAATATAAAAGAGTTAAATAGTTTTTTAAAGTAGTAATTAAGTAATTAATTAAATATAAAAAAAGTATTAAAGTAAAAAAGCCTATTATATATATATAATAGCTTTTAGTATATTACTTACTTAATATAGTTTTTTAAATATAAAAGTATATATTAAAACTATATAAAGACTTATTAAAAAGTTAAAATATCTTTATAGTAATATATAAGGTATAGCTAATAAGGTCTTATAATAAAAATAATATAATATAATACTTATTTTTTAATATATTATATATAAAGTATTATATATAATATTAAAAAGATATAATAACTTTAAAAGTAAGTTTTAAGATTATATAATATTATTACCTTTAACTTTATAATCTAATTAAATAAATAGCTTTAATTTATAAATATAAAAAGATATTTTCTTTAGCTTTAGTAAGCTAAATACTTTCTTTATTATTACTTAATTAAAATAATTAATATTAATAATAGCTATACCTATTTAATTAAAGTAATTAATACTTATATATTTAGCTTTTTAATTAAAATCTATAGCTTTAAGCTTAATATTATATTAATCTTTTAATCTTTCTTAAAGTATTATAAAATTATAAGAAAATACTTACTATATATTAATAAATTATTAATATTATAGTAAATTAATTTTATAATCTTTAGCTATTAAATATAATTATTTAATATTAATAGAAATAAAGCTAAAAATAAAGCCTTTAATAATTATATTATAAATTAAATATATATATTAAAAGACTTAATAAATTACTTAAAATAAGGTTAATATTTATTAAAGTAATAATAAGCTTTTATTAATAGTATTATATTAAGTAATAATAATAATTAATATTAATTATAATTTATAAAATTAAAATATATAATTATAGTAATTAAATTATAGATATAAATATTATATTATAAAAATTAAAGGCTATTATAATATAAAAAAAAGGAAATAAAAGGTAAAAAAGTAATTTAAAAAATAAAAGTTTTAATATTAAAAGAAAAACTATAAATATTAATAAGCTAAGATTAATTTAATAAATTAATAATAAATTAAATTAAATTATAAAGTAATATAAAATAATATAAGGAATATAAATTAAAGGTAAATATAGCTAATTAATACTTAAAATATAAAGACTTATATAATAGTTAAAGTAAGTAGCTTAAAGTAAAAGGTCTAGTCTTATTAGTAAAAATAAAAAACTATTTATTTTAATAAATATAAAAAGATAGGATTATAAAAGGGATTTTAGCTTTTTAATACTTTTTTAAATTAAATTTTATATATTTTATTTTTATATTTAATACTATTAAATTAATTACTTAATTTTTTATTTAATAATAAAGACTTAATTTTAATTAAATCTTTATAGCTAATTATATAAAGCTTATAGTTAAAGATCTATTAAAAATTATTATTTTCTATAATCTTTTTCTTTATTATTATTCTTTATCTTTAAACTACAAGTTATTTAACTTAATACTTATATTATAAAAGTCTTTTTAAAGTCTTAATAATTTTTTATAATTTATATATAAAGTATTTATAAAATTCTTATATAAATTCTTTAAAGTTACTTAATATCTCTTTAATAGTTATTTATATTTATTTTTATATTTATATATATTAAGTAAATTAATATTTTCTTTTTTTATTTATTTTTAATATTTATTTTTTTACTTTTATAATATTAATATTATAATTTAATTTTTAGCTAATTATATTCACTTTTTTATTTTTTAATTTTTTTTATAAATAATTATAAAGTTCTTAAGTATTTATTAACTATATTTACTTTTAATTTATATTTTTTATATTACTTTATATTACTTTATAATTTTATTTAATTTATTATTAATTTATTAAGCTAGTTTTAATTTACTAATATTTATAGTTTTTTTTTTAATACTAAAACTTTTATTTTTTAATTTATTTTTTTACTTTTTATTTCTTTATTTTTATATTATAATAGCCTTTAATTTCTATAATATAATATTTATATTTATAATTTAATTACTATAATTATATATTTTAATTCTATAAACTATAGCTAATATTAACTATTATTATTATTTAATATAATACTATTAATAAAAGCTTATTATTACTTTAATAAATATTAATTTTATTTTAAGTAATTTATTAAGTCTTTTAATATATATATTTAATTTATAATATAATTATTAAAGGCTTTATTTTTAATTTTATTTTTATTAATATTAAATAATTATATTTAATAATTAAAGATTATAAAATTAACTTATTATAATATTAATAGTTTATTAATATATAATAGGTATTTTTTTATAACTTTATAATACTTTAAAAAAGATTAAAAGATTAATATAATATTAAGCTTAAGGCTATAGATTTTAATTAAAAGGCTAATATCTTTAATTTAATTACTATTTTATTATTAATTTTACTTTATTTATAGTTTAGATATAAGGTCAGTTAATTATATACTTAAGTATATATATTTAATTAATAAAGGTTAATTTAGCTTTTGCTAACTAACTTATATAAAAGTTAACTTTATTTCTTTAAAGAACCCTGCTATTACCCTGCCTTTATCTAACTCTATATATAGATATACTACTTAGCTATCTTAGCAGTTTTACTATTATAGTTTTAGACTATAACTAGCTTATTACTAATTTAAAAGTAGCTCTCTCTTTACTATAATGACCCTTTTAGCTATATTAAGAAGCTACTTTTTATATATATTTAAGCCTATAAAAGCAGTAAAGAAGGCTACTTAATTTAATTAAAAAAAATAACCTTCCTTTAAGTCTCTTTTTAGGTCTTTAAAAGCTAATAGTTTATTATTAATTTAAATTATATTAATTTAATTAAAAAGGTTTATATAATAAATTAACTTAATTAAATTATAATTAAAAATAGCTATTTTAATAAAGTTAGATTAATACTTTAATAAGAAGTTCTTTTTAATAATAGCTATTATTATATATAACTTTTTATATTCTTTCTTATTAGCTACCTTTATAGTAAGCCTAATAGCTATATTAAGGTTATAGTAAGTTATATAATAGGCTTAATTATATAGTTATAAGCTATTTTATATAGTAAGTATTATATTAATAGCTATAATAGATATTAGTAATTGTAATTAATAAGTCAGGGAATATATTTTATAATAAGTATACTAGGCTTAATATATTATATAAGTTAATTAAAAAGTATGTAAGCTTTCCCTCTCTTTTGATGTTATATAAAAAGCTAACTTATAGTATCTTAGTCTTTTAACTAAGGTAAAGGAAGAAGGTTAATATAGCTACTAAGAAGCAGTATTTAAATTAATATAATTAAAGTAGTAATTATTAAAAAGTTAAAATATCTTTATAGTAATATATAAGGTATAGCTAATAAGGTCTTATAATAAAAATAATATAATATAATACTTATTTTTTAATATATTATATATAAAGTATTATATATAATACTAAAAAAATATAATAACTTTAAAAGTAAGTCTTAAGGTTATATAATACTATTACCTTTAATTTTATAATTTAATTAAGTAAATAGCTTTAATTTATAAATATAAAAAGATATTTCTTTTAACTTTAATAAGCTAAATACCTTTTTTATTATTACCTAATTAAAGTAATTAATACTAAAGCTTTAACCTTAAAGGCTTAATTTTAAATAAACTAAAGACTATAAAAACTAATATAAAATATAATACTATATAATTAATATTAATAATAACTATAACTATTTAATTAAAGTAATTAATATTTATATATTTAGCCTTTTAATTAAAATTTATAGTTTTAAGCTTAATATTATATTAGTTTTTTAATCTTTTTTAAAGTATTATAAAATTATAAGAAAATACTTATTATATATTAATAAACTATTAATAATATAATAACTTAATTTTATAATCTTTAATTACTAAATATAATTATTTAATATTAATAAAAATAGAGCTAAAAATGAAGCTTTTAGTAACTATATTATAAATTAAATATATATATTAAAGGATTTAATAAATTACCTAAAATAGGGTTAATATTTATTAAAGTAATAATAAGCCTTTATTAATAGTATTATATTAAATAATAATAATAGTTAATATTAGCTATAGTTTATAAAATTAAAATATATAATTATAGTAATTAAATTATAGATATAAATATTATATTATAGGAATTAAGGGCTATTATAGTATAAAGGAAGGGAAGTAAAAGGTAAAAAAGTAATTTAAGAAATAAAGGTTTTAATATTAAAGGAAAAACTATAAATATTAATAAGCTAAAGCTAGTTTAGTAAATTAATAATAGATTAAATTAGGTTATAAGGTAATATAAAGTAATATAAGGAATATAAATTAAGAAAAAATATAGCTAATAAATACTTAAGAAAGTAATAATTATATTATTTAAGGTAAATAAACCTTAACTAATTTTAAGCTTTATAATTCTAGTTTATTATAAGGGCTTTATTATTAAAGCTATTATATAAAAAGTTAAAAGCTTAATAGCCTTAAATAAAGCTAATAATAATTAAAAAAAAAAAATAATAAATTTTTAATTTATTAATTTAATAATTTATTATTAGGCTTAAGGTATTAATATATTATTACTTAATATTAAAAGGTAATATCTTACTTTAGTATTAATTTTAAATAGTATTAGAATTAAAGTTTAAATAATAAAGTATTTTATACTTAAATTTAATTAAATTAAGTAATTACTTATTTATTTAATTATTATAATTAATTATAAATACTTTTTTTTTTAGCTTTTATATTTATATTTTAGTATTTAAGGTTATATTTTAAATAAAATCTATAATATTATTATCACTAAATAAAAGTAAAGATTATATATTTAATTAGTTAATAGTTTAAGGTTATATATTATTTAAGTTTAATATCTTAATTATAATTAAAGTTAATAGTATTAATTTAATAAAGTAGTTAAAGTAAAGAACTTATAAATAACTTAAGTTTAATTAGTTTTTAATAATTTTATAATTATTATAATAACTGTATTAAATAATAGATAGATTAAAAAAAGTTAAGGTTATAAAAAAGTTATAAACCTTATTAATTAAGCTTCTTTATAGCTTTTTAGCTAATTAAGTAATATATTTATTTTAATTAAAGTTACTTAAGATACTATAGCCTAAAGGTAATTTTATTAATTAAGTTTATTAAAACTTTAGTCTAGCTATATTAAGGTTTAGGTTTTAAAAGAGGCTTTAGCCCCTAGGCTATAAAGGTAAAGGATATTTATAAATATATATAAGTAACATACTTATTACCTTTATAATTACTTAAAGTCTTGCTTTTAGTTAAAAAGCTAGATAGTCTAATAACTAACTTTAAAAGTATATAAATAAATAGCTACTACTTATTTATAAAGATAATTAAATTAAAGTATATAAAATATATATAAAGTAAGCTACCTATTAAAAGTAAGTCTATTAACTTAAAATAATACTTTTAAAATAACTTTTATTATAATTATATAATAAATAATTAATAAGTAGCTTATATTACTTTTATATTTCTTAATATATCTTATTTTATATAATATTATAAGGCTATATTATAGTAAATATTAAAGGCTTAGTAATAATAATAATTATAAAAGGTTTTATAATAATATCTTAAAAAGCTATATTAAAAATAAAGTTTTTATAAATTCTATTTACTTTACCTTTAATATATATATTTATAGCACTAACTTATATAATTACTAAAAAGATATTACTTATAAATAAAAAGTAATATTATAAAATAATAAAAATAGTATAATTTAATTAGTAATAGTAAACTAGGCTTAAGTATATAATATAATAGACTTATAAAAAAAGATAAATTATTATTATCTTTAATAATAAGTTAAGCAGTAAGGAGTAACTATAAGGAAAAGGTTAAATAGTTACGTAATATTAGGTAAAAAAGCTTGTCTATTTAATAGTATTAATTAATTAGAGATTTAATTATAATTAAGACTAGGTTTCTAGTTAAATAAAGCTTTTATATTAAATAAGTTATAAAGGTTTTAAATATAAAGCTTTAGTCTAGCTAGAGACTTTATAGTTAATACTTTTATAGCTATTATTAAAATATCTAGGTCTTATTTATTAGTTATTAGTAAGTTAAGGCTATAAAATATTATAAAGGTTAATTAAAGATCTTTTAACTAAAGTAAAGGAAAAAGGTTAATATAGCTATTAAAAGGTAAGTAATACTTATATTACTTAGTTAAAGTAGTAATTATATTACTTAAAGTAAATAAACCTTAACTAATTTTAAGCTTTATAATTCTAGCTTATTATAGGGGCCTTATTATTTAGGCTATTATATAAAAAGTTAAAATTTTAATAGCCTTAAATAAGGCTAATAATAATTAAAAGAAAAAAAATAATTATTAAGAAAATTAATTTACTTAATCAATTAAATTAAAAGTATATATTTAATTAAACTTAAGTATTTATTAATTATATTTTTTTTTTAATTTATATTCCTTATATTACTTTATATTACTTTATAACCTAATTTAATTTATTATTAATTCATTAAGCTAGCTTTAATTTACTAATATTTATAGTTTTTTTTTTAATATTAAAACCTTTATTTTTTAAATTACCTTTTTACCCCTTATTTCCTTTCTTTTATACTATAATAGCCTTTAATTTTTATAATATAATATTTATATTTATAATTTAATTACTATAATTATATATTTTAATTTTCTAAATTATAACTAATATTAACTATTATTATTACTTAATATAATATTATTAATAAAAGCTTATTATTACTTTAATAAATATTAACTTTATTTTAAGTAATTTATTAAGTCTTTTAATATATATATTTAATTTATAATATAATTACTAAAAGCTTTATTTTTAATTCTATTTTTATTAATATTAAATAATTATATTTAATAATTAAAAATTATAAAATTAATTTATTATATTATTAATAGTTTATTAATATATAATAGATATTTTCTTATAATTTTATAATACTTTAAAAAAGATTAAAAGATTAATATAATATTAAACTTAAAGCTATAGATTTTAGTTAAAAAGCTAAATATATAAGTATTAATTACTTTAATTAAATAATTATAACTATTATTAATATTAATTATATAATATTATATTTTATATTAGTTTTTATAATTTTTAGTTTATTTAAAATTAAGCTTTTAAAGTTAAAGCTTTAATATTAATTATTTTAATTAGATAATAATAAAAAAGGTATTTAATTTACTAAAGTTAAAAGAAATATCTTTTTATATTTATAAATTAAGGCTATTTATTTAATTAAATTATAAGGTTAAAGGTAATAGTATTATATAACTTTAAGATTTACTTTTAAAATTATTATATTTTTTTAGTATTATATATAATACCTTATATATAATATATTAAGAAATAAGTATTATATTATATTATTTTTATTATAAGATTTTATTAGCTATACTTTATATATTATTATAAAGATATTTTAACTTTTTAATATTTAATTAAATTAAATTTAATTTAATTTAATTTTATTTAACTTATTTTAAATACTATATAATATATTACTTAACTTAAAATTAATTTAATTATATTAATAAAGTTATTTTATTAAATTACTATTAATATTACTATTTATTACTTTAATATTAATTATTATTTTATAAAGTAAATATATTAAATTAAGTAAATTCTTTTTAATTAACTATAGCTTTATTTACTTATTAAAAGGCTTTTTTAACTTTTAAATAAAACTCTTTTTTATATATTAACTTTTTTATTTTATATAATTAACTTTAATAAAATTTTTGAAATAATTTTATTATATATAAACTTTAAATATTTCTTATAAAAAGTATATTTTTAAATTTATAAAAATTATATTTATAAAATTAATAATTATTATAATTTAAAGGCTATAATAAGCTTTAACTTTAATAATTTAAAAATCTATTATTAAGCTTAAAGTATTAATATATTATTATTTATTATTTAAAAATAGTATTTTATTTTAATATTAATTTTAAATAATATTAAAATTAAAGTTTAAGTAATAAAGTATTTTATATTTAAATTTAATTATGTTAAGCAGTGTTGGGAATTAGTCAGACTATAGTCAAATCATGACTTGACTAATTAGTCACAGTGACTAATTAGTCACTGACTAATTAGTCATTAGTCATTTTAAAAGTGACTATAGTCAAATCACTTGACTAATTAGTCATGACTAATTAGTCATTAGTCACTTAAAGAAGTGACTATAGTCAAATTACTGATTTGACTATAGTCATACTAGTTAATTAGTCTAAAAACAGTTAAAATAGCTATATTAAATTCTATATTGCCTAAATAGGAAAGTAAGAAGTATAAATAGATTATATTTAAAAGGTACTATATAAGACTATTTTTATTATCCTTATACGGCTTATATAGCTATTATAATTAAATAAAGTAAATTCTAAGAATTTAAAAAGCTTTACTTAAGGCTTTTAAAAAATATTATTTTTAAAGTACCTATATTAAATTAAGCTATATACTTAAGATTATAAAATAAATAAAATACTATATAGTATATATTATACTATATTATAGGCTATATATTATATAGTAATTTATTTTTATAGGCTAAATAACTAACTTTTAAACTATTTTTACTTACTATATATAAAGTAAAATTACTAAAAAGATATAACTCTTAAGCTATTTAGGCCTATTAATAAGTAAAAAGGTAATTATATTAAAGTAAATTATAGATTCTATAGTATATATATCTCTTTATGCTTTTAACTATATAGCTTAATTTAATATAAATACTTTAAAAATAATATTTTTTAAAAGCTTTAACTAAAGCTCTTTAAATTCTTATAATCTATTTTATTTAATTATAATAGCTATATAAGCCCTATAAGGATAATAAAAATAGTCTTATATAGTACTTTTTATATATAATCTATTTATACTTTTTATCTTCCTATTTAGGCAGTCTAGTATTTTATATAACTATTTTAAGTAATTTAAGCTAATTAACTAAAATAACTATAGTTAAATTACTGATTTAACTTATTAATTGCTAGTTATTTTAAAAGTAATTATAATTATATTAAAAGACTCTTTTAGTTAAATTAAATTATAATTTAATTGATTAATTAATTTAAATTAATTAATTAACTAGTAAGTAAATACTAATACTATTATTAATATTAGCTTTATAATATAAATATAAATTTATTATAAAAATAAAAAGCTTTTATAAAATAGTATATATAAAATAGTACTATTTATAAAAATTTTTATTTACTATATATTATATATATATATTTATAACCTTTAAATAATTAAAAAAAAACCTTATATAAAGGGGAATTGAACTTATAACCTTTAAAAAAAAACTCAACTCCCGCTCAAATGAACCGGAGTTCCTTTAAGCGGGAGCTGGTACCTAGTAGGTTATTGTTTAAAACTATAGAGTATAGTCTCTAGATTTTATAATTATATATTTAATTATTTATTAATATATAAATAAGTATTTAAACCTTAATTTAATTTTAATTAAACTTTTAATTTTAAGTTACTTATAATAAATAAAATATATTTATTTATTTATATTTATTATATTATAAATTTATAATATATATTATTATAATATATATTATTATAATATTAAAAATAAACTTATATTAATTTTTACTTTTAAATTAATAAATATATTTTAAATTTATAATTAATAATATATAAGTTATATTACTATTTTTATATTATTTATAATAATAAAAAAATTACTTTATCTATTATAAATTTTTATAAAAACTATTTTTAATTAAAATATATTTTATATTTTATTTTTAATTAAATTAATTTATTATATAATTATATTAATATAAAATTACTTTTAATAAAAAGAAAAGTCTATAGTATGTAGTTTATATATATAATATATATATAAAAATACTATAGTTTATTTTTATAGATAAAAAGAAAATATAAAAAAATAATATTAATTAAATTCGAACTTATAACCTTTAAAAAAAACGCCTCCAATTTATCCCAATCCCACCCATTAATACCCATTAACCGTTATACCAAAATTGCCTCTCTGTCTATGAGGCATAAGGAGTTAAGATATTACAGCCTATATACTAAAAATAAGTTAATTTAATATATCTAGATTAATTATATTATAGTTATTAATAACTTAATTATAAAAGAGATAAATTATATTATATTAAATTATATTATATTATATTATATTATTATTACTTATAGTTTATATTTATATTAATAATTATACTTATACCTTTTATTTAATAATTTACTTTTAAATATAAATTTTACTTAAAATTTTACTTAAATTTACTTAAACTAAATATTTACTTTTATTAATATATTACTAATTATATAATTATTTAAAAACTAACTATTATTATAATATACTATTATTAAAACTATATATAATAAAAATAACTTTAGGGTTAATATATTTAACTTTAATTTACTATTTTACTTTTAAAATTAGATTTTCTTTAGGCTTCTAGTTAAACTTACTTAAGGTAAAATTCTTACTTTTACTAATATTAAATTAACTATATAGTTATTTAAGATATAAAAAGTCTTATAATAAGCTATTACTAAGACTTTATATAATAGAAACTACTTTAGGGTTAATATACTTAACCCTAATTTAATATTTTACTTTTAAGAAAAGATTTTACTTAAGCTTCTAGTTAGACTTACTTAAGGTAAAATTCTTACTTTTACTAATATTAAATTAACTATATAGCTATTTAGGATATAAAAAGTCTTATAATAAGCTATTACTAAGACTTTATATAATAGAAACTACTTTAGGGTTAATATACTTAACCCTAATTTAATATTTTACTTTTAAGAAAAGATTTTACTTAAGCTTCTAGTTAGACTTACTTAAGGTAAAATTCTTACTTTTACTAATATTAAATTAACTATATAGCTATTTAGGATATAAAAAGTCTTATAATAAGCTATTACTAAGACTTTATATAATAGAAACTACTTTAGGGTTAATATACTTAACCTTAATTTAATATTTTACTTTTAAAAAAAGATTTTACTTAAACCTTTAATTAAACCTATAATACTTTAGTTTTTATTTTTTTTTATATCTTTAGTAATAAAACCCTTAGAATAGTAAAAAAAACTCTATTATATACTATTTTTAATATAGAGTATTATAAAGGGCCCCACTTTAATTTTTATCTATTAAAACTAATATTTATTTAAGTTTTAAGATATTATCTTTTACCCCTCTTTACCCCTCTTTACCCCTCACCTATATATGCCGGTATTTAAATATACTTTACTTTAAAAGTTAATCTTAAATAAGTAACTTCTTTTCCTTATATTTAATTCGATATTTAAAATAGAGTTTATAAAAGTATTATAAATCTAAATAATAAACTTTCGGCAGTTATAATATAATTAATAATTCTAAATATATAGAATAATACAGAATTAATATTTTTTACTTAAATAAGAGAATAATTTCTATAGAATAAGAATTTCTTTACCTATAGCTTTATATCAACCAATTCAGCTTATCTTTACTAATTTTAACAAATTACTATTTTATTAGGACTTTTCCTATATTATTTAAAATGGCCTCTTCAATCTATAATGAATCTGAGTCTCTTATCTCTGAAAATGATACTATTAATCAGTCTTTTACTGATGAAAGTGTTATTCCTCAGGTTATAGATTCTATTTATAATAGACCTGATTTTCAACTTCCCCCTATAAAAGATGAGATTTCTTGGATTTTTAAGAGTGGTATTTTTACTAAAGAATTACTTCCTATTAATCCTCTTACTGAAAGAAAAATGCAAATTAATTACACTTTGTAAGTCTTTTATTTCTATTTTATATATTTATTTTTATTAAATATTAAAGATATATTTATATATATATCTTAATAACCTTTAACTAATCTATTTATTTATATAGGTGTAATGATAAAAAGATTGCTATAGTTAAGGGATTTCAGACTTCTAATTCCTTACGGCATTTAAAAAATAAACATACCGATGAATATATAAATAAAGGAAAAAATAAAGAAAGTAAGTTTATTTATTTATTATATAATATATAATATATACTAATTTAATTATTAATAAAATAGCTAGTGACCTACCTATGGATCGATATATAAAAAAAACGAAATCTAGCCCAATTTTTACCTCAGATGGGGCTATTGAAAAAATACTATATTTCCTTATCCAAAATAACCTATCTTTTCATTCTTTAAATAGTAAATCTTTTAGGGATTTATTATCTTATTTTCATCCGTAAGTAAATATTTTTATTATTATATTTTTTAAAAGCTAATTAATTTATTTTAAGGAATTCCCCTATTATAAATTGAAAAAACCTACAAACCTATTTAACAAAATACTATAACGATTGCCTTACTATCCTTAATAACGACTTTAAAGTATATATTTCCTCTTTTGGGACTTTTTCTCTTACTTTCGATATCTGGACTTCTTCAGCCAATAAATCCTATTTAGGAGCTATAATCTCCTATTTAACATCTAATTTTAAACCTATTTATCGACTTATTAGTAAGTAGTTTTTATTTATTATATAACTATTTATTTTATTTATTAATTAATTAATTATAGCCTTACAAGAGCTTTTCGAAGCTCATACTGGCTTTTATATTCAACAACAGCTTTCTCAATCCTTACGACCTTATTTTAGAATTAATTTCTATTCTCTTTTTAAGTAAGCTTATTTATTATTATTTTAATATATATAGATATATATTTATATATATAATATATACTTACTAATATTTATTTTATTTATAGTATTACCCGAGATAATGCTTCTGAAAATAATCGTTTTTTAAAGTCTTATTTAGTTATCTATAAAAGGAATACTGAAAAAGAATTTATAAATGATATTAGATGTATTAGTTATATTCTCAATCTTGTTGTACAGGATATTCTTAAAGGCTATTTAGCCTCTGAAAAAACCGATTTATTTTTATCTAATTATATTGATTCTATTAATGAGGGGGGAAATCCAGAAGAAAATAAAATAGAAGAAGAATATTCTAGTAAGTCTTATTTATTTATTTATTTGTTATATAATTATTTTTAATTATATATATATATATATATATATATATTATAAGGGCTTTTATTAATTTAAATAGGTATTATTGGATGTTTACGGTGAATTGCAACTTTAATAAAATATACACGAGAAATTAGGACCTTTTTTAAGGAACGAATTCAGACATGCAAAAAAGAGGGTACTTTACCTTCTAATTTTAATAAGACTGTTATTCCTCTTGGTATGTATTTATTTTTTATTTTATATTTCTATTAGTATTTTTATTATATATATATTATTATACTAAATATATAATAATATCCTTTATATTAATTTTACTAATTTTAAATCTATAGATAATCCTACTAGATGGAATTTGACTTATAATATAATAAATATAGCTTTAACTCTGCAAGAGCCTATTAATTATGCTATACGAAATTTATCTAGTATAGAAATTCAGCAAATAGGACTAATTAGTCCTGATTGGGAAGCTTTAACCTACTTAAATAGCATTTTTTCTTTATTTATTAAAGCCTCAACTAAATTACAAGGAGAGGTTTATATTACGATTTCTTTAGGTCTTCTTTATATTTATCAGCTATTTAAAAATCTATTTTCCTTAAAACAGTCTTTTCAGGAAGAATCAGGGCAAAATCTAGTAAGTTTTTTTCCTATATATTATTAAGTTTTTATATTAATTTATTTTATAGCTATTTATTGAGGCTATTGATCTTGGATTAAAAAAATTAAAAAAATACTTTCCTTTATGATTAAATACAATAAATTTAAAGGATTATTAGTAAGTTATTATTTCCCTTTTATTATAATTTAATTATTCTTTATAAGTTATTATTTATATATATTAATATAAAACTAGGGTTTTTATTTTATCTATGATTTTAGATCCTAGATTTAAATTACGGCATTTTGAACAGGGCGGTCTATTATATCATTATCCTACTATTAAGGACGATGTTAAGGATATTTTTATTAGAGAATTCGAGAAGTAAGTTATTTATTTTTTACTTTATTTAAGCTTATTATATATATTATATATAAATACTAATATTAATATAGTATGAAATTTGAGTATGAAACCACTATTAGGGCACCTGAAGGCTCATTAGATGAGCTTCAAAATCCTCAATATATAAGAAATAATAAAGGAAATGAGTTAGATTCTGATTCAGATCAGGATTTATATCCTAGCTTTACTTCTGAAGTTGAGGAATATGAGCTATATTTAAAAGAGCAAAATTGTCATCCAAAAGTAAGTCTTTTATTATTTTTTTATCTCTTTATAAGGGTTTTTTATTAATTTATATATTAGAAAAAGCCTTATACCTGTTGGAAAGAAAATCACCATCGATTTCCTATTTTAGCTATTTTAGCTAGAAGATTTTTAGCTATTCCAGCTACTTCTGCCTCTATTGAGAGGATATTTTCCCTTTGTGGTAATATTATTACGAAAAAAAGAAATAGAATTGGGTCAGAAACAGTAAAAAAGCTAGTTTTATTAAAAAGCTGGCAAATTTGGGATATTGATTCCTTAAATAAGGAATTAAATGATGAATCAGAAGAGGAAGAGGCAGAAAATGACTTAATTAGTCAACAGGCTGAAAAGGATATTTAATTTGAGCGTTGGATGGAGGATATTGTTGAAAATGAAAGAACTGAAGAAGAAAGTGAGGAAAATAGTCAACAAAGGGTTGAAATTGAAGTTAGTGATAACACAGAATCTTCTTTTTAGTTATTATTATTTTTCTATAGTAAATATATTATTTCTATACTCTTATAATTATATATATATTAAATACTATATTATAGTATTTCTTTTATATTAAATATACTATAGATATTCTTAAAATAAATTAATTAAGATTAAAATACCTTAAGTAGCTTAATTGGCTTAAGTGAAGATATAAAAATCTTAGAATATAAGTATTAAATTAGGGTTAGAGGCTTATAGTATAAAAGTATATATAACTTATAGCGTATATAGAATACTATATTATAGTATTTTTTTTATATTAAATATATTATAAATACTCTTAAAATAAATTAATAAAGAATAAAATACCTTAAGTAGCTTAATTGGCTTAAGTTAAGATATAGAAATCTTAGAATGTAAATATTAAATTAGGGTTAGGGGTTTATAGTATAAAAGTATATATAACTTATAGAGTATATAAAATACTATATTATACTACTTTATTTATATTAGATATACTATAAGTACTCTTAAAATAAATTAATTAAGACTAAAATACCTTACTTAAGTAACTTAATTAAATTTAGTTAAGAACTTAATATATAAAAATCTTTAAAAATAAATATTAAGTTTAATATTATTTAAATAGAATATAGACTTATATATAGAGATTATATATTACTATAAGAGGCTATTTTTATTATATTTATAGGGCTTATATAGTTAATTTAATTAAATGAAGTAACTTTTCTAAATCTAAAGAGCTTTAATTAAAGCTCTTTAGATTCTTAAAATCTACTTTATTTAATTATAATAGCTATATAAGCCCTATAAAGGTAATAAAAATGGTTTAATATAGTGCGTTCTATATATAATATATATATACTTTTTAATTTCCTATTTAGGCAATATAGCATTAAATATAGATATTTTAAGTGTTTTTAAGCTAATTGACTAAAATGACTATAGTCAAATCACTGATTTGACTAATTAGTCATTAGTCATTTTAAAAGTGACTATAGTCAAATCAATTGACTAATTAGTCATGACTAATTAGTCATTAGTCATTTTCAAAGTGACTATAGTCAAATTAAATGACTAATTAGTCATGACTAATTAGTGATTTGACTAGTTAGTCAACTCAAAGTGACTAATTAGTCAGTGACTAAATGCCAACACTGATGTTAAGTAATAACTTATTTATTAAACTATTATTATTAATTATAAATACTTTTTTTACTAGCTTTTATATTTATATTTTAGCCTTTAAAGTTATACTTTAAATAAAGTTTATAATATTAATATTATTAATTATTTAATTATAGTTAAGTAAAAATAAAAATTATATATTTAATTACTTAATAATTTAAAGTTATAAACTTTTTAAGTTTAATATCTTAATTATAATAAAACTTAGTAATATTAATTTAATATTAAAGTAAAAAACTTATAAATAATTTAAGTTTAGTTAATTTTTTAATAATTTTATAATTATTATAATAACTTTATTAAATAATAAATAAATAAAAAAAAGTTAAGGTTATAAAGAAGTTATTCTTTTTTTTTAATTATTATTAGCCTTATTTATGGCTATTAAGCTTTTAACTTTCTATATAATAGCTTAAATAGTAAGGCCTTTATAATAAGCTAGAATTATAAAGCTTAAAATTAATTAAAGTTTATTTACTTTAACTAATATAATTACTACTTTAACTAAATAATATAAATACTATTTACCTTTTAGTAGCTATATTAACCTTTTTCCTTTATTTTAATTAAAAAATAGGCTTAGTATACTTATTATATTTTTATTTAAAAATTAGTTAGACTTTAATAAAATAAAAGATTAAATATAAACTTATATATATATTCCTTAACTTATTAATTATAGTTATTAATATTTATTATAGCTATTAATATAATACTTATTATATAAAATAGCTTATAGTTATATAATTAAGCTTATTATATAACTTACTATAACTTTAATATCCTTAATTTAATTACTATTTTATTATTAATTTTACTTTATCTATTTAAATATAAAGGTACTTAATTATATACTTAGGTATATATATTTAATTAATAGAGTTATTATTAACTTTAAGTTAATTTAGCTTTTATTAACTAACTTATATAAAAGTTAACCTTATTCCTTTAATTTTAACTTTTATAAAACCTTTAGTTTAAGAACCCCGCTATTACCCTGCCTTTATCCTTTTACTATTATAGTCTTAAACTATAACTAGCCTATTACTAATTTAAAAGTAGCTCCCCCTTTACTATAATAACCTTTTTAGCTATATTAAAAAGCTACTTTTTATATATATTTAAGTTTAGGCCTATAAAGGCAGTAAAGAAAGCTACTTAGTTTAATTAAAGGGGATAACCTTCCTTTAAGTCTCTCTTTAAATCCTTAAAAGCTAATAGCTTATTATTAACCTAGGTTATATTAATTAAGTTAAAAAAGCTTATATAATAAATTAACTTAATTAAATTATAATTAAAAATAGCTATTTTAATAAAGTTAAATTAGTACTTTAATAAGAAGTTCTTTTTAATAGTAGTTACTATTATATATAACTTTTTATATTCTTTTCTATTAGCTACTTTTATAGCAGGCTTAATAGCTATATTAAGGTTATAGTAAGTTATATAATAAGCTTAATTATATAGCTATAGGCTATTTTATATAGTAAGTATTATATTAGTAGCTATAATAGATATTTATAACTATAACTAATAGGTCAGGGAATGTATTTTATAATAGGTATACTAGGCCTAGTTATAAAAGTTAATTAAAGAGTATATAAGCTTTCTTTCTCTTTTTATATTATATAAGAAGCTAACCTATAATATCTTAATCTTTTAATTAAAGTAAAAGAAGAAGGTTAATATAGCTACTAAGGGGCAGTACTTATATTACTTAGTTAAGGCAGTAATTATATTACTTAAAGTAAATAAACCTTAATTAATTTTAAGCTTTATAATTTTAGCTTACTATAAAGGCCTTACTATTTAAGTTATTATATAAAAAGTTAAAAGCTTAATAGCCTTAAATAAAGCTAATAATAATTAAAAAAAAAATAACTTTAATATAGTTATTAAGCCTATTATAAAAGTAATTAATAAAAAAAAATATAAAAAGTTATATATAATAGTAGCTACTATTAAAAAAAACTTTTTATTAAAGTATTAATTTAATTTTATTAAAATAGCTATTTTTAATTATAATTTAATTAAGTTAATTTATTATATAAGCGTTTTTAACTTAATTAATATAACTTAAGTTAATAATAAATTATTAACTTTTAAAGATTTAAAAAAAGACTTAAAGGAAGGTTATTTCTTTTAGTTAAATTAAGTAGCTTTCCTTATTGCCTTTATAAGCTTAAATATATATAAAGAATAGCTTCTTAATATAGCTAAAAGGGTTATTATAGTAAAAAGGGAACTACTTTTAAATTAATAAAAGCAGTATATTTATATATAGAATTAAATAAAAGTAAGATAATAGTAAGGTTTTTTAAAAGTTTAAAGAAATAAGGTTAACTTTACTTTATATAAGTTAATTATTAAAAGCTAAATTAACCTAAAGTTAATAATAACTCTATTAATTAAATATATATACTTAGGTATATAATTAACTACTTTTATATTTAAATAAATAAAGTAAAATTAATAATAAAACAGTAATTAAATTAAAAATAAAGAAATTATAAATTTTATTAAAAAAGCTTTTTATAGCTTTTTACTTAATTAAGTAATATATTTATTTTAATTAAAGTTATTTAAAATATAATAAGCTAAAAATAACTTAAATTAAGTTATTTAAAATTTTAATTTAATTAAAGACTTTATAGTTAATTTTCTTATAGCTATTATTAAAATATTTAAGTCTTATTTATTAATTATTATTAAGTTAAAGCTATAAAAACTTAATAAAGCTATAATTAATTATATAATGAGCTTAATTAAGTTATAAGCTATTATAAATAAGTATTATAATAATAGCTATAATAAATATTAATAATTATAATTAATAATTAAGTTAAGGAATATATTTATATATTATACCTGTTTTTTAGCTAGGGTAAAGAAAAAAAGTTAATATAGCTATTAAGAAATAATAGACTTATTAAATTTATAAAAAGTACTTATACTTTTTAATTAAAGTAATAATTATATTACTTAAAGTAAATAACTTTAATTAATATTAACTTTTATAATTCTAGCTTATTATAATAGCTTTATTATTTAAGCTTTTATTTATAAAGTTAAAAGCTTAATAGCTTTAAATAAAAATAATAATAATTAAAAAGAAAATATTTATTTTAAACTTAAGTCTTTTTATTAATTAAATATTAAAAAGTTAAAATATCTTTATAATAATATATAATATATAGCTACTAAAAGCTTATAATAAAAATAATATAATATAATACTGATTTTTTAATATATTATAAATTAAATATTATATACTATATTAAAAAATATAATAACTTTAAAAGTAAGTCTTAGCTTTATATAATATTATTACCTTTAACTTTATAATTTAATTAAATAAATAGCTTTAATTTATAAATATAAAAAGATATTTCTTTTACTTTTAATAAGTTAAATACTTATTTTATTATTACTTAATTAAAATATATTACTATTAATAAAAGCTTGCTATTACTTTAATAAGTATTAACTATATTTTAAGTAATTTATTAAGTCTTTTAATACTTATATTTAATTTATAATATAATTACTAAAGGCTTTATTTTTAGCTTTATTTTTATTAATATTAGATATTTATATTTTATAGCTTAAGATTATAAAATTAACTTATTATATTATTAATAGTTTATTAATATATAATAAGTATTTTTTTATAATTTTATAATTCTTTAAAAAAAAATTAAAATATTAATATAATACTAAGCTTAAAGCTATAAATTCTAATTAAAAAGCTAAATATATAAATATTAATTACTTTAATTAAATAATTATAATTATTATTAATATTAATTATATAATATTATATTTTATATTAGTTTTTATAATCTTTAGCTTATTTAAAATTAAGCTTTTAAAGTTAAAGCTTTAATATTAATTACTTTAATTAAGTAATAATAAAAAAAGTATTTAATTTATTAAAGCTAAAAGAAATATCTTTTTATATTTATAAATTAAAACTACTTATTTAATTAAATTATAAAGTTAAAGGTAATAATATTATATAACTTTAAAACTTACTTTTAAAGTTATTATATTTTTTTAATATTATATATAATACTTTATATATAATATATTAAAAAATAAGTATTATATTATATTATTTTTATTATAAGACCTTATTAGCTATACTTTATATATTATTATAAAAATATTTTAACTTTTAATAATAAATTACTAATAACTTAATAAAATTATTAATAAAAATAAAATATCTTTAGTTTAATTACTATTTTATTATTAGTTTTACTTTTTTTATTTAAATATAAAGGCAGTTAATTATATACTTAAGTATATATATTTAATTAATAAAGTTATTATTAACTTTAAGTTAATTTAGCTTTTATTAACTAACTTATATAAAAGTTAACTTTATTTCTTTAAAAAGCCATACTATTACCTTACTTTTATTTTTATTAATTTAAAAGTAGCTTTCTTTTTATTATTATAACCCTTTTAGCTATATTAAGAAGCTACTTTTTATATATATTTAAGTTTAAGCTTATAAAAGTAATAAAAAAAGCTATTTAATTTAATTAAAAAAGATTACTTTCTTTTAAGTCTTTTTTTAAGTCTTTAAAAGCTAATAGCTTATTATTAACTTAAATTATATTAATTAAGTTAAGAGAGCTTATATAATAAATTAACTTAATTAACTTATAATTAAAAATAGCTATCTTAATAAGGTTAAATTAGTATTTTAATAAAAAGTTTTTCCTAATAGTAGCTACTATTATATATAACTCTTTATATTCCTTTTTATTAATTACTTTTATAATAGGCCTAATAGTTATATTAAAATTATAGTAAGTTATATAATAAGCTTAATTATATAATTATAAGCTATTTTATATAAGTATTATATTAATAGCTATAATAAATATTAGTAACTATAATTAATAAGGAAAGTTAAGTTAAGGAATATATTTAATAGAAATATAATAAGTATATTAGACCTAGTATATTATAAAGGTTAATTAAAGATTTTTTAATTAAAGTAAAGGAAAAAGGTTAATATAGCTGCTAAAAGGTAAACCTATAGGCAGTACTTATATTACTTAGTTAAAGTAGTAATTATATTACTTAAAGTAAATAAACTTTAATTAATTTTAAGTTTTATAGTTTTAGCTTACTATAGGGGCTTTAGCTATTATATAAAAAGTTAAAAGCTTAATAGCCTTAAATAAAGCTAATAGTAATAAAAAAAAATATAAAATACTATTATTACTTATTACTAAACTTAAAAACTAATTATTTAATAAAAAATAATTTATAATTTTAAATTTTAAATTTACTTATAACTTTATTAAAATTAAAAAAAGTAATAAATAAAAAATAGCTTTTAAAAAGAAATATAAACTATTTAAATACTTAATAATACCTTTTAACTTAATTAATATATTTATAGTATTTTAATATATAATTATAAATATACTTTAAAAGTACTTTAATATTTTTATAATTTATTATTTAAATAATATCTTTATTTTCTTTAATATAAAAAAAAAATATATAAAATATATTTATAAAGTCTTAAAAGTACTATAAGATATTAATATATTTATTAAACTTATAAAAGGTTATTTTTATTAATTATTAAAAAGTTAAAATATCTCTATAATAATATATAAAGTATAGCTAATAAAATCTTATAATAAAAATAATATAATATAATACTTATTTTTTAATATATTATATATAAAGTATTATATATAATATTAAAAAAATATAATAACTTTAAAAGTAAGTTTTAAAGTTATATAGCACTATTATCTTTAACTTTATAATTTAATTAAATAAGTAGCCTTAATCTATAAATATAAAAAGATATTTTTTTTAGCTTTAGTAAGCTAAATATCTTTTTTATTATTACTTAATTAAAGTAATTAATATTAAAGCTTTAATTTTAAAAGCTTAATTTTAAATAAACTAAAGATTATAAAAACTAATATAAAATATAAGATTATATAATTAATATTAATAATAGTTATAACTATTTAATTAAGGTAATTTATACTTATATATTTAGCCTTTTAATTAAAATCTATAGCTTTAAGCTTAATATTATATTAATTTTTTAATCTTTTTTAAGGTATTATAAAATTATAAAAAAATATATATTATATATTAATAAACTATTAATAATATAATAAATTAATTTTATAATTTTTAATTATTAAATATAGCTATTTAATATTAATAAAAATAGAGCTAAAAATAAAGCCTTTAGTAACTATATTATAAATTAAATATATATATTAAAGGACTTAATAAATTACTTAAAATAAGGTTAATACTTATTAAAGTAATAATAAGCTTTTATTAATAGTATTATATTAAGTAATAATAATAGTTAATATTAGCTATAGTTTATAAAATTAAAATATATAATTATAGTAATTAAATTATAAATATAAATATTATATTATAAAAATTAAAGGCTATTATAGTATAAAAGAAAGGAAATAAGGGGTAAAAAGGTAATTTAAGAAATAAAGGTTTTAATATTAAAGGAAAAACTGTAAATATTAATAAGCTAAAGCTAGCTTAGTAAGTTAGTAATAGATTAGATTAGGTTATAAAGTAATATAAAGTAATATAAGGAATATAAATTTAAAAAAAATATAGCTAATAAATACTTAGGTTTTATTAATTATAAGTTATATTTTTTTTTTTTTTTTTTTTTTTTTTTTTTTTTTTTTTTTTTTTTTTTTTTTTTTTTTTTTTTTTTTTTTTTTTTGGTTGCTCTGTTAGCCTTATTCGGGGCTATCGAGCTTTTAACTTTTATACGATGGCTTAAACAGTGAGGCCCCTATAGTAGGCCAGAATTACAGGAGTCAATATCAGTTAAGGTTTATCTGCCTTAAGTGGCGCAATTGCTGCCTTGACCAAGCAGCATAAGTACCGCCTGCAGGTTTACCCTTCGGCAGCTGTATCGACCTTCTTCCTTCACCCCTGCTAAAAGACGGGCCTAGTGCACCCATCGCACTTCCAAAGTACGTTCGCCGACCTGAATACCTGTTGGTTACAGTTGCTGACATTAATTATAGCCACTGACAGGATGCCTGTATGCAAGAGCCTGGAGCCTGATCAGGGCTATTGTATAACTAACTACGACCTTATTGCTGCGATTGAATTGGTACTAGGCCGGGCTAATAGTGAAGATTGCTGCAAGCTCTGTATGATGGCTGCAGCTATTAAGAAGAACTTCTTGTCTAGAAGCCTATCTAGCCTAGTTAAGATGGCTGTTTTTGACTGTGCCTTGATTGACTTGATTAGTTGTATGGATCTGGCCTGCCTAGGTTATCTTGTTTATCTGGTTTGGCTGGCTAGGGAGCTGGCTAGATTGAATAAGCTAGAAAGGGCTATAAGAGAAGGCCTGCCTCTTGATATAGAGGAGGTAGCTTTCCTTATTGTGTTAATAGGTAACTTAGCCTTGTATGAAGAGTGGCTTGAGAATGTGATTATTGAGGCTGATTATCTGTGCTGTATCCTCCTGATTGTATGAAATTGAGGGTGAAGGCGGGGTAATGGCGGGGTTGGACCGAAGGTTCTGTGAAAGTCAGAATTGAAGGAAGAAGGTTGACTCTGTTTGTGTAAGTTAGTCGGCGAAAGCTAAATTGACCTGAAGTTGATGACGACTCCATCAATTGAATGCATGTGCCTAGGCACGTGACCAACTGCCCTTGCGTCTGAACTGTAGATAAAGTGAAATTAATGATGAAATAGTGGTTGAACTGGGGATAAGTTATATACTTAAGATATAAAATCTTATATAATAAAATTAAAATAAATAAATAAAATATTATAGTAATTATTAAATAAAAAATACTTATTTTAATAAAAGAAACTTAATTCTTTTTAAGATTTATTAATTATTATTAATAATTTATTAAAGATTTTAATAAAAATATTATATTATTTATAGAAATTATAAAAAAAGATTAAATTTTTAATTAAAATATTAAAGCTTAAAAAGCTTTTAAATAGCTTAAGCTAGCTATTATTAATAAACTAGTTTTAGCTATATTTAACTTAAAATAATAAATTAAACTTAAAATTAATATTTTTAATTTTACTTTAAGAAAATAAATTAAATAATATAATAATAATAGTATATTATATTTTATTACTTTTTATTTTTATAAAATATATAAAATAAAACTTAACTATTTTATTTATAATAAAGAATTTTTAATTATTATTAATTATTTTAAAAAATTCTAATATTATTTAAAAAAAAGTAAGTATTTAATTAAAGTATTTACTAATTATAAAAATATAGCTTACTTTACTATAACTTAAAAGCTAAATTAATAATAATTATATTTTATTAAATACTTATATAAATTTAACTTTATAATAATATATTATAAAAGTATTAATAATAAATATATAAATACTATTAGCTAATTTTTTTTTTTTTTTTTAGTTACTATTAGCCTTATTTAGGGCTATTAAGCTTTTAAGTTTTTATATAATAGCTTAAATAGTAAGGCCCCTATAGTAGGCTAGAATTACAGGAGTTAATATTAGTTAAGGTTTATCTGCCTTAAGTAGCACAATTGCTACCTTAACTAAGCAGCATAAGTACCGCTTACCCTTCAGCAGCTATATCGACCTTCTTCCTTTACCCCTAATACCAGGCCTAGTATACCTATCATAAAGTACATTCACTAACCTATTAGTTATAGTTACTAATATTTATTATAGCTACTAGTAGGATACCTGCTATATATAAGAGCCTAGAGCCTAATTAAGGCTATTATATAACTAACTATAACCTTATTACTATAATTAAATTAGTACTAAGCTAGGCTAATAATAAAGATTACTATAAGCTTTATATAATAGCTATAATTATTAAAAAGAACTTCTTATCTAAAAGCTTATTTAGCCTAGTTAAAATAGCTATTTTTAACTATACCTTAATTAACTTAATTAATTATATAGATCTAGCTTACTTAAGTTATTTTATTTATTTAGTTTAACTAGTTAAGAAGCTAGCTAAATTAAATAAGCTAGAAAAGGCTATAAAAAAAGGCCTACTTCTTAATATAAAGGAAGTAGCTTTCTTTATTATATTAATAGGTTTAGCTTTATATAAAGAGTGGCTTAAGAATATAATTATTAAAGCTAATTATCTATACTATATCTTCCTAATTATATAAAATTAAGGATAGTATGTCTATAAATAGAGTTAAGTAAAGGCAGGGTAATAGCAGGGTTTTATAAAGGAATAAGGTTGACTTTTAGGTAAGTTAGTTGGCGGAAGTTAAATTAACCTGAAGTTGATAATAACTAGCTCTATTAGTTAAATGTATGTGCCTAGGTATGTGACTAACTGCCCTTATATCTAAACTGTAGATAAAGTAAAATTAATAATAAAATAGTAGTTAAATTAGGGACTATTAGCTAATAAGTAGATTTTAATATAAAAACTATTAAAATAAGAAAATAACTTTTAAAGCTTAATAAATAAAAAGAATACTAGTTTATATAACTTATAAAAACTATTATAAAAATAGCTATTAATAGCAGTAACTAGTTAATATATTTAAATAAACTTAATAAATATTAAAAATAAAGATTTAATCTAGTAATAAATAAATATAAATAAAAAAGAAAAGTAAATTAATAAAAAGGAATTAAAAAGTAATAATATATACCTTTTATTTATAATAAACCCTATATCTTAAATAAAGTATTAAAAGAATATATTATATACTTATACTAAACTATTAAATACTAAAATAAGCTTAATAATTAATAATTCTTATTATAAACTAGCTCTTTAGCTATAATTAAAGGATATTAATATAAATATATTATTAAACTTAAAAAAAGAAAAGGAATTTTTTTTAAGAAATTCCTTTAAATACTTTTAATTCTCGCTTAAATCTATTTTAAATTTAAAAATTACTTAATTTTATAAAAGCTTAAGCTAAAGCCTAAGCCCTTAATATACTTTCCTTTTCTTCCCTATAGTTTATCTAATACTTTTTAAAGAAATTAAAATTCTAATTTAAATTTATATAAAATGCTTTATAAAACTTTCTTAATTTTAATCTAGATTTAAATATAAGCTAAGTACTTATTTTCTTAGACTTATTTATTTATTATATTATATATAAAAAAGGTTTTACTTATTACTTAATTAATACTTATAATCTCTTTTACTTTATAATAATTTAGGTTTTTTATTTAACTTTATTTTTTCTTTTTTTTTATTTTATTAATAGTCCTTATAAAAAGCTTTATCTTTTTATTTTATATACTTTTCTTTTTTTTAATTTTTTATCCTTTAAAGTCTATTTAAATTTAAATTATATTTAAGCTATATTTTAGCTTTTATTAATTTTAATTATAGCTTTATACTTTTTATAAATACTTTACTTTTTATTTTAGGTTTTTTATTATAGCTATTATTACTACTCCTTTAAGTAATAGAAATAGTAAAAAGCCTTAATACCTTTTTCCTAGCTTTTAAGCTATTAATTATTACTTTTATAAAAAAGACTTTAAAGATAAGAACTTTATATTCCTTTTAATTATTTTATTTTCTTATAAGTAATATATTAATTACTTACTAAATTATAATTATATTCTTAATTATATCCTTAATAAATACTTTACTTATACTTTTTATATTAAAGTTAAATTTAGTTATATATAGTATAATAATTTATTTATAATAAACCTAGGTTTATATTAGCTTTTTTATAAAATCTAAAGTATTATTAAAAACTATACTTACATTATTAATAAGAAAATAACTTTAAATAAGTATATTATTATTTAATATAGCTTTATTATTAAAAAGGGTTATAAAAAGCTTAAGTTTTAAAGTTATTTTATAAGCCTTACTTAATAGCTTTATAATTTCTTTAATATAAACTATAATTTTTAAACCTTAAGCTAAGCTATATATATCTATAATAATCCTTTATATATACTTAAGTTTATTACTATTTCTATTTATTTTATATAACTATAGTTTAATAATAGCCTTTTTTTTCTTACTTTCCCTAGTTTAAGTAGTATTTTAGCTAACTTTAAGCCTATTATTATTAATATATAGCTTTTTTTAAATATATAAAAGGATTCTTAAACTACTTACTAAGCTTTAAAAGCTTAAGTAAGTAGTATTTAAGCTTTTATAAAAGCTATTATTAATTTTAGGAATATACTTACTTTAGCTTATACTTTAACTTATATTTCTAGTTACTTCCTAGCTTCCTTAAACTAATACTATTATAGTAATACTTTAAAGAGTCTTTTTAAATAATATTATAATAAGTTTTAATTTTCTTTTTTTTTTATTATTTTTTAATATTTCTTTTTTTTAAGTATAATCCCTTTCCTTTAAGTTCTAGTTAAGATCTTAAAGAGATTTAAAGAGTTTAAAAGGTTTTTTAACCCTCTTTCTCTTCTTATATATTATAGTAAATATTACTATTTTTATAGTTCTAGTACTTATATTAGTAAAGATTATAGTAATAGTAATAAGGATCTTAATAGTAATAATAATAAAGCTAATAAAGATTTTAGTAATAGTAATAATAAAGCTAGTAAAGATCTTAATAATAAAGAAAATACTAATATTAATATTTAAAAGTATTTTAATTTAAGTTTTTTTATATTTTAAGTAAATAAAAGCTAGATTTAAGCTAGATCTAGCTTAGGTTTTTATAATATATAGTTCTTTTTATTATTATTATTATACTTATTATAGCTTATTATATATTATTAAATCTCTTTATTTTTCTTTATATTTTATAAGTATTTTAATATTTATTATATTTTTTAATAGTTCTTAAGTAAAGGTTAATTACTTTTTTTACTTAATAAATATATCTTTATTTCCTTTTATTTCTTTTATATCCCTTACTATTAATATCTTTTTTATTATATATTCTTTTACTAATTCTTAATTATCTTCTTATAGTATTAACTTTAATTTAAGTCTAGTTTTTTATAGTAGCTAAAATAAAAGAAGGTCTTTTATTACTTTTTTTATAAAGTTAATATAAAAAATATTATAGATATTTTAAAAGATATTTAATTTAACTATTAATAAAAATAGGATTTTTTTAACTTTATACTTTACTATAATTTAATTTAGTTTTTTATAAAGTCTATTTATTTTAAGGTTTTATAAGTCTAGCTATATTATATTAATAACCTTAAACTATTTTATTAGCTATTATCTTTTATTATATACCTTTTAGTATTATTACTAGATATAAGTATATATAGCTTATATTACTTTTAGCTTTTTTTAAAGTTATATTATAAATTATATTACTTTCTTTTTATTTAATATTTTACTTTTAATATATTTATTAATATATTAAATAGCTTTTATTTTATATTTATAAAGTAAGTAATTTAAGCTAAACTTAATTATTAATAAAACCTTATTATTAAGTAATACTTATATTATAGTTAAGTAAGTAAGCTAATTAAACTAGTAAAAAGCTATAAAGAGTTATAGTACTAATTATATTTCCTAATTTACTTACTTTATTTTTTTATTAATTTAAAGGTAATATACTATAAAAAGGTATTATTATATACTTATAAGTTTATAAAGTATTTTTTAAAACTTATTTAACTAATTTAAGCCTTTATTAAAAATTATATCTTTAAAAAATCTATAAAACTTTTATTAATAGTCTTAAAACCTTTAAGTATATACTTTAGTTAATATAGTTATTATTACTTTAAGTTAAATTAGCTTTAATAATCTATTAGTAATAATTATAAAAAAAGTAAAATTAGCTCTAGTCTAAGCTAGTAACTTAGTTATAAAGTTAATTAATAATAATAACTAATATCTATTTAAAATAAATAGCTATTATAAAAAGCCTTAATATTACTATTTACTTTTATAAGTATTATTATAGTAATAATTCTTATAGAATTTATATATATTTTAAAATATATTATTTTAATAGTAATCTTTATATAAAGCTTAAAAAGTACTATTTCTTTTTAAGTAATTTTATATAAATAACTTATAGACTTACTAAATAACTATAGTAATTAATAGTTCTTATATAAGTAATTAAATTTAGTTTTTATATAATAATACCTTTTATTTACTAATACTATAATCCTAGACTTATTTCCTTATTTCTATTTTATTAGAAAAATACTATTTTTTCTTTAATATAGTATTTAATTAAGTAATATATAAACCTAAGCTTTATATTACCTAATCTTAAAGCTTTTATAGTATTATATTTATAAAAATCTTTCTTCTTTTTAATAAAGTCCTAGCTAGAGTTTCCTTTTTATTAATTTATATTTTAATTAAGTTTAAAATAAAGTTTTTAAATCCTTTAAATAAGGTTTTAATTAGAATTCTTTTCCTATTAGCTTATATTTTAGCTAAGTCTAGATTAAAGTTTTTTAATAAGTATATTACTATTAGTAATATCTTTATAAATCTTATAACTTAATTAACTTATTTTACTACTTTTTAGTAATCCTAGTCTTATTAAAATAGTATATTAAATTAAAAGGCTTTTTTTTTAATTAATAATAAAGCTTATAGTTATAGTAAAATAGTAAATCTATTTATTATATTTATTATTTTAAGATCTTTTATATTATTATAAAGTATTTAAGATTTTTATAATTTATTAAAATTATAAATAGTTTTTAAATCCTTTATAGCTTTACTAACTATACTTTAAAGTAGCTAACTATTACTAATAGCTTTTTATTATAAATTATATAATTTTACTATATTAAGTTTAATAATATTAAGTAATATATAACTAAGTATAAGATATTTCTTTTATTTTCTTATAATAAGTAGTTTTTTAAAGCTTTCTTAAAGCTATTAGCTTTTATTATAGTTTTCCTATCTAGCTTTTATTATATTAAAATAGGACTTATTATAAAAAGCTTCTTTAACTTATTAAAGGCTATAAACTAATTTAATTTTTATTAAAAGGGAACTCCTTTTTTTAATAAGTAATTAAAGGAAGTAGCTAGCTTAATAAAATCTTTAATAAAGTTATAATAAAAGTTAATAAACTTTAAAAAGCTTTTAATTCCTTTTAATTATATTAAGGGTTCTTATAGCTAAATTACCTTTACTTTTTTTAAGTTTAGTTAAATAAAGACTTTAGCTTTTATAATATACTTTAAGTATTTTATTTTATTTATTATAAACTTATATTTCTTAAAGTTAAGGTTTAACTTAATTACTTATAGCTTATATAGTATCTCTTTTACTTTCTTTATATAGTTACTTTTAGACTTCTTAAAGTAAACTAAAATATTATTTAAATATATTATTATATAGTTACCTAGGGATTAGCTTAAGGCCTTATTTATATATTACTAAAAGGTTATTAAAGTACTTACTAACTTAAATAGTATTATTAACTACTTAAAAAGCTTAAATTAACTATAAAATACTATAAAGTATTTTTTACCTTTTATAATTTATATCTTATAAAAAGCTACTTATATATTTAATTTTATTAGCTATTAAGCTTTAGCTAGTAACTTTAGTATTTTTTTAATTAAAAAAAGTAAATAGTAGTTTTATTAAATTACTTTATTTAAAGCTTTATAGTTTATATAAAAATACTATCTTTCTTTAAGTTTCTTTATTAAAAGTATTAGTATTACTATAAATAAAAAGCTAATATAAATCTAGCTTTTATTTATTAAGTTAATAACTTAGTATTTTACTTTTAGTAAATAGTCTTATAGTATATTATAAAGTAATCTTTATAAAAGCTTTAATTTAAACCTATCTAGGCCCTATTTTAGCTTAATATAGTAATTTAATTTCTTTTAATAAAAAGGAAGTAAGGATATTTTAGTTAGATTAAAGAGATTTTAAAAACTATTAAGCTTTAGTAATAATTTAAATTAATCTTTATTTAGCCTAAAGCCTAGCCTTTTTTTTTTAAAAGACTTAAATTTCTAAAATATAAGTAATTTCCTTAAAGCTAATAACTACTAATATATTTTATATATCCCCTTTTTATACTTAATATTATATTATATTAGTAAATACTAAGCTAATTATTACTATTACTATATTCTTTAATATTACTTATTTATTACTACTTATAATAAGCCTACCTATTACTTTAATTACTATCTCTTTTTTACTTATATAAATATATATATTATAATATACTACTTATAATAACTTAAGGATTATATCCTTTACTAGGCCTAAAATAATATAAAATATAGCCTAGCTTTTTTACTTATTTATATTAATAGTTTTTTAAGTAATTTATATTATAAAAATAATTAATTCCTTAAAGGTTTACCTTTTCTTAATTACTTTTATTACTATTTTAACTTCCTATCTTTTTAATAAGTTTATAATTTCTATATTTAAGTATTATATTATATACTTATTAATTACTTTATAGTAATTATAACTTATATTAATTTATATATTAAAAAACTTTAGTAAGTTAAATAAAACTAATATTAATAAAAGTAATTTATTTATTATTTTATTAATTTCTTACTAATCTTCCTTAGCTATTATTATATAAATATATATAAGTCCTTTATACCCTATCTTTAACCTTTATATAAGACTTTTTATAAAGGTAATTAGTTTTTTAAGCTTAATATTATTTTACTTAATTTATTATTTCTTTTACTTATTATTATATTATAAATATATCTATCTATTTATTAAAGTTATAAGAGGCAGTTAAGATAATAATTTTATATTTAATAAGCTATATTATTATAGTAAAAGTACTATTACTTTTATTTTTAATTTTTAAAGATATTTACTAAAACTTACTAAGCTTTTTATTACTTTTAAGCCTAGACTTAAGTTAGCTTTACTTAACCTTTAAGTATATCTTATTAAGCTAAAGTTATATTAATACTAATTATTAAAGAGTTACTTTTACTATCTTTTACTAAAAGTAAGATAAATATAATATATATATTAAATTTATAAAACTTCTTTTTTAGCTATTATAACTTAATATTTATAATAATATTATAGTAATATTTAATAATTACTTTAAAATTATTTTAAGAAATATTATAACTAATATTATAATTTTATATAATATAATTTAGTATATATTAAAGGTAAACTATCTTTATATTATTATCTTAGTTAAGGCCTTTTATTATTACTAGCTTTTAATTAAAATAAATAAAAAATTTTATAAATAGCTTATTATTATATTAGTAAATCTATTTTAATTTAATTTATATAATTTCTTACTTATATTAGTCTTTATATATACTTTCTAAGTAAGTTAAAAATATAATAAAGTTAAAGCCTTCTTATTTTCTTATTTTAAAAAATAATTTAACTATATAAAGTATTTTACTTTTTAAGTTTATAAAAATATATCCCTAGTTTAACTACTGTTTTATTATTAATTTTACTTTATCTATTTAAATATAAGGGCAGTTAGTTATATGCTTAGGCATATATATTTAATTAATAGAGTTATTATTAACTTTAGGTTAATTTAACTTTTACTAATTAACTTACTTAAAAGTTAACCTTATTCCTTTAAACCCTGCTATTACCCTGCCTTTACTCTCTTTAGTTAATTTTATATAATTAAGAGGATATAGTATAAATAATTAGCCTTAATAATTATATTCTTAAGCCACTCTTTATATAAGGCTAAACCTATTAATATAATAAAGAAAGCTACTTCCTTTATATTAAAAAGCAGGCCTTTTTTTATAGCTTTTTCTAGCTTATTTAATTTAACTAGCTTTTTAGCTAGCTAAATTAAATAAATAAAATAACCTAGATAAGCTAGATTTATATAACTAATTAAGTTAATTAAAGTATAATTAAAAATAGCTATTTTAATTAAGCTAAATAGGCTTTTAGATAAGAAGTTTTTCTTAATAGCTATAGCTATTATATAGAGCTTATAGTAATCTTTACTATTAGCCTAGCTTAATACTAATTTAATTATAGTAATAAGGTTATAGTTAGTTATATAATAGCTTTAATTAGGCTTTAGGCTCTTATATATAGGTATCCTGCTGGTAATTATAATTAATATTAGTAATTATAACTAATAAGTCAGTAAACGTACTTATAAGTTTATGCTTAATCTTTTGCTTAGTTAGGGTCTAACTGACCTTTAAGTGGAAGTGTAATAGGTATACTAGGCCTGCAGGGGTAAAAGAAGAAGGTTAATATAGCTGCTAAAGGGCGGTACTTATACTGCTTAGTTAAGGCAGTAATTATACTACTTAAGGTAGATAAACCTTAATTAATATTAATTCCTATAATTCTAGCTTACTATAGGGGCCTTACTATTTAAGCTATTATATAAAAAGTTAAAAGCTTAATAGCCTTAAATAAGGCTAATAGTAATTAAAAAAAAAAAAATATATATATATTTATATATTTTTATTATTTTTAATTTTTATTACTTAAATAGCTAGTATATATTTTATTACTATCTTTTAAAATAGCTATATAATCCTATTACTATTAAACTTAAAAATAATTAGTAATTATTATTAATATACTAATTTTAGCCTAGCTTTTATTATATTTAAGGCTAAGGTTAATTGAAATATAGCTTAAATATTTAAAGGCTATAATAATACTATTTTAATATTAAGTTATTTTTAAATCTATTTAATAAAGTAATTTTAAAAGGCATTAAAGTTATTTTAAAATTAAGTTTATATTTAGGCTTATTAAATCTAGATACTTTAAAAGACTTTTATTATTTATAAGACTATAAGTTCTTTTAGTTATTATTAAGCTATACCTTATATAAGCTATATTACTTACTATTTTTTTATTATATTATTAATTCTATATTTTAAGAGTTTTATATTATAAGTAGTAGCTAAAAAGTTTATTACTATCTTAAGCTAAAGGAAATCTAATAATTATTATAAACTAGCTTTTTAGCTATAATTAAAAGATATTAATATAAATATATTATTAAATTTAAAAAAAGAAAAGGAATTTCTTTTAAGAAATTCCTTTAAATACTTTTAATTTTAGCTTAAATCTATCCTAGATTTAAAGGTTACTTAATCTTATAAAGGCTTAGGCTAAAGCCTAAGCCCTTAATAATTCTAGCTTTATATTTATAATAACTATTTTAAAAGTTAGCTAGGAAAGGTTAATAATTAAAAATATTATAAAATATATTACTTAAAATAATATATATATAAAAAAAATTTAATAGAAAAATAAAAATATAACTTCTTTTATAAATTTTATTTATATTTATTATATAAATACTAAATAATAAAGAAAATACTTAAAAGGCTATAAAAATAAAAATATAAAGTTAAATAAAAAGATATTAAATAAGTTATAAAGTAATATAACTTATATATAAAAATAAAAGTATAATAATATAAGCCTTATAAGTAACTTTAATTATTATTAATAATATAATAACTTTAAGACTTAATTATAATAAACTTTATTATAAAATTACTTTTATTAAAAAAACTTTTAATTAAAATTTTTTATAATAGTATTATAGTTATTATTAATTAACTTATAAAATTTTTTTATTATTTACTTTATAAAAAATTAATAAATATAAAAGAACTTTTTTATTTTTTTTAATAATATATTATTAATATATATAGCTTATTTATAAAAAGTCTTTTTAATAAAAGATTTATATTTATATTAAACTTTTAGTAGTTATTTATAATATAATTTAAACTAAATTATTAATTTATAATTATATTTTAACTATAAGTTAATAAATAAATTAAATAAATAAATTAAATATTTAAATAGTATTTATAGTATTATATTAATTATAAATAAAATAATTAAGTTAAAAAACTATTAATAGCTTAACTTACTTATAATACTATATATAATAAAAATATAAAGCTTATATTAACTTATATTAATTTTAAATTTATATTAAATATATACTATAATATATAATTAAAAAAATTAATTAACTTAACTACTATATTTAAAAGTAATAACTTAAAAAACTTATATAAAGAAATAAAAATAAAATTTAAATTTATTAAAAAATATATAAAAAACTACTATAACTTAAAATAGTTAAAAAGATTAACTTTTTTAAAAAAAAAATATAATTTACTTAATTATAAAAAATATTAAAATAAAGTAATTAAGTTATAAATTAAATTATAAATTTATTAAATTTTATAAAATATTATAAAAAATCTTAAAAAATAATTATAAATTAGACTTATTATTAAAAGTTAGGCTTTATTTAATCTTTTATATTTTATTACTTAAGTTAATAGTAAATATAATATAAGTTAAAATAAGTAATAAATTATAAAAAATCTTAAAACTAAAAGTTTATAAAATAAAAGCTATTAAAAATACTTATAAAATTAATAAAGCAGGCCAGATCTATATAACTAATTAAGTTAATTAAGGCATAGTTAAAAACAGCTATCTTAATTAGGCTAGATAGGCTTCTAAATAAGAAGTTCTTCTTAATAGCTATAGCTATTATATAGAGCTTATAGCAATCTTTACTATTAGCCTAGCTTAATATTAATTTAATTACAATAATAAGGTTATAGTTAGTTATATAATAGCCTTAATTAGGCTCTAGGCTCTTATATATAGGTATCCTGCCAGTAGCTATAATTAATATTAGTAACTGTAACTAATAGTCAGGTTAGTAAATATACTTAAGTGTAATAGGTATACTAGGCCTGGTTATAAGGGTTAATTAAAGAGGGTAAAGGAAGAAGGTTAATATAGCTACTAAAAGGTAAGTAGTACTTATATTACTTAGTTAAGGTAGTAATTACATTACTTAAAGCAGATAAACTTTAACTAATATTAATTCCTATAATTCTAGCTTACTATAGGGGCCTTACTATTTAAGCTATTATATAAAAAGCTAAAAGCTTAATAGCCTTAAATAAGGCTAATAGTAACTAAAAAAAAAAAAATAAAATAAAATAAAATAAAATTAATAAGAAAAGAAAATACTTAATAAAATAAAAAAACTATTTAAAAAATAAAAATATATAAAAATTACTAAAATACTTTATTAATACTTAATAACTTTTAAAAAAGTTTTATTAAACTTAAAATAAAAGATATTATTAAATATAAAATTTTAATTAATAATATTAATGGCTTTATAAGATTAAACTTTAAAGATAATTAAAGATTTAACTTTATTAATAAAAAAACTGCTTTATTCTTTTAATAACTATATATTATAAGTAAATAATTTATTTTTTTATTTTTTAAAATAATATTTTATTTTTTATATATAAGTAAAATAAGCTATAGCTTCTTTAAGGGCTTACTTAGCTTTAAATTTATCTTTTTTTAACTTTTTATACTTTTTTATATTTTTAAAAACTAGAAAAAGAATTATTATAAAATTAAATAAAAACTTATTACTATAAAAAGAAAAACTTATTAAAAGTAATAATATTAAAACTATTATAAATTACTTTAGCTTTAATATAGTTTTTATATTAATTAGCTTAATTTTTATTAGCTTTATAAGTAAAATTATAATAAAAATAATAAAAATATAATATAGTATAATTACTAAAAGTATAAATATATTAAGTAAAAGAACTAGATTTAAAGGTTTTAATATATTTAATTTTAGAAATATAATTTAATATAATAATTAAAAAAATATATAGAAAAAAGAATATAAATTTAAGTTAATATATATTAAAATAAATTAATAAGTAAATAAGTAAATATAGTTTTAAAAATAAGATTTAAAGAAAAGGAAAAATTATATTATAACTTTAATAAATATATTATATATTACTTATATAATTCTTACTAATTATTAAAAAACTAATAGCTTTTATTTTAATTTATAATAAAAATATTAATTATATTAAAACTAAAGATTTATTATTATAGTTTAAGACTAATATTAAATATTTTCTTTAGTTTAATTACTATTTTATTATTAATTTTACTTTATTTACAGTTTAAATATAAAAGCAGTTAATTATATAGTTAAATATATATATTTAATTAATAAAGTTATTATTAACTTTAAGTTAACTTAACTTTTACTAACTAACTTATATAAAAGTTAACTTTATTCTTTTAAACCTTTAAACCCTGCTATTACCCTGCCTTTATCCTAGAACTCTATATATAGATATACTGCCCTTTTACTATTATAATCTTAAACTATAACTAGCCTATTACTAATTTAAAAGCAGCTCTCTTTTTACTATAATAACCCTTTTAGCTATATTAAAAAGCTACTTTTTATATATATTTAAGTTACTTATAAATGTAGTAAGGAAAGCTATTTAATTTAATTAAAAAAAAAGACCTTCCTTTAAGTATCTTTTTAAGTCTTTAAGAGCTAATAGCTTTTTATTAACTTAAGTTATATTAATTAAGCTATAAAAGTTTATATAATAAATTAACTTAATTAAGCTATAATTAAAAATAGCTATTTTAATAAAATTAAATTAATACTTTAATAAGAAGTTCTTCTTAATAATAGCTATTATTATATATAACTTTTTATATTCCTTTTTATTAATTACTTTTATAATAAGCTTAATAGCTATATTAAGATTATAGTAAGTTATATAGTAGGCCTAATTATATAGCTATAAGCTATTTTATATAGTAAGTATTATATTAATAGCTATAATAGATATTAATAACTATAATTAATAGATATAAAGAAAGTTAAGTTAAGGAATATATTTTAAAAGTATAATAAGTATACTAGGCCTAGTATATTATAAGGGTTAATTAAAAAATATTCTTTTAACTAAAGTAAAGGAAAAAAGTTAATATAGCTACTAAGGAGTAAGTAGTATTTATATTACTTAGTTAAGGCAGCAGTTATATTACTTAAAGTAAATAAACCTTAACTGATTTTAAGCTCTATAATTCTAGCTTACTATAGGGGCCTTACTATTTAAGCTATTATATAAAAAGTTAAAAGCTTAATAGCCTTAAATAAGGCTAATAGTAATTAAAAAAAAAAATATTAAATATCTTAATCTTTAAACCTTAATATATTAATATATTATATAATTAATATATAAAAATATTTATTTAATATTTTTATAAATTCTAGCTTACTAGCTATTAATATAACTTTTTTATATTAATTAAGCTTAATATATATTAAATTTACTATTAAAAGATATAATACTTTAATAAGCTTAATATTATATTTTATATAATCTGCTAATAATAAACTTAAATATAGTTTAATTTAATATAGTTAGACTTAATTATTATAATAAGCTTTTTAAATTTAAAAAGAATTTTTAAAAAAGTTATTTTTTTTAATTAAATTAAATAACTTTTTTTATTACTTTTATAAGTTTAAGTTTAAATATTAAAAAGATAAAATATCTTTATAATAATATATAAAGTATAGCTATTAAGAATTTTAATTTATTAATTATAATATTACTTTTTATATTTAAGAAATATTTAATTTTATTATTTTTAATTTAATATATAAAAAATCTATTACTTTTTATTACTTTTATAAATAAATTATTATTACTTTTATTATTATAATCTTTTACTTTTTATTTTCTTATTTTAATATCTTTTTCCTTTAATAAAGTCTATAACTTTAAATAATATAAAAGTGCTTTTCTTTTTAATTAACTAATTAATTTTTAAATCTCTTTAATTAATAACTATTAATAAATTATATTATTTAAGTTTTAAAAACTAATTTAAAAGTAAAAAATAATAATAAAAAATAAACTATAAAAGATAATATTTCTTAATATATATTTAATTATATACTTTATATAACTAGCTATAAAAGTCTAATTAAAATAAAGTCTTTATTATTAAATAAAGAATTAAGTAATTAGTTTAATAATATTAAATATAAAAATAAAATATATAAAATTCTATTTAAAAAAGTATAAAAAAGCTAAAATCCCCTTTAAGGTCCTATCTCTTTATATTTATTAAAATAAATAATTTTTTATTTTTATTAATAAAGCTAGACTTCTTACTTTAGGCTACTTATTTTAATTATTATAATAATAGGCTTTTATTATAGCTATTAAATTAAGTAATAGTAATAGCTAATAGTAAATATAATTTATAAAATTAAAATATATAATTAAAGTAATTAAATTAATAATATAAATATTATTTTTTTTATAGCCTTAACTTAGTAATAACTAATAAATAAGACTTAAATATTTTAATAATAGCTATAAAAGTATTAACTATAAAGTCTTTAGCTAAATTAAAATCTTAATAAACTTAATTAATAAGATTACCCTTAAGCTATAGTATTTTAAGTAACTTTAATTAAAATAAATATATTACTTAACTAGCTAAAAAGCTATAAAACTTAACTAATAAGGTCTATAACTCTTTTATAACCTTAATCTTTTTTAATCTATCTATTTCTTAATAAAGTTATTATAATAATTATAAAATTATTAAAAAACTAATTAAGCTTAAGTTATTTATAAGTTCTTTACTTTAATTACTTTATTAAATTAATACTACTAACCTTAATTATAATTAAGATATTAAACTTAAATAGCTTATAACTTTAAACTATTAATTAATTAAGTATATAATCTTTACTTCTATTTAGCTATAGCTAAAAGATTAGTAATAATAATATTATAAACTTTATTTAAAATATAACTTTAAAGGCTAGAATATAAGTATAAAAGCTAGTAAAGAAAGTATTTATAATTAATTATAATAATTAAATAAATAAGTAGTTATTAAGCTTAATTAAATTTAAATATAAAATACTTTATTACTTAAACTTTAATTCTAATACTATTTAAAGTTAATACTAAAATAAAATACTATTTTTAAGTATTAAGTAATAATATATTAATATCTTAAGCTTAATAAATATTTAAACTATTAAATTAAAGGCCTATTATAGCCCCTAGATTATAATAATTATTAATTTTATAATTATAATCTTTATAAACTTAAAAGTATACTTTTTATAAATAGTATTTAAAGTTTATATATAATAGAATTATTTAAAAAATTCTATTAAAGTTAGTTTTATAAAATAAAAAAGATTTTATATATTATAACAGTTAGGTCTAATTATATTAAACTAAGCCATGCTTAGGTTTATTATTAGCAGATTACGTAAGGCGTAATACTAAGCTTATTAAAGTATTATATTTCTTAATAGTAGATTTAATATATATTAAGTTTAATTAATATAAAGAAGTTTTATTAATAGCTAGTAAGCTAGTTCTATTTAATACTAAATAAATATATATATATACTTATATAATATATAGATTAAATAGGGTTAATTTAACTATATTTATTAAAAGTTAAATAAGGTTAGTTTAATTTTATTTATAGTTAGTTATATAAGTTAAATAGTATATATTTAATTTCTATAAAGTAAGTAATATTTAATTAGAGGAAAAAGTAAGTATATAGTTTTATATATATTAAATTATATTAAGTTATAATATAATCTCTCCTCTTTCTAAGGTCTTATTTTTAAGGCTTATAAGTAATTAAGTATAAAGTTTACTAAGGTAATCTAAACTTATTCCTATAAATATCTTTCTATATTAATAATATATCTAGTTATATTTCTAAGTATATTAGTTATTTTAAGATAGTTTCTAAGTATTATAAAGATATTTCTAATTTAATTTATAAATTTAGTTTTAAGATACTTTACTATTTAGCTTATTTTTATATTAATTGCCCTTAATATATAGTTTTAGAAGGTAAATAGCAGTGTGATTTTTATATTTTTAAGAAGTATACTAACTATAATTTTAGTAAAGTAACTTCCTAAGTTTATAAGTTATTTCCTTTTTCTTATTTCTTTTTTTTATTAATTTTTATAGTTATATATATATTATATAAAAAGGATTATATAAATAAGTAAAAGGAGTAAGTAAAAGTAAACTTTTAAAAAGCCTTAGCTTATCTTTAGTATTTATATTATTAGGAAAAGTATTTTTATAAAAAGGCTACTAAAATAATTTATTATAGTTATAAGGATTTAAATAAGTTAAAGGAGTTAGAGAAGTAAGAATCCTTTAATTATAAAGTAGTTAAGTCTTCTGCCTTTAGTAATATCTAACTATTAGAGGATTACAGTATTATTAACTAGAGTTTTATACCTGATTTTTACTTCTTTAATATTAATAGAAATTCCTTAGAAGTTACTAAGTATTAATAAGGTATTTTAGTAATTCCTATATATTTTTATTTTCTAGGTAGTTTTTCTATTTTATTAAGTATTTCCTCTATCTATTAATCTTATATATATCTTTAATTACTTTTACTTTATAGACTTCTAGTCTTAAGATTTCTTATAGCTTATTGCCTGTTTTAACTTATATTATATCTACTGCTAATTTAAGTAGTAAAATATAAAAGATTAGATAGAGCTTAACTTTTAGTAGTAGGTCTAGTTTATAGTTATTTTTTAAGATTTTTTATAATACTTTATAAGGTCTAATGAATTTATAGTCTAATTTATGACTTAATTAGTCTATTTTGATGTTTTTTATAGCTAAGTAGACTATATCTCTTTTTAAAAAGGTTAGTCTTTTTAACTGTTTTAGGTTATAGTAGTTTTTTATATATTTTTTAATAAATTTAAGTTTTATTTTTATTTCTTTATATAGGTTTCTTAGGTTATTGCTTTTAAGTATAGTAGCTAGGTTAATTAATTTCTTTAGTTATATATTATAGTATATATTTAGTATAAATCTAAAATTAGTGTAAGCTAGTATAAGCTTTATACTCTTATTATATACAGTATTATATATAAGTTAGGCTATTAGAAGTTTCTTAACCTAATTATTCTGTTTATAGTTAATATAATATTATAGGTATTGTTTAAGTACTTAATTTATTTATTTAGTTTATTTATTAATCTAAGGTCAAAAAGCTATTATAAGCCAGTAATTTAGTTTAAGTTATGCTATAAGTAATTACTAAAAGTTTACTATAAATATAAGTTCTTTATTAGAAAGAATTTCTGTAAGTAAGCTATATATATTAATAATATATTAATAAAAAATATAAGAAAGTTCTTTTATATTTATAGATTCTTTATATAGTAAGTAATATAAGAATTTTATAAATTAGTTAACTATAACTATAATACTATTATAGAAGATTTTAATTAAGGGTTTTTTTAATAAAAGTAACTTTATAATAAAGTCTATTATAATTAAGTCCTAAGGTTATTATACTACTAGTAGTAGTTATAGTTATTTATAAGGTTTATATTTTTATACCTTTATTTTTATATATAAATTATATTCCTTTATAATCTTTTTTACTTATTTTTTTTTAAGATATTAGTAGCTTAGTTTCTAGAGTTATTTTATTATTTTTATAACTCTTTAGTATCTATATAATAGATATAAATAGATTTTATAAATAAATTCTTCCTTTACTTTTTCTTATAGTACTTAATCTAAGAGTAGTTATATTAGGTATCTTTATCTTTCTAGTTTTTATTTATAAATAAGGCATTTATCTTATATTTCTTTAACTTATTTATCCTATCTTAAATAGATATAGTAATTAAGCTAGTTAGTTTTAGCTTTTTTAGGATTATTATATATATTTTAGTAGTATTTTTTTAACTTTTATATTATAATATATTTTTTAAAGTTAATATAAATTTCTTTTTCTCTTTCTATTATCTTTTTATAGGTTCTAGCAATAGTTTTAATAAGTTATATAAACTAATATTCTCCTTTTTTATTAAGTTCTAGGAGTTATTCCTTTATTTTATTAGTACTTATATTAAAATCTATTCATTAGTTAATAGTATCTATATATCTATTATTAGTGCCTTTATAGTATACTATAATAAAATCAAATTTATATAAGTATTTAGTATAGTATAGTTATTATTAATTTAGCTTTTAAATTATTATAAAATAAGCTATATTTTTATAATTAGTAAATACCTTAACTAGGTATTTATTTCCTTTAAGGTAGTATTAAAATTCTTTAAAATAGTTAATAATAGCTAGGAATTCTTTATTATAAATAAGGTAGTTAAGTTTTACTTTATATATCTTATAAGAGTAGAAAGCTATTAAGTATAATATATTATTATTATTATATTATCTAATTTATTTTCTTAAAGTAAAGTTAGAAGTATTAGTTTTAAGTTTAATTTACTATTTTAAGTTAAATATAATTAGGACTGGTTTATTAGTAATAGCTAGCTTAAGTTATTTAAAAGCTTTTTAGGCCTTATTATTCTATTTAAAGGTTTAGTTTTTTTTAGTAATTTCTATAAGTAATATAGCAGTCTTACTAAAATCTTTAATAAATTATTAGTAGTAGTTTACGAATCCTAAGAAGGATTATATTTCTTTTATTAAAGTAAGTATTTTCTATTTAGTAATTATTACTATTTTTTATTTATCTATCTTAATCTTATTATATAAGATTTTATATCCTAAGTATATTACTTATATCTAATAGAAATAACTTTTTATAGGTTTAATAAGTATATTAGTATCTTATAGTGCTTTTAAGACTTTATAGATATATTCTATATACTTTTCTTTTATATTAAAAAAGATAAGGATATTATTTAAGTAGTAAACTATAAAGATATTAAGGTACTCTTAAAGTATATTTATAATTATATATTAAAATACTATAAGTATATTAGTTAAGTTAAAAGGTATTACTAAATACTTAAATAGTTTATATTTTATTTTAAAGGCTATTTTCTATTTATTGCTTTTTTTAATTTAAATAAAGTTATATATAGATTTAAGATTAAGGGCTATAAACTATTTTTTACTAAATAATTAATCTTTAAATTTAGTAATAAGTAGTAATAGTATTTTATTTTTATTAATAATCTTATTAAGCTATTAGTAATTTACTATAAGTTAAAGTTTATTAGTATTTAGTTTTAATATAAATATAACTAGGTATTTTGCTAAGGATTTAAATAGTTTAATATATTCTTTTTATAGTATATTATTTAACTATTTTTTAAGTATATTAAGCTTATTTTAAGATAGGTTATAAATTAAAAAGAATTTTAGGTTCTTTCTTTCTTTTAATATAATTTTAATATTATAGTTTATATATTAAAGTAACTTTATATTAAGTTCTTCTTAAAATAGTTTCTTATAGATATAGTATTAGATTAGTATATTTTTAAGTTATTTATTAAATTCCTTTTTAGTAATCTATTTTATTTTTTAAAAATTATAATTTAGCTATTTAAACTGTTTTTTAAGAGTTACTATTATTTATTTAATATATTTTATTCTGCCTTTATAATACTTATATTATATTTTTTTTAAAATAGGTAATATTTTATTACTTTAGATTTTACTATTTTCTTTAGTTAAAGTTTAAGATCTTATTTTATTATTATTTAAATTATTTTTATTATTTAAAGGGTAATCTTTATAGGTTACTTAGCTAATTCTTTAGTTAAATTATAGGTTATAGTGTTTTAACTATAGATATCTTAGTATTAGGTTATATTTACTAATAGGGATAATATTAAAGTTAATTCCTTAATTTCTTCTATTTATAAATACCTTAAGGTAATTAATTTCTTAGGTTATTTATTTATTATTATAATTATAGGTTCCTCCTTTTCTATTAGTTACTATATATAGTTTTTCTTTATCTTTCTATAGTAGCCTAAGATTATTTACTATATTAAGGGAAATATAATTTATATTAGCTTTACTATTTATAAATATACTTAGCTACTTGCTTTTAATTCTGACTTTTAGTTTAAGGCAGGTTTATTAATTGTTTTTTATAGTTATTCTTAGAGCTTTTATAGTAAGTTTATTTCCTCTTATTTTATTACTTATTTAACACTTTATTATAAATAGTAGTATTCTTTTCCTATCTAGAGGTAGTTATAGCTATATTTACTATTATAGCAGTTAATATTATTTAAGTATTTATATTAATAAGCTAATTTATTTTAGTATTTAGCTTTTATTTATATAATTTATTTATTTAATATAATATCTTTATTAGTTAGCTATACTAATTTTCTTTTATTAAAGCTTTTACTTTTTTTATTTATTTAACTATTATTTAATATATTATTTTATGCCTTTTTTAGCTTATTAATTTTTATAATAATTTTATAAAGTTCCTTATTTAAGGCTTCTTCTTTATAGTCTTTTTTATTATAAACTTTTAATCTTTATTAAGTAATATAATAAGAGTTTTAAATATAGTTTAAAGCTTATTCTTTTACTTTAATATTTACTATAAGTTTTATTACTTAAGTTTTTCTATACTTTTTAGTAAGTTAGTATCCTAGGGTATTAATAATTAAGTAAGGTCTTTATTCTTTATATTCTTTAGTTTATATTAAGAAATAGTTATTTATTTCTTTATCTTACCTGTATTATTAGTAATAATATTATATATAGGATATTTATAATATCTGCTAATAGTTTAGATAGTCTAGGTACTTTTAAAGGTCTGCTTTAATTTAGATCTGTTCCTCTAGTATAATTAAGTCTTTTACTTTATACTTTATATATAATTAAATATAGATATTATTATTTTATTTTATAATAGCTCTTTATCTTATAAGTTTAGTATATTTAAGTACTTTACTATACTATATATAATTTCTATATTTATTATATTATAGTTTAATATCTATATTCTAGATAGTATAGTTTACTTATCTTTTAATTTTTATAGCTTTTAGGTCTTAAACTATTTTTAAAGCTAATATATAGTTTAGATTATTATAGTATTAGTTAAGTCTTTATAAAGTAGTTTTAACTAGGATTTTATTTACTAATATATAAGGGTTTGTTTCTTTTTTTATTTCCTTTAGAGATTTCTTTAGTGCCTATTTTAGGTTTAGATTATATATTTAAGTACTAGGTTTATTATCTAGGTTAAGGTTAATTTCCTTTCCCTTTCTAGCTATATAGATAGTTTTGCCTTTTTTTTTTATTTAAGGTACTTTAGGGACTGGTATTTATTTAAGGTTTTTACTTTATTTATTTCTTTTCCCTTCTTTATTCTTAGTAAAAAGTATTTTTAAGGTTAAGGCTAAGTATCTTAAAATAGGTTAATCCTTAAGGTCTATTTAGGGATAGTATTTATTAAGTATTTTTTCTTTACTAAGGAATAGATTATATACTTATATATTATTAGTTAGTCCTAATTTATTATATCTTAATCTAGTTATATTAATAGTATAAGTAACTATTTAAGGTTTTTCTTTTTTATTAATACTATTAATATATTTCTTACCTTTAGGTATAGGTCTGTATTTCTAGTTAGTCTTAATAAGGTTCTTATATTCCTAATTATAGTATCCCTTCTTGCTATAGTTCTAGTAAGTAATCTTAAATTTATCTTTCTTAATTACCCTAATAGTTATAAGTCTTAATTCAGTCTTATATAAGGTATTATAGTTTTATTGCCTCTTTTAGTTAATATTATAGTAAGGTTTATTTCCTTATTATCTTTAGTTACTTTAATTATTATAGATTTTCTATTAGAATTATATATTATTAATATAAATAGCTTATTTAATATAATTAACTAGTATTTTAGGTCTTTCTTTTTTATAAAGTTTTACTTAAATAGATTCTTTAAGTTTATTAAAGAATAATAATATAAGTAGTTTTTAGTCCTATCCTAGTTTAGTAGTAAGTTAAAGGAACTTAGTTCTATATTTAGATATAGATTTAGTTTACCTAAGTATCTTAATTTTCTATTTTATTTAGCTCTTTTTATTAATTAATTTAAAGGCTTATTACAGGGCTTCCTTAAAAGCTAAGTAGCTTTTATAGATTTAAAATATTTAAAGTAGTAGTTTATACTCTAGTTTAGTAGTTATATCTTCTAGTATAGGCTAAAACTACTAAGCTATATTTCCTTTAAGTTATCTTAATATATATATAACTCTATTACTATCTTTATTAAATTAATTTAAAAAGTAACTTATAAAAGCTTAGTACTAAGTAAGGAATGTAAATAGTTTTACTAGGTTTCTATTAAAAGGTTTAAGTATATTAGGTTTAAGGATTTTACCTGCTTTTTTATTACTAATAGTAATAGTAGTAAGTTAATATATTTCTTAAATAGCATTTTACTAGTTAGTGGCCTACTAGGCCTATAACTAGGTTACCTTAGTAAGTGCTTATTAAAGATTATTTATTTTAATATTTATATTAGTTATTTACTAATATAATTATTTAATATTAGAGTTAATACTACTATTAGAGTTATTATCTATATTTATATCTTATAAAATAAAAGGTATATTATTATTAAGTATAGTATATTACTAGGTAGGGTTAATATTAGTAGCTATTATATTTATATTACTTAGTATTATATAGTATAGTCTAAATAAGAGCTATTAATATATAATAGTTAGGTCTAATTATATTAAACTAAGCTATATTTAGGTTTATTATTAGCAGATTATATAAGGCATAATACTAAGCTTATTAAAATGTTATATCTCTTAATAGTAGATTTAATATATATTAAGCTTAATTAATATAAAGAAGTTTTGTTAATAGCTAGTAAGCTAGTTTTATTTAATGCTAAATAAATATATATATATATTTATATAATATATAGATTAAATAGGGTTAGTTTAATTATATTTATTAAGAGTTAAATGAGGTTAGTTTAACTTTATTTATAGTTAGTTATATAAGTTAAATGGTATGCATTTGACTTCTATAAGGTAAGTAATGTTTAATTAGAGGAAAAAGTGGGTATGCAGTCTTACGTGCGTCAGACTGTGTTAGGTCGTAATATATATAAAAAAGAGTTTTATTTAAAAGTTAAAAGAGCCTTTTAATAAGTAAATAAAGCTATAGTTAATTAAATAGAATTTACTTAACTAATTATATTTACTTTATAAAATAATAATTAATATTAAAGTAATAAATAGTAATATTAATAATAATTTAATAAAGATATAAATATTATATTATAAGAATTAAAGGCTATTATAAAGTAAAAAAAGGAAATAAAAAAGGAAAAAAAATAAAAAAGAAAAAAAAATAAAAAAGTTAATTATAAAATAAAGATTTTAATATTAAAAAAAAACTATAAATATTAATAAACTAAAGCTAGCTTAATAAGTTAATAATAAATTAAATTAAGTTATAAGGTAATATAAAGTAATATAAGAAATATAAATTAAAAGTAAATATAGCTAATTAATACTTAAGTAAACTTAAATATATATAAAAAATAGCTTTATAATATAGCTAAATAAGTTATTATTATAAAATAGATTTTATTATTAATATAACAAGCTAGTTATAATTTAAAATTATAATAGTAAAAGAGTATTATATTTATATATAAAGTTTTAAAATAAAAGTAAAGTAATAATTAAGTTTAAAAGTTTAAAGAAATAAAGTTAACTCTATTTATATAAATTAATTAATAAAAGTTAAATTAACTTAAAGTTAATAGTAACTAGCTTTATTAATTAAATATATATATTTAAGTATATAACTAATTATTTTTATATCTAAAAATAGATAAAGTAAAGTTAATAAAAAAATAGTAGTTTAAACTAGAGATACTTATATTCTTTTATTATAATAATAAAGATCTGGTCCTGTAAAACTAATTAAAAAAAGAAGATACTAGTTACATTGCCCTGAAATCCACTTATCAATAGGTGTCTAAGTAATAGGCGAACTTGGCTTCCTACTAAGGAACCCTGAAGACACCAAGAATTCCAAACTCCCCACTACAGCCTCCCGCGACTTGCGACAGTTCTCTTCACTGACAAAATCACTTGCTGGCGACTCGATTCCCAGAAAGCCTCCGGATTCTCTGAACCATTCGTTTAATGGAAATAAGGGATGTGACTTGCCCCGTTCTTGTAGGTCCTTCTGAATGACCTCAAACCATGCCTCATGTTCTAGAGGCCTAAGGTGCATATCCATCGTTTCCAGCATGTCCCAGATTTCTTGGAGATATACTCCATCAAGCACCTTCTGGGCTTGCTTGGCACATGAGCCAAATACCGGTGACAGAATCCGGTCCACGAGCGTAGATGCGACAGTATCAACTCCAGCAGCAGTGATCCAATTGCGGGCGTCATCTTGGCTATAAGATCCAGCTTGGACACATGCCTTGACCACGCGCCAAAGTGTGTCGCCTGGCTGAGCATTTCCATTTTCGGTTGAGCCAACGATAAATCCAGGTTTAAATGTCCACAGGCGGCTTCCCCCCAAATCATTCATCGACTGTGCATGCCTAACCATGACTTCAGACACAAATTTTGTCTGGTCATAGGCCGGCAGTTGTCCGATCTTCTCCACCAACTCTTCGTGCGTTTCATCAACGCTAGATAAATAGCCACCAGACACATAGATGGTCTGGGGAGGGTCCTGCGATTGTAGGAAACCAGCGAGAAACTCGTGTGTACTAAAAACATTGGTCTTTTGAAGGGATTCGTAAGGCTCTAGCCAGTTGACAATTGCCCCATTGTGGATGATGACGTCGAATTGTCGGGGCTGACCGTTCAGGCCAAAGATGGTATTCCATTGGCGCTCATCGAGGCCGGCTTGAGGCTGGGTCAGATCACCTAGCCAAACATGCACACGCTCTTCAAGTGAGTTGCTCCACCAAGAAAGCTCACGACAACCTTCGAAAAATCTTTGATGAGCGTGGTGATAGTCCTTCCCTCGCATCAGACAAGTAACTGTTGGTTTTAGAGGGCATTGAAGGACTTTGCGTAGAATTTCTCGGCCGAGGAATCCGTTTGGGCCAGTCAAAAACACACAATGGCCTCGAGAACTGCCAATCTTACTAAGTTCCTTTGTCCATTTCTCGATCTCGCTGTTCAACAGACTCCGTCCGTCCTTACCGTGGTCGTCGGGCATGTCGGCAAGCTCCCCAACACAAATATTTGGGTCCATGAGCTTGGATGCAGATACATCGATCTGTGCTTCCTCTTTCAAAGTCGAGGCCAGTGACATCGCGTCCATAGAATCGATACCTAGGTCCTTCAAAGCAACTTGAGGATCTTCCAAGCCTTTTGTACAGCCATTTCCCTGCTCCTGTAAAAACTGTCCAATGACACTTTTGACCTTTGTTTTGTCATTGTTCTCAGATTTTGTCTCTCCTATGGCATCGCTCGGGGAGGATGACGTATTCTGGGAATCGAAAAAGGCCGTGCCAAGCTTTCTGATTGCTTGACGGTCGATCTTGTTCGTTTGAGTCATTGGGAAGGCTGCGATGGGAATAGCCACTGAAGGCACCATAGTGTCAGGTAGAACCTCTCGAGACGAACGAATGGCATTGTGAGTCGCCGGGTCAAGGTCGCTTTCTTGCATCAGGGAAGGTTCAGAGCTCTCTTCGTGGGAGATAAAGACAACCAGTCTTGGTTTGTCTCCTCGAGGTTTGAAAGTGTCAACAAATGCATTCAGATGATCGGGCAAGAATCGTCTCAAGGTTTCCTCAATCTCTCCAGGTTCGATTCGCTGGCCGTTAATCTTGAGCTGGCGATCTATACGACCAAAGATACGTAGACTGCCATCCTTCAGGACCAGTCCACGGTCACCGGTTAGAAAGATATTGTAGCAAGGTGACAAAGGACCTTCTTCCCTGGTTAGCCAGGGGGGGTTTGACTTGAAGGCCAGTCGAGTCTTCTGCTTGTCCTCAAGGTAGCCTGTAGCAATATCTGGCCCTTGGATACATATCTCCCCTGGAACTCCTATGGGGGAAAGAATAGTCCAGTCGTCTGGATGCACTATCCAAACGCGGCCCCCGATGGGGAATCCGATGCTGGGAACGCTGAAGTCGTCATCAGGTTTGACACACTTGATGGTATCCCACACACCACCCTCAGTGGAGCCATACAAGACGTTGAACTGTAAATGAGGCGACCAAGTCTCGCGGAGCTTTGAAGAACATGGCTCCCCACCCACACTCAGACTCTGGAGGCTCGGCACTTGATCAGTTGATAACATCTTTGCTACTGTAGGTGTCAAGACAGCATGGGTGACCTCCATCGTATTGATGTTTTTGGCGATGTCGGTTAGCTTCTTGTCAGGGGCTGGAATGCACAAGCAGCCACCGGCCACAAGCGTGCTGAATATTTCGCAGATGCTCGCATCAAAACAATGCGGAGCGAACTGTAGGAACCTGCTTTCTTCATCTAGTCCTAAGACCTTCGAAACCTTCACCATGCTACTGGCAATGGCCCCATGTGTTTGAATAAAACCCTTTGGTTGACCGGTAGATCCCGAGGTAAAAATGATGACGGCAGTACTAGAAGTAGTGACTTCTCCGATATCAATATCGTCTTTCTTATCACTCCCATCCAAGTTGGATGGGGTAAGTAGAGACAGTGATGTGGAGCCAAGATGTGAAGACCCGTCCGTGTCGCAGATCGCTGCTTTGCACGTTGTAGAGTCGATGATGGTCTTGAGTCTCTCAGTTGGCGTTGGTACATCTATCGGCACGCACGTACAACCAGCTTTGAGGATGGCCAGCCATGCAACAATCGCGTATTGAGACTGTTGAAACGCGTGAATAACCCTATCACCTACAGTCAAGCCATGTGATAACAAAGCTTTGGCCCATCGGTCAGAAGTATTCTGAAGCTCCTGGTACGTTAAATCGCCGTCCCATGCACTGATGGCTGTTTTAGATGGAAACGTTGAGCTTGTGAGCCGAAGCAGGTCCGGGATGTTCGAGCTTGGGTCTTCTCCAGGCCCAGGAGGAAGTAGTTCTAGTTGGACGAGAGTAGGCCTACTCATAGACTGGAGCGCAGCGTCTGGCTGGGACAAGATAAAGTTATATGTATGCTCGAAGATGTTGGTTATTTCTTCCAGATCTTGCAGGCCGCTTCTCCAGAAAATCTTGAGAGTGGCAGTATCTGGCTCGGTCAACAAATGAACGTAGGAAACATAATCCTATAGTTAGTCAATGATCAGCTTGAGGCCTGTCATACTTGGACGGTTGTAAGCTTACATGGCTAGAAAAAGCAAATTTATCGTCTTCATTTCGGAACACTCCCGCATCTTGGATCATTCTGAACATGTGCCTGTCCTTGATGCTTGAGTCACTAGACCGCTTGGTTCCTGTCTCAACAGATAATAAATTGTCGGGGAATTTGTACTCGGACATCAGCTCAAGCGGTGTCGTAGCAATCTTGAGGATCATGTTATATGTTTCACATCCAGGTCGTTCCGCGAGAGCCGACGCAGTGTGACTTTCAACATCGATAGAAACATCACTTTGTCCTGTCATATGATAAAGTACAATAGACCAGGTAGTGAAGTAAACAGACTGAGGAGTGGTATCATGTGTCTTGCAGAACTGATTGAGGTTCTCCATTGTGATACAGGCTACACGATGGTGGAAGCTCATAACACAATGGTTGTCTGATGAATGAGGTCCATCAGCAGAACAAGAACAAGGTACCTCGTCCTTGGATCCAGTTGAATTTGTCATATCAGGTTTAGCGAAATGCATTGTGGGAACCGGCGAAAGTTATGATAACTTATAAACTTCAGTTTTCGAAGTGAATGTAGTGGAAATGAAACCTTGGTCTGTTATTTTGTTTCCTACATAGCTTCGGGGGAAAATAGCCTCTCCTTATACATTACTGTTGATCAACACCAGTTGGATGCCTCGACAAAACCAAAAGCACGATCACAAAACTGAATCGTGATTTCGATCACCACCTCGCACTCGCTTTTTACTGTATAATTACGTAGTGCCTCAAGTACGCCTTTTTTGATTCATCCGGAGTCACTAGATTCCGAACTAAATTGCCTCATCATCGTGAAACAAAAACTTGGAAATTTGACAAAGAAGGTTGGCCTCAATAATGAGAATCTCTTGCCAAGTCTGATGCCGTCACGTAAAAGATCAATGGTTTCAATAACGTCATAGAAATAGGAATAGTGGTGTATTGACCGATATCATAATTGGGCAATGTTATTGCGAAAGACTATGTACGCGACAAGACGATGCCTTTTGCTTCGCCTGCAGAGGCGTCACATGCCGCCTCCGGTAGCATATGACGTTTCTACTGGCCTTTGTTAGTTGATGAGCGTCGCTAGATTAAAGAAAGGCGTCTACTAACAGATTCTCTATCACGTTGAGCCAGATAAGATACCTTGTCCACACTCTACGCCGCATGCTGGCCTCAAAATACGATTTGAGGGTGTACATGATTGTCTCAAATGTGCCGTGTCTCAGATGTGCCGTGTCTCAGACTTTTGTCACGCAACAATTTCCAAATCGAGTTAATTGCTACGAACTGACCAGAAATGATTCATGACGTAGCAGCTCCAACCGCAGCTCCAACTACGTCTCTCAGTCAAGAAACAAGGAATTTCGGCAAGGTTCAGATTTTGGGTTCAGCAAATTGATCAGAAGCAGGAACTTGGATGAACTGGATGATCTGGAAGATCTGAGATTCTTCTTACACGTTAGAAATAGATAGAGGGAAATGTTATAAAATTTCGACATCGATCTTATGTTCTCCCTGTTCTGGGAAGCCACAAACAGCTGTTACCTGACACTTACAATGGACTCAAAAAGTTATCAGAGTCCTGAACTACTCTTGGACGACCTTCCAGCAGATACTCTTGGCAAGGGGCTGCCAGCGTTGACCGTCAAGTCGGGCATTGATCGTTTGCTTGAGCATGATATCAAACCCGAACGGAATCTTGGAAGGTGAGCTTGATCAAGCCCATGTATCTCCTCCCTTTCATCTCTAAGGCTCTCACGTATACAGTTTTGTATCTACTGGTCTAAACGATATCGGGGAGAGTCTTCTTTTGGAGAATTATCAGAGAAACCTCGCTTGCCAAAACGAGTATGCTGGTGTTCGAAAGTAAGTAAAGATAGAAAGTCAACAGATGATTAAAGCTCTAATTATACACAGGATACACGACCGGTGCGTTGCAATACTCGGAGCACTATGGGGATCACCTTGCAATGAGAAGCCAATTGGTTCTGCGGTGTCAGGTAGTTCTGAGGCTATTTTCCTCGGTATCCTGGCTATGAAACGAAAATGGCAGGCAGAAAACGGAGGTATTGCCTCCCCGCATGGCCCAGCCCTCAATATAATCACAGGAAGTCATGCCCATGTCGCTGTGACAAACGCGGCTAGAGCAAACGACATCGAGATTCGTACAGTGTTGGTAGGGCCAGAAAGCAATTACAGCTTCGACCCGTCCAAGATGCAGGGACTGTTGGATAGTTCTACCAGTAAGTTGACAAGATAGTTCAATAACCTTCGACTCGTTGACACACATTTAGTTGGAGTTGTCTTGGTATTGGGTAATACATATACAGGACATTTTGACCCAATTGAGAACGCTAGTATTGTTCTAGACAACTATGAACAGTCACATGGTCGTAGTATTCCCATTCATGTTGATGCAGCTAGTGGTGGCTTTGTTGCGCCATTTAACGGTGGGAACTCTAGTCCATGGTAAGCAAGTCCAGCAATGATAACAACACTTAATACTAAGCGAGTTATCACTTTGTACTAAACTAACTAATATTCAAGGGACTTTGCTTTACCTCGTGTCGCTTCTATCAACGTGTCCGGACATAAGTTCGGCCTTACAGCTGCAGCTTTGGGCTGGATTATATGGCGCAATCGGGGATTCCTGCCCTCGGATCTGCTCCACGAATCATCCTACCTTTCAGGACACCATGAGCTCCCAACACTTCGTTACTCTCAATCTTCAACCAACTTATTAATCCAATATTATCAATTCTCTCATCTAGGTCGTCAAGGGTACGAAAACGTCATTCAAGATCTGTTAAAGCGATCCAGTGCTCTAGGCAAGACTTTGGAAGAAACGGGAATATTCACGTGCATCAGTGAATCTCACAGGGCCTTGGCAAACACGTTACCGGTAGTTGTCTTCCGTGTAAACTCTGTAGTACAAGACAAGCGCCCGGATGTTACTGAGAAGTGGATTAGTGATGAACTCTTTAATAAGGGCTACAGTGTTCCATGTAAGTTGATAGTCGGTCTTTCTGTTGGTTATGACTTTTAACATTAGTGATAGGTTCTAAACTTCCCATCGATGGAGAGGACATAGAGGTCTTACGAGTAGTTATGAGACCGAGCCTTAAGCCTGCTGTGCTGGATTCATTTGTTGCCGAACTTCTTTCTTTATTCAATAACAAAATGTTTAAGTCCCTATTATAGCTAGCTTTTATATTATTACATTAAAGCTAAGACTTTATATACTTAATTAAGTATATTATATTTTAGAATAATATAAGACTACCTTTAAATTTACTATAAGTAAGATTGTTAATAGTTTTAATATTTATATAAATTCTGCTAATCTTATATAAGCTTTATTATATAACAAGGTAATCATCCTGTCTTATACAAAACCAGAATTAATATTAACAAGGAAGCCAACCCAGACACTACTGGAATCATAAAGAGGAGTTTGAGTAATTCTAGCTCGCAGGTATAGAAATACGGGCGCCATGAGTTTGGTATCTCCCAAGTTGTTCCATTTTGGCTAACCAATGCCTTCACAAGTCTCTTAGTATGCTTCAGCAAGTCATGCCGATTCTCTGACTCGGCCAGTTGTCTAAGAAGAGTCTCAAAGCGGCAGCGTAGAATGGTGATGAATGCGATATTTGCCGTTGGGAGACTGAATGCCCCTCCAAGGGATCGAGAAGCGTACAGCAGCGAAGTTGCTGGTGCTTGGGTGCTTGGCTGAACATTCTCAAGTAGCCTAATAAGGCAAACAGTAGCGAGACCTCCAAAACCAACCCCCCACACAAATATGAGGACTAATTGTGGTGTCCTGGTGAGTCCTTTGTCAGCCACGTAGGGTATTCCCATTGGCCCTACACATGCAATGACTGAAAAACCAAGCAATACATGTACAGATGTCAATCTGAATCTGGATAAGAGGCCTCCCGCGATTAATGAACCCATTGCAGCACCTCCGCTCAAAGGAACTAAGCACCAACCAACAAGTTCCATTTTCACGTGTTCTTGAAGGGAAAACAGTAGGGGTAAGTAGAACTCGGCAAAGGTAAACCCAAACTGTGAAAGAAAAGTGATAAGGCAAAGGCTTCCGATACTAGAAAACTGGCCAAGGAGTCCAAGTGGTAATATTGGCCGCTGAGTAATGAAGAGGCTGTGAAACACAAATAAAACCAAACTCATCGAGGAGACAACGAGGCAAAATACGCTCCTCATCAGGCCTGGAACTGTGTCATCGAGGTTCAGTTGATTGATGGAAATCAACAGCAGGCCTAATCCAATACAAAGGAGCATTGCACCAACAATGTCAACATGCTCTCGGTCGCCCCCGTCTCTTGGTAATAAAGGAAGCCGTTCATTGTTGCTGAATGGCAGCTCCCCGTCAGCATGACTGCTCTTAGCGGGTTCTGGTATAACTGTCGTTCCGATGGCTAACACAACCGTAGGGAAAGTTAGCGACAGGAAGGCTGTTCTCCATGACCAGTAGTGTGCCATGAGTCCACCAAAAGTGCCGCCCATCCCATGGCCAAGACCAAAGACAATGTTGTTGATACCCTGCCAAAGGCCTCTTTCTCTCTGCGGAGTGATATCGGTTAGAATGATGGTTGGCATAATGGTCAAGATTCCGCCACCAACTCCGGATAGGGCTCGACCGGCTACCAGAACTACTAGTGACGGTGCGATGGTACAGGCGACGTTCCCGAGGAGGAAAGCCAGACTTCCAACAAGGAAACAACTTCGTCGTGTATATATGTCTGAGAGCTGGCCACACAAGGGCTGGATCAAAGCGGTTGCAATGAGGTAACTAGCGCCTAGCCATGAAATGACAGAGGACGATTCCATTTCGACTGTAATTGTACCTGTTAATGTTGTGGCTATAGTGCTGTCTGGAAACATCGAGCATTGTCAATATCAGTCCTTTACCTCAAAGACTATAATGCGAACTTACCGAGGGCCCCGATAAGGCTTGCTAGGAAGAGAGTCCCAAGAAGCATCGGATATCGTACGCCGCTCACTAGCAGTGGTGTCTCATTGATTGGCATAATGGAGGTTGTAATTTCACTTCTGACTAAAGGGTTGTAGAGTACTAAAGCTGATAGCGAGTGGGCAAGAGAATAGATAGTTCTAATTGTAGCGAGTATTCGGATCAAAATGCTTTTTTAATAATAGTTTCCAATGCAGAATTTGAACTATGGTGATACTTATAGTGCTAGTGGTTTGCCTGACGCCTGAACGTGTGAGGCGCATGATATGAGCATCAGCTGTGGGGTCTATTAACTCAATAACACTCTTATCTTGACGCCTGAATTAGGGAGCCAGTTCCCCACAGATGGAGCCACGGTATATCTGAGGTCAGTATGTGGAGTAAAAATGACATGCGAATATTCCTATGGTATAGCAGAGAGCGGTCTTGAAATCAGCGATCGTAAATGGGGGAAGCATGGCTGCGTCCAATCTCTCCACATTCAGTAAGCACCATGACACTTGGCCGCGCCCTGATAAGCCTCACGTCACTACATGTGATGGCCGTTACTCTATACCCGAGCCGTGACTCTACTCAATGCAGCCATCACTTCTATACAATGCCTATTTTTTGATCATACAGAGTACTGCTCGATCCATCATCGTGCAGGAAACTCTGTGGGGGTTTCTACGTGACTGATGCATGTGGCTATAAGCGGGATTACAGAAATCCTCTGAGGACTCGTAGCGTTGAGGTCTGCGGTCTTTCCAAGGATTAAAACCATAAGGTGTGTGCCTAAAGGTGCGATAGTGGTCATACACTCCCGCAAGGATGCCGACCCTGGGCAATTGTATAAACGTCATTACATTATGGTGACGATTTCCCTGGACACGGGTTCCAGTTTGTCTCATGTTCTAAATCTCGATCACCAAAAGATGTACAGAGGATGTAGCATGGTATCATATGAACATCACATACTAGTCGCCTTTGACTTTATTTCATCCACAGGCGTAACCTTGTAATCCTGGCCGGCCTAAAACGACGATAATGTCTTGCCTGAAAATGGGTGCATCATGAGAAACTATAAAGTATACACATGACTCCGAATGACTGTCCCTCTGGATTCAAGATTACATCTTTTTGCTCTGAAGCTACTGTGCCAACAACTTTCCAGAACCAACATACTTTACTCAAGTCACTGCCTTGTCCTCTTCGCAATGTCTCAGATAACTTCGATACCATCCTTCACTGCGGGCGCTCTGCGCCACACGCACATCGCATCGAAAGAGGTTCGTGAGCGTGTATTGAAGATGGTCCAGTACAACGTCTTTTCTTTTCCCGCTGCGCTCGTTGTAGCAGACTTCCTCTCGGATTCAGGTACTGCCGCCATGACTAGCGGTCAGTGGTCTGCCATTATGCAAGGCGATGAGAGCTATGGTCGTAACGATGGGTATTATTACTTTCTGGAAGCCCTACGCGACATCTTTGAGAGGGGAGACAATAGGCTCAATACCTATCGCGAATATCTCCTGGATTTCAATGTTGATACCTATTTGGAGCGATTTCTGAAATACCAGGAAGGGGGCTTCGTCAATGGCGGTAGCGCACAATTGACCAGGCCCAATACTTTTATTGTGCCCCAAGGTCGATGTGCAGAGAGTCTGTTGTTCCACGCTACTGCGGCTGGTTTTGATCGTGGTACTGCCCATCCACTGGCCATCATTAGCAATGGCTTCTTCGACACCACGTCAGCCAATGCCAAGGCAGCAGGTTTTAGCCTCCACCCATTTTCACAGGAGGGGTGTATGGAAGCAAGACATGTGCCAGAATGGCGGTCTGAGAATTCTTTCAAGGGCAACATGAATACTTCAGCCGCTGAGCAATTTTTGTCGACCCAGAAGCAACGAGGCAATGTTGCGCTTATCGTTCTGACGGTGACCAACAATACGGCTGCGGGGCAGCCTGTTTCAATGGAAAACATTAAAGAGGTATCACGTTTGTCTCAGACATACGGTGTACCTCTTATTCTCGATGCCTGTCGCTTCGCTGAGAACGCCATGTTTATCAAGCTCTTTGAGAAGAATTATAGCCAGACTTCTATCAACGAGATCGTACGGGAAATGTTCTCTTATGCCGATGGATTCACTATATCGTTGAAGAAGGACGGTCTAGCAAATATAGGGGGAGTACTCTGTCTTCGCGATGGAGGTATGCTTACTACGAAATACCCAGACATGGGCGTCAAAATTAGAGAAGAGCAGATCACTCGATATGGCAACGATAGCTATGGTGGTATGAGCGGCCGCGATCTGATGGCCGCTACCGTGGGGCTTTATGAGGGGACCAATGAGAACTACCTGATGTCTCGCTTGGACCAGGTAAAGAGGTTTGCCGAAAAGCTCAGTGAAGCTGATCTGCCTGTCATCCTGCCACCAGGAGGTTCCGCTATCTTTCTGGACATGGATGCTTTCTTCCAAGATTGCACACGGCACTACAAAGATTTTCCAGGAGTGGGTTTCACTTTAGAGCTACTTAGCACATATGGTATACGATCGTTTGAACTTGGCCCATTCGCTTTGGAGTGGGACAGGTCCGAGCACCACGACAGCAGGGAAAATGCAACACCCAATCTTGTGCGATTCGCGGTGCCACGCAATGCATTGACAGATCAGCACCTGGACTATACCGTTTCGGCGATCAAGGAGCTCAAGGAAAGGCGACACACTATAGGGGGGGCTCGCATTACCCATGGCAAGAATCTCAGCTTGAGACATTTTCAGAGTGCTTTGGAGCCTATTCCAGTTGATTCCATGACTTGAGACACTATCAAACCTATGTTTATATATCTTATTTTTCATTATCATTCTAAGTTAAGTATACAGGTTTATGAAATAACAGTATATTAGCATAAAAGGCTGTCAATAATGACATTATTAATTTTAAAAGTAAATGACTTCTTTAATTAATAGATTACGTTCTATACAAGGTAATTACTGTAACACACAAACCTGATTTCCCCATTTACCGGATAACCTAAGATATCCAACCACATCGAGCCAAAGTATAGGAAGATATCGAAACCTTGAGCTTATATTTCGCCCAAGGCCTTGATAAGTGATTCTGCTGGAGATCAGGCGCAAGCAAATCATGGGGAGCCAGTACGAATAGGCACTCGTATATCACCAAGTGTGATAATAAGACCTTCGATAATCTGACCATTGGCAAAATGACGTAGAGACATACAAGTATTACTGCGAGATAATCTATGAGTCACAGCATATTATGCGAGTTAACCTTGCCGATCGGTGGGGGCGTGCCAACTTGGCAGCGACATAAGTTGTCTTATTGTTTTGGCGTTCCAGTCACATCTGTTGGTTGTCAAAGGGCGCGACATCTGAGATCAATCAAATGACACAAACCAGCACCACGTTACTTAATTCTTGAAAGAATGACATGCTATGACGTTAGCTCAGGATACAGCGGCCCGATCCGACGTAGAGACTACCTAGCTAGTGGAGAAGATCTTTCTATTCTCGATTGAATCAAAGGTTCCCCGAGAGGGGCTAATGGTAGCGCTGCATTTAGCGTCGATGCATTTAGCGTCGATGCGTTTGCGTCCCGATAGGGCAGCTCTGTGCCGTCCGTGCAGGTCTGTGCCGTCTGTGCAGCTTCGAGCCGTTTATGCAGCTCTGTGCTGTCCGTGCAGCTCTGAGCCGTTTATGCGCGGGTATCCCCCGACCACTCGTGAGCTAGGCTCCTGTGCAACTTTGCAAACGCTGCACTGATTGTTCCTGTGATGTATGCGACTAACTGATCCTATACTGGTGGCGCAAGTCAGCATCTTCACAGAAATCTAAGATGGTCATATTGTGTATGTACGACACCGCTCTGTGCATCTCATGGATGATACGAGAAGCACAAAACCGGGCTATTTCATTTCATTTCTGCTACGGGACTTTTGTAGCTATTTCTAAAGCGGATATCTATTTGCAGTTTGTCCACGGTAAAGGTGACGTGAAAGACGGTGCAGCATCTTTAGGTGATGGTTGATACTACTGGTGTCATCCATGAGACTAAGAAACCTTGAGAGGGGCCATGGTCAGCTAAACTTGCCAGAACCGTTGCGGACGGAAGGTGGAAGAGAGAGACAAGAAACCATTATCATGCGGGGATCTCTCAAGGCTGGAATCGTGCACATTTCTAGTAGAGTAGGGATAGATAGAGGAGCCTCTTTAGGTGAAACGAAACCTCCTGCCTCTCCTTTTGTTACCTTACTTAGTTGGACGACTCCTAGTCTCTGGTAGTTGTATCTTTATCTTGGTTCGGGGGATTTTCAGTGCACCTGGAGGTATGTATAGCCGCTCGGTCAGCTGAATCTCGACCAAAGCTGCTACGCCCGTTAAACCTGAAGGTATCCCGAAGTTCGTTGCAGCTGCCAGCATTATACTCTATAACATGTCAAACTTGGCCGTTGAATAGAATAAAGTTATTGTTAAAGACGGCGAAAAGCCCCGAGTCAATCATAGGGACTCACGTATTATCACACAGCAAGATATTGTTTCTCAATCGGTTTACTTTACCTATCAATTCGATTGAATCTAAGGCTCTGTGTGTATGGCTCTGTTTGTAGATGCGTTGACCCTCCGATTGACAACAGATGACTGGTTTACGTCTGCTCCTGTCCTTCTCACTTCAGACGCTCGGTTGTTTTCTTCAAGATTCTGTGCGCTCGGCACCTGATTTATGAATAATTCCGGAATACTCTCTTCATCCTCAAGTCTGCCCTCATTTAGCCCCTCCAATTCGGCTTCAAGTTCGTCTTCACTGTCCTCGGGATATGGTTCGTCTTCAAATTCTTGTGGCACAATCCCCACCGCCGTACTTATTGCCGCAAGAGTCCTTTCCAGGTTTTCTCCTTTCCTCTTTAGCCATTCAACCTGCGCTTTCAACTTTTCATTCTGTTTTTCGAGTGATTCAATCCTTTTATCATTGGCCTCTGCCTTCATTGCGGCCTCTCGCTTATCCCTCTCTGCCAGCACAGACCCCGCGAAGGCATTGACCATGACCGGCAAAGATGCAGCGACGGTTTGCAAGCCGTAAGCTGCAGCTGACCATGCAAAATTGGTGAGAGTAGACTGGGTTGAACTGACCCTGTCTGTGAGGACCGTGTTGGCCACTGCTGCTGTACCTATGCTAACTATAGCGCTGGGGATAGTAAGTGCGGCGGATTTGAGAGCTGGGACAACAGCGTTCTTAACATCTTGCATGTTCCACTTAAGGGTGCCCTTTGGATCCGCCCAGTTGACAGGATTGTTGCCGCAGTATGCGTATATGTTAGGGCCATCAACGGTACCTAGTGGATCGGGCGACATCCAACGACCGAGCCACGGCACATAATATCTTGCATTACAGTAGTACATCCCACCAGTCTCTCGATCTCGTCGGTATGCAGCAAAGCGAAATGCACTGGGAGCGTCAATACCAGACTGGCGGATTACATATGTTGGAGTCCCAAACGGCGTATACTCTTCATAGGAGATGGTGTGTCCGTCCTCGTCCACTTCGAGATTGTTGCTGAGGTTGTAGCGTTGTAGAGTCTTGTTTCCGAGCTTAGGATTAGCTGCTTTAACATAGTGCTCTATAGTTACCACCGCGGTGGTACCAGGGTTGGATGTCGCGGGAAACAGGTGGCACGTAGTCACCTCCGAGTCTGGAGTCACACCATCACCAGAATAGGTCAGGGAGTGTTCAGCTGCAGGGCCGAGATACAATGTCTCCTTCATCTTGCAACATGATCGCGATGATTCTGTGACTTTTCTGACACGTGTACCGTCCTTGTCGTAGACGAAGAACGTTGTTTCGGGAATCGCTGTTTCATCTCCTGGATTGACAATCTGAGTTGATACGCAATGGAGAGAATCCATAGGGTCCCATCCAACGTAGGAGAACCCTGGCAGTGATACCGTGGCACCATTGGCATTGTACTCAAATTGTTTGCTTTCCACGCCAGATATTGACACCGATGTCAGTCGATTGCTCATCTTGTCAGGCTCAATACGACTGGCTTGATTGTATCGGTGAATCCGAGTCCAGTTTGGCATGGTCGTATCTGATATATCGTGCCGGTGCTCGAGTATGTTGCCGGCGTCATCGTATCTGTACGTCTCCGTATAGCATGTCAATTGTTTGGCATCGCCGTTTATGTGCTGTCTGAAAAAGGGACCTTGTTGCTGTTTCTGTCCCAGTGAAACCATCTCTCTTCCTGTAGCCTTGACCAGGCGATCATGGAAATCGTACCAGTACTCGTTAACAGGTTCTATTCGCTGGTTGCGGTAGAAGACTGTCTCTTGTGCTGCGTCCAAAGTTCGCGAAGTGCGGCCCATACAGTCGTATATATGGGTAATGTCTTCAACCAGGCTGCTATCAGAGCGCCTGGTTCTTTTGTTGGTTAGAAGTCTGGTGTATTGGTCGTACTCATGCTGGGTCTTGGTGCCATTACCGCGAGTGACATTCACGGGTAGTAGATCTGCGGTGAAGGTTGAATCTTGGAGATGTACAGTCCAACTGTCTTGCTGATGTGCTTTAGATTGCAGGTGAACGACATTACCGCGAACGTCGTAGCACCGTCTTGTTTGGCGGCCATGAGCATTTTCTTCGAAGATTGGCCTGTCGGCTGCATCGAGTCGAAGGCTAGAGTGGTAGGTCATGTGGTTTTGCATCTTTGGACCAGGGACAGCCGACCAGTCTAGTCCAGTCTTGTATTCCTCAGAAAACACCCGAGTTTCCGCAATGGCTGTGCCTTTGAAGTCATACTTGTCAAACTTGCGTGTTCCGGCCTGGTCTTCGATCCTCATGACTTGCCCCAGCATGTTGATGGACCTGGACTCACTTGTGTTGGTGCTGTTATACACCGTTCGAGTCCAAAGAACTTCGCGTTCGTGTGAGCTCGCGCGAACCCAGGTCTCTGTTTGCTGGCGCAGATTGTTATAGACCATTCGACGTCGTGAGCCCGGACCCAGGTCCCAAAGGTAGACTGGTTGGCCATTAATGTCACTTAGAGATATCTCCTCGCACTTGTCCATGCTCTTCTTGATTATTTGTTGTCCAAGGCGGTTGTACTGGGTAGTCTGCACCGTACGGCCAAGAGCATCTACTTCACGCGCAAGATGGCCCAAAGCGTCATATTCATAGTGAACGGCAATTGGTTGTGTTGTCTTATCTTGACGCACACCTTGAATCTTAGACAGCCCATTGCCACGACCATCATACAGGAGCACCATCACATGATTGGCGTAGGCGTCCATGGCCTTCTGTCCAGTAGCTTGTAGAATCCCACCTGCACTTCGATGCATCTCAAGCCATGAAGGGGAGTATGCACCTCTTCCAAGCGCAGACATGTAGACTCCAACATCCGGGTCCGCCGCTGGATCTTCAATGCCCAAAGTAGCACCTTTGTCAAACACCCATTGTGCCCAAGGCGTGAAGTGCACTTTGCTCCATGTATGGCCCGGGTCGAGCTGCCCAACCTGGCGACCGGTAGCATCTACAAACTGCACCGTAGCAGGGCTGTTTCTCTTCGAAACTGGCACAAAGGCCGGAGTCGAGCTGGTGAAAGCATGGTGTGCTTGTATCGCGTGGCCCTTAGCATCAAACGAAGTACAGCCAGTAATGTCCCAACGCTGTTTGTCCCATGACGCAAGGTGCGACTCTTGGACCGTCCGGCCTTGTGGGTCGAAGAAAGTTACTTTGACTGGGAAGTTGCGCTTCAAAGGCCTTTCATCGTCTCCATCTGGATGGGCGTGAGTATCGCGAGTGATATCGATCCGATAAGGTGGAGTGTCTCCATTGAGTCGATGCGAGTACAGTGACAAAGACCCGCGGCCACCCAATATAGCAATTGCCTTGTCCTCGGCCGGATTAATGAGGAAGTCGTCTATGAGCCCTTGTGAAACTAGGTTCTCCACGACATGGTCATCGCCCAATTTCTCTTCTTCTTTGCCCATGCGTGATACAGCGTGCGTGTTACCAAGGGCATCTCCTTCAGCTGCAGTGCGGTTCATGTTACAATCCGTCATGACACGGGCTGTTAAGGTGCGGTAGTCATTTTCTGCTTCAGTCTGGTGACCCGCAGCGTTGGTATAGACCTCGGGGAGCAACATGTAGCTGTCCATCTTCACAATGGTGGTGTTCTGGAAAACATCGGCTTCCATGGTGGGTGTGAAGAAACTTTTGCGGGCACTCACAAGCTCGGAGCCGGCAGCATGGCAGGGCGCAGAAAAAGACTGTCGGCTCGAAGGCTTCCACCATCGATCGTCTTTGGGTAGTTGAACAAAACCAGCCTCGGTCAAGATGTTTGTCAACTCAGTTTCCGATATCCCAGGGGTGATTGATTTATGTAACGCCAGCTTGTCATTTGCCTCAAAGCCCCGTTCCAGTGTTTGATCAATCACAATTGGCACTCGATCTCGTTCGATTTGGCCAAGTGGCAACGGACCTTCCAAGTCTGCCGAGCGGTAATAGACTCTTGACTCTTTTCCTGGAACCCCAGCCACACCCAAAGCCGCTGCTATGTCTGGTTCCCTCCGGAGTTTTGCTATGTTCAAGATGGCATCGTTTCTTTGAAATCCTTCATATTGTGTCTCAACAGTGGAAGCTACCCGAGGCGTATAAAAGTCATCTCTGGTACGCACGCAGTCGGTGAATGCTGTGACGGACATGGTCGCGTGTGAAGTCTGTTGACGCTGCAGAGTCTTCTCGAGAGCAGACGCTGCATCCTGTTTCCCATTCTTCAAAGCCTCAACTATGGATGCAAAGGATACTTGAGATCCCGGTGTACAACCATACGACACGGTCAGCTTTCGCCGGACAGAGCCGTACTCGTTTCGTTCAAGTATCATTTCGTGCTGCAAACGAGCATTTTCTCCTTTCTGCCGCTCACGGATCTCCATCAGCTGCTCGCGCGGAAGCACGCGGGAGATCCCAGGTTTTTCGTGCTTAAACTTGGCCCTTTCATTCATATGACTGTCAACAGGCATCTGGAGAAGCTGGATGTCGAATGCCGTCTCGGAAATCGAGATAGGTGTGTTACTGGAGCTCGAACTCCCTTTCTGATACACTTCAGAACGCATCTGCAATCCCTTGAGGGCTCGGAATGCCTCCCGTCTTACATGAGCAGCAGCAGATGAGCCAGCGTTGTCTGGTAAAACAGTCTGCATACGATGAGGTTCGAAAGTACCTGTTGGGAGCCAAGATGACTCCGTAGCACCCGTGTGGAACCAAGTCTTTATATGTCTAACAGGCAGCTTATACGTTGTGGACGAGGATGACACAGATGGTGCGAGTCGCATTTGCTCTTGCTCCCAAATGTGCACCGTTCCAAAGCCACGAAACTCTCTATCATGTGGATCAAAAAAGCCATCGCGATAGGCGTAGGTTGTTGTCAGCTTGGTCTGTGACACATGGTCTTGTCTGACTGCCTTGCGCACAACGTGTACAGGAAACGGCAGACGGGTTCTCCAGGGCTGGCCTCCGGCTTTATCGCTCAGGTAGAAGGCCGTGGATGGACGATAATTAATTCGCGTCTCAGAGCCCTTTCCATCGTCGAGATGGCACAGAAGATGAGGTTTCCCTCCAGCTGCAAGGTCGAGGTAGTTGATGACAACTTCATCAGTACCGCTGCCAGCCCGCGGACCAACCCAGCAGAGACAGCTGGTACCTTTTCCCAGCAAGTCCAGGGCAAACACTGAGGTGAGTCGGCTGATGCTTGGGAACTGGGGTAGAGATAATGGCGCACTGAAGGCATTGCCACTGTGATTGAAAAAGACGTTGGCTCCTCCTTCTGGTGGAAGGTATATGATATCTGTAGTACCGCTACCATCGACGTCTAGCAGGTGCAGTCGTAGAAAGTTGAAGCTTGCGTCATCCTCGCTTATAGGACATGGCAGTCTCATAGATATTTCATGGCCGAAGCTTCCGTATCCCAAATTGGGCCAATAGCTTATCAGGTTATTGGTGATACGCACGATATCCTGAAGACCGTCGCCAGACATGTCCACTAGATAAATTGCCGTGCGATCATCTCCTGTGAGATTCAGTGACGGGGTTGTGGGTGATGGAGCATCGTTGGCTATCTGGCATTCCCTTAGAGCATCCATGCCTCTTTTGCCAAGTGCCTCATGCCATGTTAGACCGCTACCTCCACCAGCTACCTCGAGCAGTATGTCTGGTCGTCCATTGCCAGTCATATCAAGTCTCATCGAATGGGTTTTTGCCTCGGCTGTTTGAACGTCCATGTTGACGACTTGCGGAAATAATTGCAATGGAGTCCAGCCGTCATCTCCGTCGTCACTAGCTATTCGCTCGTAGAACCCAGATGCGCGACCTTGTTCATCCACAACAACCACGTCCTGATGTCCGTTTCCATCAATATCTTCGATGGTGCTGCGAGTAAAGTCTTTCAGGCCCGGAATGGCTCTCAATTCATGGACAGGACCAAAGCCGTCCTTGGGTAAAAGGTGCATCTTATCCGTCTCAGAGTCGCTGATGCTGCTAGCGTCTGATTCTGTGTCCACCCCGGAACTAGTGATAGAGCTGCTATCATCATCACTACAGGCTATCAAGGGACTTTCATTGCGCTGGAAGTACCATGCTCCATCTAGCTGCACAAGCAAGCCCGGGGAGCCTTCGCCATCCAGGTCTACCCAGCGAGTGACGGCGTCAGGCCGGGAAATGGGCAAATTTTGCAATGCGGTCGGGCAGATGGTAGTAATTGGCAAACTTTTGAGGTCAGGCAAGCCGCTATAGCGTAGTTTGAGAGGCGCCATGCTCTGCGCGGCATACACGCCCCGAGCCGCGTCGAATACATGGCCATTGGAGGTGATCTGTTCAATGACAGACCCGGCAGGACTTTCTTGATAATTGATCTCCATCGAGGCGACCAGACAATTTTCACGCCCGAGTTCTCCCGGCTCAGAGAAATGATGAAACATGAGAACTCGCTGGCAGAGTCGGAGGCTGCGTACCTCAAACCCCCGGGATCCTGTCGAGAAAGGATCCTGTCGGACAGACCAGGGAAGAGAAGATTCCAACGTTGTAGGGCACTGAAGGTCATGTTCTCCGTAATCGAGTACAATACTAAAACACCATCCACAGGTCTTGTTAGCGGTGGCAGGGATAATCTTCCATCTGTCGAGATCTCGACTGGGTGTATGGTTTCCGTATCGGATACTCTTGAGATATCGCGCGCGTGTGAGTGCCTTAGAATCTCTCATCGTTTCAGTTGCCTTTCTGTCCGCAGGCAAAGCTTCGATACCTTCATCATCACCTTTCTTATATGTGTAAGATATAGCGTTGCCATACGCATCATAGCTTTCACAGAGCAACCATGCAAACACTCGATGTGGATTCTCCATCTCACGAGAGGAATCGTCACGCCCATAAATATTTGTCACATTTTCAGACGAAATTGTCCTCCAGAAGATAACATGGCTGCCTTGCATCCAGCGCTCAATACGCATTTCTGTATCGCCACGTACACGGGGTGCGTACTGCCTCACGACGAAGCCATCGACAGTCTCGTCGCTAAGAGGGACTAAATCATCAGCGCCAGTGAGCGTGAATGTGTCCAGGTCTTCTCCATCGTCATCTTGACCATATGTCGGAATACGACGAGACATCTTGCGAGCAATGCTTGAAATACCGCCAAGTCGCCAACCAATGCCAAAGGCACCATTTCCACGGCCCGAATCATACTCGAGAGAAAGTGATGGCTGGAAACCACCACGTGATTTTGACACAGGCAAGGGCACGCTGAAGGACAAGGTGCCGGTGTTTGGGTTTACGGAAAAATTGCTATCGATGGATCGTAATGCTCCCCCGCCTTTGCCAGTTGCAAAGGCAGCAGAGTCGAGCACTGGGATGGGGAGGGACGAAGAACTTCCTGTGCCTTTGGCTGCGGTTGAGCCTTTGCTAGCGGCCTGCTGGGACGAAGATGATGTGCCAACGGCATCGCGATGCTCAATCTTGGGACCACTTCGGTCACGTGACGGTATTTGCGTTTTTGCTGCTTGCGGTGTATCCATGACAGATGACTGGGGACTCTGTACTAAAATGGAAAATGGTAAAGGGCCTACAGAGCATGATGAATAAAAATCTCTCAGTCCGTCTTGGAGTATACCTCTATATAGGGACGCTGCTTGGTGCAAACCAAACATGAGTTGTCCGTGCATCCCGCTCCCCAGGTAACAGGCCCAGACCAGTGCTAATCGTACCAGGTTGGCATTAAACTAAACTGGATTGAGCTTCAGCTGGGTTCAAGCCAATATTGTAACGCCACTATCGAAAATAGACGACGCTAAGTAACGATCCAATCACGGGTACGTATTGTCCCTGCCGAAGGCACCAAGCAGTACTGTGCTTCCACAATCAAGGTTCTCTGACAAGGGATTAGCTGGCCGGCAAAACGGTTCCTCCAGGGTGTTTGGCGCTATTGGATTGCTGCATTAAACTAACGACTACTGGCTTCTTAGTACTGTAGTTCTCTAGTTCTCTCTACTGATCTTAGAAGCTAGTAGTCGCTAGTTAATGCAGCAATCCAATAGTGCTAAATGCCCAGAACAGTCTATCCAGGTCTGTAGGTATTGTAAGAAATAACCTTGAGCGATTAGAAGGACATATCAATTCATATATATAGACCTCACATACAACGCCATCTTATTGCCATCAGTAGATATCGTGGGCTTATTACTCCCTTCCTTGAACTCCAAGAACATTTAACCCTGCCGATGCACCTTTATAAAAGCATTAATAAACATATCAGTAAAGCTATCAGGAACGCCCGAACAACCCAGATCACTAGCAGAACTGCCGTTACGCGCATCATAACTACGTACAGTACAGGACAGTAAAGCTAGTAAAAGTCATGTTTAAGTTGCTTAGCCACAGGACTGCGCTGTTAGATCTGGACCTGGGCCGGCGGGTCAGTCGGGTGATTATAGTAAAGAGTGCTCTGAAGCCGCGTGACAGACGCTGGTTCATTTCATGACTACAGATGCTTGAGAATTGGCTGACAACTTGTACTGTTCTCTGGCAAGTTGATGCTGTGCTCCCTGAATTGCTGTATCTACATCTTTAGATGAGCCTGTTATTACGATTCCGACCCAATCCGTACAAAACCCTCTGTCTCACAGAGGCAACTTGAGATAGCTTCTGGCTCTCAAGCTACGATCAATAGACTTATGAGCAAGACTTGCAAAGAGCCGCAGTATAGCCAGTCATCAGCTATCCTCGAAACTCCGCTTTTCTCAATGCCACAGATCTGTGTTCGTAGGCGATGCGGACAACTTCTAATACAACTATTGTTCTTGTCAGATGCTTTGTTATCAAAGCTTCCGGCACATTTCGTAATGCTTAATTCTATTGATTTTTTTATCGTAATACTTGGCATTCTGTATTGTCACAGCCCCTTAAGGTGGGATTCCGAGGGCATAACACCCTTGCGGCTCAGCAGTTCTCGACAGCAATATACGGACAATATCAGTGAGACAGCGTTTATATCAAGTTTCTACCTGGTTCATTACATCTGATAGATGTCTGTTGTGTAACGTTCTCCAGCCATGCCGCTCTAGCTCCGACGCCCGAATAGAGAACGGCCCGTATCACGTACTCCTATGTATCAGTCAAGGCTTGTATTATCAGTCACTCCAAAGACAGTGTTTTTTAACACCGCGCCACTTCGGGGCCTCATCGCAGTTATGGGTCTTGAACCACCAGTGGGCCTTACACCATCGTAGACATACTCTTAGACATTTCCATAACTATTGATGGTCTTACTGGCGGAAATGTGAGGGTCAACAGCAGCCTCCGGTTCCGAGTCGGCTCTCATGGTCCGGAGTCTATAATGTCTATGAAATGGAACAATTACATCTTGAAAATAAGGAGAAACAGAGTAACAGTGCCTGAGCTTGTATTATATTCAGGTTGGACATGCATACTACCGTCAGGTTAGATTTCTCCAAGTAGTTTCTATTGCAGGGCATAGGGGACACTAAGTAAATAAGGCGACAGGCATTGCTTAGAAGAGTGGTAATACATACAGTACTATGTAATGCAGATAGAGAATTTTACCCACGATCTAGAAGCAATATCTATCAGGTAGTCCTGAAGTCTCTAGTAGTCATTCTTTAATAGGATATAATAACTTATAAGCTATATTAAACATGTCAGACAAAGCCTACGGAAACTCTAGGTAATATAGGTTCTCGTTTTGATAAGACAACCCAGAACTTAAAATAAAGGTAAAAGGCCAATCTTGAGGAAAAACACTTAAAGTCTTAGATATGTGTGCTATATATAGAAGGTCAAAATGAAGGTTGATCTTGGCGAGCTCAAGGGAAACTTCATGAGGCTCAAGGAGCAGCTCGAGCACTTAAGCGCTTATATAACGCCTTGGGAGGTAAGTACTTTTGTTGACGAGACTTCAAGAGTTCCAAGACGAGGACCCTGTTGCCTCGACGACAATTAAGGTAAGTACTAGTCAACCAACACAATCGTTGCTACACTGAAGCTTACTCTAACTCTCTTCAATTCCTGATAAATTGCAGGCGTATGATGACCGAGCGTTTTGCTGCCTGTTGCCCTCAAGAGGCACTTCTTACTGATGCCTTTGGGCTCCTACCGTAGTTGTTGGTGAAGAGTGCCCGATACGCAACTATGCCCTTGATTTCAGCAGGGCTTTACTCTAGCAACGCTTTTAAGTATTTCGATCAATATTGCATCGGCGCCAAGGTGCCTCCCCTATCATGAGGTCGTCCAGCAGTACGCGACGCCCTGGATTGGCATATGGACTCCTAGCTACAAATAGGGTAACGTTGCTGTAACCTTGTCCGAACGGTTGAACGTCCCTTGACTTTCCAGGCCTACCGTTGACTTTTTGTTTCAGGGTCTTGCTGCTGCCTGAAGTAACAGCTTAGGTCTCTGGTACAGTCACTCCTTTTCCTTGTTTCCTTTGGATATCGTGATTACCCAAGGTACAGTGGAGGTGATGGAAGTCTATAGGAAGACTTTGTCGCAGCTGTCTAGCGGTTGTTTCTCTCGGGGATATGCTACTATCTAGAAATATCATTCCCACTGGGGTTTCCTAGAATGCAATCAGATGAATCATACAGTATTTCGAGACGTTCTTATAGCCTTTTCTAGTGACTTCTGTTAGTTCTGCATAAGACCTGTCAGCAGCCTGTTGCGTAGTTGCTGTCGTTGGCTGTACTTAAGTTATTGTTGGGACTACTCCCTGCAACCCAAAGTTGGAGAACTCTCCTTCGCTCAAGCCAGCACGGCCAGTCTTAGTTAGCTGCTTTCCGTTGGGCTTAACCTGAATCAAAGACTCTTTCAAGTCTGTAGTCTCGCCTGGAGCCGGACATGATGAGATTTGTGTGTCCAACCTCAAACACGTATGTGTGAACTCTGTCGCGACTGCGCTTCCTTACACTGAGCTATTGGATGGATTTCGACAGGAGGCCAAAGATACGATTTCGCTTTTTCGGGGAGATCTTTGGTTGTAGGAAGATTCAAGAATTCCAGCTTTTTCCAACGGGAACGCCAAAATCCACTGTTCTTGGATTGTTGTCGATTCGTAAACGAAATTGGTACTACACAGAGAAGACTTCCTCGCTTTTCTCACGAACTGCTAAACCCTTTCAAAAAAAAAAGAAAAAAAACAGCTCTGGTGCCCTTCAGCATTCCAAGTCCAAGCGGAGGGCTAGATACAGTGTGACTTTTGTTGCTCAGAACTGATTTGCCATTCCTGTACTAGCCTTTACAATTAACCCCAAGAAAAGTATTACTCGGCTGCTATATTGTGCAGCACAAGAACACTTGAACAACTTTCATCGGGACTGGTTCCTAAACATCACAGTTGTCGAGGCTGAAGTTACGATGACTTCGGGGAGCAAGGACGTTCTCGTCGATCCTGCTCACATGCATAAGATGGATTAGGAGGCCGATGCTGCCGACTGTGGTGTCCAGTCTGATTAGAGCCGCACAGGTCGTCTACAAGGCTTCAGCATCCAAACGCTTCTTCATCTATGCTGTCCTCTCTAAGAACGGCTCCTATAGTGGACAGTTGGTTTCGTTCACTGTTCCAATTATGGAGAGGGGTTGTCTCATCCGCCTGGACAGGTCCCGCTTGCGATTCCTGAGCATGGTCATCGAACATGGCTAAATTAGGTGTGTTATTTGCAGTTGAGACTTGTGGCTGAGAACTTATTCTGGCAGACAGAATTTAGCTTAGTGAAGGTACTTTGCTTAGAGAACTTGATCGCTCCCCTCATCTATTACTTTGCGCCCTGGTGGGCGATTAGCCTTCTCCACCTTGCTGATACGCTCGGCACTGTCAACATGCTCACAACTCTTGTTCCCGAGATTGAAAGTTAAAGAAGCTTGTAATTGAAGCGATCTCACCTTGATCATGGAAATTAGGAAATTTAATGTTAGAGTCCATGCACGTAGTGTACCATCAACACCTGGGCCAGACCTCCGTTGTGGGAACGCAGCCGACGGTGCTGAGCCTCAGGCAGCCTGGCGTATCGTGTAGTACGACCCTGGTCACTTTGAATTGGAGACTGGATACTAGCAAGTCAAGGCTATGATCAAAAGAGACCACTTGGCTGCAAGCTGGCCGTTGCTGGTGATTTCCAAGCTCTTTCGATGAGACATATTCCGCATTCATCAACATCACACTGGGCGACAACTAGAGCACTTGAGCCGCGCCGATGTCAGTCCATGTTGATCTGTAATTTGCACTAATTCGCAGTAGTCTTTCACAGAACTCTGGCAAGGTATAATCGTGTAAGAGTGACTGGTCTGTCATGTATGTATTTGCTACCATATACTGGCTAGTCGGCCGTCAACTTCGAGTCTAGAAGTAACATTGATCATAGATTCCAAGTCATCACGACCGAAGCAAGTAATATGACTTGACTGTTGCCAGGTCTGATATAGAAGCGTTACCTCGCTTTGAGTTGATGTATATCAATTAAGGTCCCATAATAAAAAGGATTTATAGAGTTGGGTGAGAATGAATTATTCATCAGGTGTGGTACGACTGCTAAAACAATATCGTGTCCAAGCATGTTGAGATCGCGAGCATACCACACAGCTGAAACACGATGCCGCGCTCCCTTGCACAGAATGTCTACATGCATTCTGACCCAAAGTCGGGGGAAAATTGTCTGGTGCAGTGGCTCAAATACGTACAACAGGCTGTTTTGGACTTTGAAGCTATTTCTTGACTTTGTATCAGGCTCCAGAAACATACTTCAGGCTCACGTCACGGTTTCAAGATACGCGACGAGATAATATCACTTCTAGAAATGGTGATACGAGGTCAACGTTTACCCAATCAACCTTTGAACCCAAATTTCATGATTACGTGAAGTGCTTAAAAGAGAAAGTGGAACTACTAGTTCATCAACAGGCGACAACCATTTGCGATTTGATCCAGCCGATGAATTTTGTGAAGCTAATGAACTTTAGTAGCTCTGACCAAAGGCAGTATTAGTGAGGAGCAGTAATACATCCATGATAAATAATCCCAGTATAGTAATACAGACACTATCGAGTTTGTCTGCTACTTGAATGCAATTGCAATATGGCGAGGTTGCTTGATTTGCAATTAGAGACAAGCCTACCTACCCTAGAAGATTGAGCTCCTTGATGGTCTAAAGTAATCATAACTACGGAGAACGTTAGTGCGGTATGGAGCATCCCGAAAGGGTAAGCGCTATACCTAAAACAGTAATTCCGCCAAAACCTCGCTCAAGGTAGATTCGAGCGTGAGCTTAGTGTAATCAAGACAATTAACAACTGGCGACTCATGTTTTAGCGAGGCCCCGCGACAAGGAAGTGAGACCATGCCCAGTCGCGATCTAAGTGCAAAACGGCGTAAGGATATTCATTCTCGCTACCCGTAGAATAAAGGCTTATCTTATTAAAGCGAGCAGCTTCTCCTGCTCTTAGATACTAATCTATTCTGCTTACCATAGACTGAGGATAAATTAACTATAAGCAATTTTATTTATGTCCTCAGACTTGGAGATAAAGTCATTGTGCTGAGACAAGGTTCTCATTCATCTCACTCTAGGAGACCAAACCTGCGCCATCAGACCCTGCATTGGAAGCCCTGATACCACTGCCTTTTCAAACAAGCCGACTGGACCAGGAATTTCCAGGTTGTAGCGACATACACAAACCCTCGGCCGTGACCCGCGCAATATAGAGATGCGCTATACACAAGACCGAGAACTGATATTAGATCTAAGGCATCCAACTTGTTCTGGCTGTCTTATACAGACTACCTTAATTCTTAAATTATAGCATTACTGTCTACTTACTTCTAATTAAAACCCAAATATAAATAAGTTACTTACAATTTATAGAGCTATAATCCTAAATCTGTCGTAGCTAATGATTTTATATAAGAGGCTAAATAAAAAAGTAAATATATCCCTTAGTTCAGAAGCTAGGTAAGGGTACCTCTACACTCAAGAACATCATCGCTCAGAATACTCTGAAGACGACCATAATGATATGCACCACAGCCTGCTACAATTCTTTAATATATAGACATGAAAAATTATAAGACTAAGAACCACCTCCTCGATTTTTCATATCTATGACATGTGACTCACCTATATCTAAGGGTACTTGGGTCAGATGTGCATTCCATGTCATGTTTGGTTGGACCGCACTCATGAGCCGCAAGGGCCTGTACCTGGAGCGAAATCCCGTAGATGGTGGAAAGGAGAAACATTCAGATTTGAGATTGTCATCTTAGACTTGATAGAACGAGGTTGCGCCACTGGTAGGTAGACTGATTGCAGTTAAACAACGGGAGTTGAGACTTGGTATGCTCTGGCTGCACACTACTAGAAGGTGATCCTTCTGCGGCTCCCGAGCATTTCGAATACAGTTGTACTCTTTGTTAGATAATTAGTTTCTCATCTCAGGGGCGCCTAACGGCTCTCCAAAGCGAGCATTCTCTCTTTGATCTGATAGAGATTGTTCGTTTCCATAGGCATTCATTGTAGGCCCATCGAAGTTCATTCATATTGATTCATCTATCGTCGTCGGCACTTGCGCCTGCACTATAAGCCAAAGCTAAGTGGTCAAGGGCCAAGGCCTCAGCTGGCGAAGACATCCCGACGTTCAGATCTCCCGGCTATCTATCTATCTTCGCTTTACTATCTGGTGTGTGGTTTCTAGACTGTATGGTAAGACTTTGTCGTTATAGATGATATGAACTTGATTATAAAGCCGTTGTAAACTATCTTACAGTCCACTCCAAAGCTTTTTGGTACACATGCTTTTACAGTGCCCTGATTTATTTGGTTGCGAGCTGCGTAAGATTTAAAGGTGACACGATCGGCATCGGTCTCAAGGTTTATTTTCTAGCCTCGCGATTCTGGAGAATCCATTGTCGTTATGGAGAAAATGGCGTCCAAGCTCAGCAGATTTGTTAGTAGCTTAGACTGGATTGAACTGCTTGTACCACTTGCTTTTTCCAGCTTTAGTGATCTTCCTCCCCGCCCCTCACGCCATTCGAGGTTTGACATCAGCGTGTTGCCCTGGATCTATAATGAAAGCATGTAACAACTATCGCCTATGGCGCTGAAATGTTCTCTTAGCACAATAAAAGTATTCTCGAGATCATGGCACATGATATTGGCAACTCTGATATTTTTTATAGTGGGATGTCATCTTAAGATCGTCAAGGTTGAGTTACTGCTCTGCCGTAGTTTATCCGCTGGCTTCACGTCGGTGAACGAAAGGCTCTTAAGAGACGGGTGAAGAAGCGGGGCTCCAAAGAAACCCAAGCTCAGATGTCACTTACTTTTGAACGTGACGTCGCGCGAAGTTCGTTCCACACTAAATCGCGTTTTTCTTGGCTGGCCGACCTCATTGACGTCAGCAGAAAGGGGAGACATCGGCTGTGTTTGCCCAGACTAGGTCCAAACGAACGAACCAAAATCGCATTTCCCTGCTTTATCTCTGCCTTTCTCCTTTAAATCGAATCAGTTTCGAATCTACCATAGCCAGTCCCGGTATTCCGCGCCCTTCAACAACGTCTTATCGCTTAGCTGGTCCAGCCTCAATTCAGCCTAGGCCATCTCCCTTGGTACCGTACTCCCTATGAAGGCATGCTCGCGCACCCTTGGCCGCCTGGCAAGCTCGGTTCTATCTGCCGGAATAAACCCTCAGCCACAAGTCTCAACCGCAAGGAACACATCGGGATAACAACCTGGACATTATGCCATAATGACTAGCCTATTACTCCGCCTGCAGCTTCAGAGCCACTAGATCTAACGTTTTCCTCAGCCACAAATCTCAACTGCAAATAAAACTACTAGCCCTGTCGGCATACAACAGGGTATGCCTTCTAAGCCACAGCAATGCCTTCTTAACAGCATTATGTTACACGGACAGTAACGTTAACGTATCGCTCGGCGCTAGTTTCTCCTGCTCCTACCATCATATATAGATATCATCCATGACCTTCAAGAACAGATGTAAGAGGATATTCGTTACTAGCTGCTACACCTCGTTTAGGAATACCGCGATATGTCCCTTCACGTGTCTCGGGTAGCTCGAGTCTTATCTGTGTCTATCTGTGGTGCTGTCCTTGGTGATGAGGCGGTAGCACGATTTCATCGCGATCGGCTTCTCCTCGACTGCTCTTGAGACCCATTCCCTACTGTATCTTTGTGGCCGCCAACGATCTGGCTTCGACCTGGCTATACGGCTCCCAACGTCTGATGAAGATGATGACGTCCCTGTAAGCTTACATCACCAATGTCCTGGCCATCCTCCCTATTCAGCGCCTCTAGAATGTTAGTTGACGTCCGAATGCCCAGATTTGCTAGGGCCGTACTATTAATCATCCCTCCACGTTCCACGATTCTCTGGCCACAAAGGTGCTAATACAGATATTGTATTGCCTCGAATATACCTGCAGACTGTGGATACCCAAGCCGGCAAGTGTCACGTTCTCACAATTCCGCGCATCTAGGAGACAGAATAAAACAGACAGGCTCTCAGTTTTCATAATAGGCTAACTTCAATGCCCTTCTTATCACTATACTTCTATCCGAACGCGAGATTGCAGGCCACTTAACCCCCAGGATAATGGCCACATATTTACCTCGGTTCACTGCTTCGTTCCGGACACCCTCACGGACGACCTAAGTGTGGAAAAAGCCTCCTTTATGTTCAAAACCTTTATGACTTATTTAGTGTAAAAGCTTTATTTAACTAAAAACCTAGTCCTAATTATAACTAAATCTCTAATAGATTAACTAATACTATTAAATAGATAAGCTTTTTTACTTAATATTACCTAACTATTTAACTTTTTCTTTTTATAACTCTTTAATTAATATAATTACTACTTACTACTTAACTTATTATTAAAAATAATAATAATTTATCCTTTTTTATAAGTCTATTATATTATATACTTAAGCTTAATTTACTATTATTAATTAAATTATATTATTTTTATTATTTTATAATATTACTTTTTATTTATAAATAATATCTTTTTAATAATTATATAAGTTAATATTATAAATATATATATTAAAGGTAAAATAAATAAGATTTATAAAAACTTTATTTTTAATATAGCTTTTTAAAATATTATTATAAAAATTTTTATAGTTATTATTATTATTAAGCTTTTAGTATTATTTATAATATAGTTTTATAATATTATATAATATAAAATATATTAAAAAATATAAAAGTAATATAAATTACTTATTAATTATTTATTATATAATTATAATAAAAGTTATTTTAAAAGTATTATTTTAAGTTAATAAACTTATTTTTAATAAGTAATTTACTTTATATATATTTTATATACTTTAATTTAATTATTTTTATAAATAAGTAATAATTACTTATTTATATACTTTTAAAATTAATTATTAAATTATTTAGCTTTTTAATTAAAAATAAGACTTTAAGTAATTATAAGGGTAATAAGTATATTATCTATATATATTTATTAATATTTTTTACCTTTATAGCTTAGGGGCTAAAGCCTCTTTTAAAACCTGAACCTTACTGCAGTAGAAAAAGCCTCTAACTATGTGGGAACATATAATAATGCTAACAGCTTTAAATAAAGCAGCTTCTACGGTCCTAATGTCAACTCAGAGCCCATTCCTACTCGCATACAGGCTTATCTCACCCAAGAAGAAGGGGGCCACTATAAAACAAGCGACTTCTTCCATACTAATAGTCGCTTCTCTACGACCTTGTCTACCGACAAGCCGTTCGAAATCAGTGTCCAAGCCCTCAGCCTGATGAAGCATGTCCCGTCTTATCTGGGCACTAAATCTTGACCCAAATGACTTTCCTTAAACACCCGGGAGACGTGTCTGAGTTTGGCGATTGTCGACAACACCTGCCAGAACAGTGATGTCAGATGGTGGCCATCATCGACTTCGTGCCACCTCGTAGCGACAAGACTCCTGGACTTTCAGAGGACTGCTATTTCGCTGTCAAAACATCAGTCTGGGACACTTTAAAGTAAGCTCTAGTCGCGTTACATATCGCCTGTTTCTTCGAAAGAACAAGCAGTGGTAAAGCCCTTGGTTGGCGTTGGTTCAAAATATGAACATACAAACTGTACATAGCGTGCTTGCGAAAATACATAAATACATCAGCGGAGTGTCTTTTCTGCAAGTTCTTGGACCCTCTGATAAGTCGGGCATTCATTCTAACATGGCCACAAAAATTCATTCTGATAGTGATAGTATATTATATAACAGAACTGGGCAACTCAGGGTAAGTTAACCCAGATGCGACTCGGGCAAACCTGGAGGTCGTGGTTAGAGCCCTCTACTCTACGCTATTGACAAAGTTCGTTCAGATGTCGTCAAACTTCTACTGTCGAATCCGAACTATATCGGAGAGCACATGGACACAATTCCCCGATATGGCCTGGCTCTTGGCGTCAAGTAGACTTTATGATACTTCGTACCCGATTATATCGTAGACCTCAAAGATGTAGAATCCGGGGTGATGATGGAGTGAAGTGAAGGATGAAGGAGAAAGATGGCGCAAGCAACCCAACTACCGAGCGAAAATAACCCACGAGTGAACCCTGTCTTAGATTTAAAGCCAGCCAGCCGGGGTGGATGATATCTTGTGTGTCAGTTTAGTCATTAACATTCAGTACAAAATAGTGCCTTACCTATCTCTCGACGATGCCTACTATACATATTATGTACCCGAGAACTGGGATTGTCACGGGCAAGAGTTGCAGCGCTACCGCCGAAGACGCTGCAGTTACCGCCCTTCGTGTAGAGCTGCGGGCGATATCAACGCCGCTGTTATACTTACGCTTCTCGCCGGGAGCAAACTGCTTCTGCCCGTGGACTTGGGGGTCAAGCCCGGCCGCGCGGCGTATCACTTGCGAAGGTTTTACGAGTACGCAATGGAAGCTGCAGCGAGACTGCCACTATATTTCAGGGCTGGCTTGACATGAGACTCGCCAATTCCTGACACTAAAAGTAGTAGTGCTTCCGAAGAAGGTTGATGTCTGCGTATTGCTCCGCATCCTAAAGAAGCTTAGTATCGCTGTTGAAGTAGTTGAAACTGGGCATTTCCTAGCTTCAGCGGTTCAAGGACGAGAGAGGGGATTTCACGCCCTCAGGGCGTGCAGCAAGGGAAGAGCTGGGGCATTTTCGAACTCGTAACCTTTATGGCGAATAGCTTACGTGGCGGAGCACAACAGGCCGAAGTTCTAGACTCTTTTGATGTTACTGTGAAGAACTTCTGTTGGCTGCCTTTATCGCTTCTGTGATCGGTTAGGTTGAGGTTTGACGGCGAGGGCAACCTTGCGACTGATGCCTTGCTCAATCGGCCGTCTGTACTTACAGGCGTTATCACAAGAATTACACATTACACTCAGTTGTAATACGACGGCACTTGCAGACATTTTGCAGCAGGAGACGCCAGAGGTTCGACTGCAGCAGACTTTCGTTCCGACGAGATAGCCGATTTTTCATCGTGGACAGGAGTTGATACTAGAGACGCGTCTCAAGAAGTGAACCCTACATGGGTTTGTTGCTTGCAAAGGAAAGGTTATTGTTTAGCTAAGCAAGGTCGACAACCGAATAAGGACATAACACACGCCCTTTAAACAATCAGCTTGAGCGAGTCATTGAGTACAGGAGAAGCGAAGGACCAGGAGAGTAGCGACGCCATTGTCTGCTGTGCTCCGTTTGGCCTCGACGCTCCACGCGTATTCCCCATATTTTATCCCTTTACTTGTAAAGCTGGCAACCGGATTGTAATTGGTTACCCACTAATACTGGACTATTGGTCTGCTTAGATTGATGTCACGTCCATTTCCAGAGCAGCAAATGTGTAGGAGAACCCTGTCTATTCCTACCCTGTGCTGTCTTCTTTGCTTTGAAAGAGGCAGTCAAGTCTACGAGAGAGACGAATGGTGTGAGTAAACCTTTGGTGCTGCATGCTCCTTGTATATTCCTCAGTTGAGCCAAGAAGAAGAGATTCCGAGGTTTACGATACTCGGTCATCACCTGCTCCCGACCATAGCGTTGCATCAAATAGCAAATCAGCTGCCGATTAAGAGAAAATCCAGATTAGATATTTCAGACTCTACAAAGCCAGCAATTTGTGGGATAACCTAAGGGTCCAGAAATTGAAAGGCACATATCTGTGACTCGGTAGGAGCAGACATATCATCACTGTCTGATATACTGCCCATTGTAGTCAATTTCTCCATCATGATATTCATCATTGCCTTCTTCCGTGATAGTCGCATCAGCAAATAGCTTTCCTTGTCGATCGATGTTCAGGGTAGGCAAGTATGACATGGACATTCAAGTGAGAAACGTATTACAGGTTATGAGGAGCAGAACAAGAGGACACGAGCAATCTATCTGGATGATGAACTTCTCTCCGCCGTTGGAGAGGATGATCAGATTATTGCGAAGTATCTTATACTTCTAAAGAAGGATAGGCAAGGAGTGGGAGCAAGTTTCTCGCATTAAGGAAAGTGCACGATTATTTTCAGCGTCAAGAAGCGGTTGAAGAAGACTTGTTAGCGAGCAATTAACTAATGGTGTAGTGCGCCCCTTTCATTGGTCTCTGCTGGCCAATAGGACTGGCTGTACCCCCCGGACACTGACTCCCGTATTCTCAATGACAGAAATAGCCATACTTCTCAGGCTAGCAGGTTGCAGAAGATCGCTACTGACACGGGAATCGGTTTCCTCGGCCATATGCTTCAAGCATGCTGGATGTAGTCTTGCTTTGAACTGCAAGGGCGATTTTCGCAGTTCGTTTCCCTTGCCGAGGTGCAGCATTCAGCTTTTGTGATATCTTAGCAGTCTGGTTCTGTACGGCGTTAGAGTTTCAGGCATTGGATCGTTTACCAATAGCTAGTGGCCTCTAAATATGGTCGTGTATAATCAAGAGTCGCTATCTTCGTCGCTTTTTTGTCTGAGGATGGAGATGTACTTGGTTTGCATATTGGTGGCTGGTTTGTTATAAGCGAGTGAAGGTTCCTGTATATGTTTTAAAAGAGATCCTTTGTGAATTATGATCTGAATAATGCGTAAGACACAGGTCCTTTTATAGTTGATGCTCACGATCTAATGAGTTTCTGCCAGTCTCTGCCCGGGACTCGACCCATATAAACTAAGAGCCCAAGTCGCGGCCGGCTCGACTTGTTTTTTTACACTTGTTTTCTTTTTAATTAAAGTCCGGACGATCTCTTAGACGTGAAGAACGTTAATTAGCTTGAGCAGTACCTCATTAAGTCTCCTTGCACTTCCATCGTAGTCTCTTTTGGCGATGAAATCCCCCTTTTACGATCATGGTTCAGAACATAATCATATCGTATTTCTCAAGGCACTCTTGATGGTGCGCAGTGGCTGGAGTAGGCTGAGCAGGAAACGAACATGTCCTCCCACTGATGACACAGTTTACATATCTCGTGGCATTTGATGTGTCGTCTCCTACACTCCCAGCGGCAGAGCCAACTGATTGTGAAGATATGAGAACAGTTAAGAGTAAGAGACGGGATGGGTCCATCTGGTGGGCGACAGAGTCTTATGACGAGACGCCCTGGACGGACGTATAAGAGCTTTGCACACACACAAGCTACGCCGATGTGGTTGTCTTGGCGAGGCGCATGTGATGACGTCTTGAACGTGGTCCATCTGCTCGGGAAGTCGCTTCGTGCTCTTACATGAAGTGATAGAAGGTAATACGGCATGAAGACAAAGACCGGGCAAGGAGGATCCTTGACGATCTTCGGATACGGCGGTGATCAGGCCCTTGACTGTCTTGTCGAAAAGGAACCGGAACTAAACTAGACACTTGACCACGTTTAAAATAAGCGATAACGCACAGATTCTGGGATTTTGGCTGTCGTTAAATGAACTGAGTATAAATCTTCTGATCGCAACCTTTTCAGTGATTTATCTTTCTCAGAATCCCGCTTTGTGTAGGGTTGTTTGAGAATATGTGGAGCGGGTTTCCATTCGCATCATGCGTTTCAACCAACCAAACTTGTCATTGAGAGGCAAGCGAGGCTAGAATGGGGATAATGCGACCAAAGGAGTGGATATACCCTCGCTGCAGACAGCTTGCAATTATCCGCAGACCATATCATCCCCTGCCCAAATCCCATGTTGAATTTCATGCCGTAAGGCTGTATCTTGCGGGTTGCGGTTTGGAGCGGGTAATCGAAACTCCGTTTGTGGACCCACCCACACGTGATCTCGCGTCGCGATTGAATTGAAGCGCGCCAACACTGAGCAACCACCAACTCCATTGACATCTTGACTCTGTCGCCTTTCTTGCCGCCTTCATGCGCGCACGCCTCCTTCGGCGCAACTCTCCCCCAATTGACCTCCGACTATCACACGCAGCGCCATCTCCCTGCGCTCTTCTAAGTGCTCCCTACAAGTCCCATCATGGCCTCCAACGAACCGCCCCGTTACGGTCGCATCTTGACATCGCGTTCTCAGGCCCAGACATCGCGCCACACAGAATATCGAACCAGATTGGTCGCCGAACTTGATGAGCTATGGGGCGCCCGCCGAGGTTAGCTGCCTGACGGGTCCCATGAAGCGTCAATAGCGCTGGGAACTCTCTACCAGATACGCTCGACTACCATGGCCATTCTCGACACTGGACACCCGCTCCCTGCTCTTTTTGTTCCTGGTGGACCGTTTTACAACTGGCCATATACGAGGCGCAACATCCAGACTGCAGAGACGTATGTTTCTGAACGTCTTCGGAAACAGAACGGTACCAACCTCCCTAATGGATCGGGAGCTCCAGCATCCGGACCACGTCCAAGTCCAAGCCCGGCTCATATCCTATCTCCTGTACTCGGTTCAGACCCAGCTCTACCTCAGTCTCAATTTGTCGACCCAAGTTTTGGTCAAGCTTCATCGCCACCTCCAGCTCCAGCTCCCAGCTCGTCTTTCGGTGACATTGAGCTGCCACGTGCCCATCACTCAAGCTCTACCCATGGACCCGCTCATGAACTGGATATCGGCGCCAGCACTCTTCAGGAGATGAACTACGACATATCGCTCGACATGGCTCCGGATATCAGCGACGACCACACAGTTATTACCGCTGATGACCTTGACTTCAGCAACATGGAATCGGAACTCAACGCCGACACCATCAATCGCATCACCGATGGCCGTTGGCTCAACGACGCTGCCATCGCCAAACTCTTGGAGCTCTTCTCTTCTCTACGCCCGCTCGATGCTAAATCCATCGACCCGTTGCTCATTGACAGAGCTCCCGTTAACAAGGCTGTGACCCATCTTCTTTCGGCCTCTGGATCTGACTTGACGGTCCTCGTTCCTATTCGATGCAACGCTCACTGGATCTTGGTTGTACTGCGCGCAACTGACAAGTCGGTTCTCTACTACAACTCAATGCCTGGACACGACATGCCCAACCTGCCTGCCCGTATCATTCAAGTTTGCCAAGGTCTCATCAGCGGACTCGACTACGATATTGGTGCCGCTGTTTCGGCCGGTACGCTATCCTGCCCTCGGCAACTCAACACGGTTGATTGTGGCGTTGCTGTAATCGTCAATGGCCTCTACACCTTGGCCTCACGACCTCTGCCTTCAACCACCAGCTGCGATTATGGTATCTGGCGCCTTGTCTTGGCCGCAATGCTCATCGATGCAGATGAGCTTGGCGGCAACCTGAGTCTAGTGCCTCCCGAGCTGGCCGAGGAACCCATCATCGATATGGGCACTGCAGAGCCTCGCCCGGCACATCTTGCTGCCTCTGAGTATCGCGACTGGGTACGCACAGAGAGACAACGACTGGTGACCCATATGAGGTCAACTGTCGACAGCCTTGCCGAGCTTTTATCCCGATGCCGTTCTTATCGGATGCTGATAACTGAGATTGTGGCCGTGCTAGAGTCCCCGGCCTTGAACCCCGACACCGCGATGAACCAGGAGCTGGAAAAGCTAACCACTTCTCTTAAGAATGTGCAATCCTTGAGATGGGTTAACCCCATAGCCGAGTCTGCCTTGAAGAAGCAGTTGAGAATTCTTCAGACGCGGGCAGATCATGGTGCAGCTTGCAGGGCGAGGATGGAAGTGTTGATTCGTCAGTACAAGGCTGACCTGGAGGACCTTGAAGTCATGAATCGAGATACGGCTGTATTGGTGGAAGGGCTACAGCAGGATCTTGCAGAGTGGTAATTTGATAGAATAAGCGTAGTTTATGGCTCACACAGTTCGGGGTAGACATCATGAGAGACCATGTTAGCTACCATGAAGAGGAAAGAGAGGCTTGTAGAGTAATACAGGCATGGATTGGGGTTCAATTAGTCAGTCGATAAAGAGTTCCATTCCCGACAGTATTGTAAGACAAAGTTGATCAGTCGAGGGGTGTGAAAATAGAACAGTTGAGGATGAGTTAGCTAAGTAAGCACTTACCAGAGGGCACTTAGTTTCCAAGTAGCTGTGCTTCTCAATGTAGCCTTTTCCGAAGCGGAGATTTAAAAGACCGTATTAGCTTATTAGTTGCCTAAAAAGGTAGAGTCCTTGTAGTTTCTAAGTTTAAGTTTCGGCAGTACACTACTGTTTGATTGTAACTTAAAGCCAGGTCCTAAGGATCTATAGTCTATGAATGCTTCACCGACATCTTTATGGTAACTCCGGGATTGCGTTTTTACGCATTTCTTACAGAGATATCCCGGTAAATGCATTACTAAAGATACGCCAGGACACCACAGTATCCATTCCTATCACGATACTGAACAGCTCAGTATCGACGTCGTGCTTGATGTTAAAACAACAAACTTCACCAGCTCGTCATGATTTCTGTAGCTCTTGTATGCCAATATTTCATAGAGATAGAAACAGCCTGGTTTTTCATAGAGATCTCAGCTGTCGCATGAACAATGCCGACTGCCTTGGCGGGGAAGAAATACATAGTGAGAAGTGTGAACAAGGCAGATCTTGAACAGCTTGTCACAATCTCGTTTTGCTAAAAGTCTCCAAGGTTCTAGAGCGGAGTTTTGAATCAGCGGCGACGCTAACTGGTAGACTGGTGCCTGTTCACGGAGGATGAACAAGAACCAGGGATGTAGTAGACACTATACGAGGCAAGCAAAAGGTTTCCCGTTTTAGAGTGTGGGATATAAATTTGCGAACGTGTATTTGAGTGAAGCTAACACCGGAAGTACCGGAACTCACTAGATTACTAGGCAGTAGCTTCTCAAGACTACTGTAGGTACAGTCTATCCCCTTAGATATAAAAAGCTGCTTAAGGAACTCTTAGAGTAGCCATATCATAATAAACATTCCATCAGATATCCCTTTCGACGGGTATTCTTTAAAACAACCTCACAACCTTATCATATCTACTTTCAATATGAAGCTTAGCAATGTCTTGAATGCTTGCACACTTGCAAGTGTAGTCCAAGCCACACCCGCCGACGCAGGAGCCGACTTGACGATACTTCCTGTACGTTTCCCCTTCCCATATACAAGAGGATATGCACTAAACAATCCAATCAGCGCGACGTCAATACATGCAGATCGCCTGGCGCGCATCAGTGTGCTGTCATTGTCTGGGCTAGCCTCGCATCATTTGGCATCCCAGGGAGTACTACAGGTGGCTCTGGAGTAAAGGTTGTTGGAGGCAGCTGTGACAACATTATTGCAGATGGCAAACTGAAGCGTGATAGCCCTGGTTTTAGCGCCGATTTCACTACTACCTACGGGCCTCATCTATACTTTGGCGCGAACACGATCGGTCTTCGCAATATCGGCGGTGTTAGATATCAATATCGTGGGAAGAGTTACAACCAGGGCAACTGCTTTAACACTGGTGGTACAAGCGGAACTATGGCTGTTGATGCTATTCAGTGCAACTTCGACTGCTAATATAGAGTTGATTATCAGTGGTTTGTCAAACAGGTGCTAGAGGGTCCATTTCGGGCATGGATACTAGAGGCATAATACAATGTTGAAACGATATAATGTTACACCCTTTTATTAGCAGTAACTGGAGAGTGATAATTAAGAGAGCAGGCTTTTCGGGCTAGATTCTCTGTGATTTAAAGACAGGTATAGATTGCGTTATGACATTCATGTTAACTTCAAGAGGCCCCCGATAAAGCTCGAAGATAAGTTGCGTGGGCGAGAAGCCCTCCAGAAATGCGCTGTAATGACTTGGCTATAGTGGGACCCCCTGTAATTGATCGCATGAGCAGGTAATTTTGTTCGCAGGATAGATATTATCCCAGGAGCAGTGTGCCATTTCTTGCAGGAGGGGTGCGCAATGCTGGTGTACGCACTGTATTTAAGCATGATAGATATCAAGGTTACACTGTGCATGCTTAGCCAAGTACTGTACGTGGCGACCCACTCTCGAGGTTTCATCCGAGGTTCTTCCGTGGCGTGGGAATCGATTCTCCTCAATTCCAGGCTTCACCTCTTCTCCTTCACATCATCACCTCTTCCTCCTCCCATCAACGCACACCTCCAAAACAGCATCTCGCATCGCGTCCAGAAAGAGGCGGCTACTCGCGCTACAGACCGTATAAAATTCCGACTTGCACCCTTCAAATGAGCGCGTCAAGCCTCCTTTGCTGGAACAACCGGGGCCTGTAGAAGGGACCTGCAGATGTTCTCGCAGTTCGCTGGAGACTTTGCAGGTCGCCTGTCGTCGAAGCTGTTCCTCCTTTCTGGACACGCGTGCGGCTAGGTGAGTTGACTTATCCTGGTAGGCGAACTAACCGTAGAAATGCCACCCCGACCGATCGATATGTCGCTCGATTTACAGCATACTACGAAAGCCGTGGTGGCGTGGGCAATGGAGGACGGTACGATGCAGTTTTTGACCAGGCCGGATCCGAAGTCGAGTGTCATCACGCTCAAGACGTGGTTTAACGCTGAGGCTGCTTTTTTTGAGCTGGCTGTGCCTATCAAGCTCAAGGGCGTTGGTGTCGTCGCGGATGCCATTCTTCGAGTTTGTGCGTCATCCATCGTTTCTCTTCAGGCTGTCAAGAGCCCGAGTGTCCCCCCGGCAATAGGAGAGGCGTTCAAGTCCACCACGCTGAGTCTCGACTTTACATTGAGCCGCCCTCCCGCCATAATTGTCCACGCCGCTGCTACCGAGCCGTTATCTCCATCGAAAAGATCCTCCGGAGTAGTCCTCGACGCTATACGCCATCTATCCAAGACCACTGCCTTCTCCGTCCACATCGATGCTCGAGATGCGCCGCCCAACATGCAACAAGTCACCGATGCAGCCAGTCAAGGTCTCTTCAGGTCCTGCAGCACCCGATACCATATCGCCAGTTTGTACGGCGGCATCGGAGGCAAGCTCGCTGACTCGGCAGACTCAGCCGATACAGCCCCGCCTCCATCTTACCAAGAAACCACAACATCCTCCCCTCCGCCTCCCCTGATCCAGCAGCCCGCTAGCAAAAAGCGCCCTCGCCAAGATACCAACACCGATACCGAACGCGACGACATCAGCCTCCTCTGGGGTGAACTCCGCGCTATTAAAGAAGCGCAAAGCGGGGTCGACGTCAAAAAAGTACAAGGTCGAGTCGAAGCCTTGGAGACGGAGAACCAGAAGCTGAAGGAGCAAAATAAGGAGCTGGCCCAAAGCCTGGTCAGTCTCCAAGAGCGATACGACGCCTTGGAGGATCGTTTTGCGGCCCTTGATTCCAAGAATGACGAGCTTGCGGAAACCTATGACCTCGCGTTCGCGGATCTGGGTGAGAACATTGACAGGCTTGAGGGTGTCGTTGATTTCGTCCACGAAGGAGGGGTTCGTGACGAGTCACTCAAGGTCATTAAAGACGCTGTTGTCCAGGAGATTATGACGCGGCTGGCCAATGGGTGAGTCCCGTTGTCCTTGTTTCACAACATAATCTATCTCGGGATGCTCCCCATGTCGAGCTGATCTTATGTCGCTGTACGACACTGGATTCCCGCGGAACCGTGCTCGTCGAACCGCCCATCGAGGGACACCATCAACCGTGTCAAGGACGCATCATCGCTTCAGCCATTGTCGGCAGACCACAAGATGAATGGTACTCCGCTACTAAGGCCCGGTAGGGGAGGGAAAGCGTAGACAACAGGCAACCCACTGGCATGTATCATCGCTAAGCCTTGTGCCGCGCCGAAGACCTCAGGCCTTAGGGAGTGTCCAAGTTGTATGTCACACGCATTTGCGCTCGACGGGAGCAGTGTCTCACTAAAGTCGATATGTGTTAGTCGCAGAAGGCTATCTTTCACAACAACCAATTACGATCTTGACGACATATGGCCTACAAGTCATCAAGGCCATAGATGCCAGAGAGTATGCATTCAACGCCAGTGCTCATAATACTCGACGCAGCTGCGTCACCAATATCTGCGAGAACAAGGTCATCTTTGCATTCTTCGTGCCATCAAATCAGCACTACCTAGGGTGAAGCTCGAGTACCTCTCGCTCATCCTCTCTATATGCCTGGAAAACGAAATGATGATAACACCTAATACCTATCATGATTATAGACACTTGGCTTTGAAAGCGTGAGACCTTAAAACTCTTCTTGAGCCTCTCATATATAGAGTAACCGGAGTTGTAAAAAATGGGACCACGGCTAATATCGCGCCAGGCGGGTGAGACAGTTCTCCAAGAGTTCCACGTTTGCAGAGCCTGTGGAGTTATGTGTTCGGTATCAGCGCAACCAGAGTCATCTCAGCGGCCTAGATGCTGAAAAGACCTGCCGCTGCAATAGGAACTACCAAGCGTCCAAGCCTAAGGCAGATAATGAATGACAAGACGATTTTTTTTTTTCCCTCTATATGAACTATTGCAAACTAAGTAACCAGCGCACAAACAAACAGTGACAAGCTTACTGAGATGAAGTTACTGAGCTCCTGTCTTAGCTTTCAGAATCCACTCGTCACAAGTTTTCTTCCATCCATCAATACCCTCACTTTCAATCGTAGGCAAAATCTCCCGCAAATAAACATCCCTAGCACGCAGGTCCATCAAAACGCCTGCGCAACTTATAACAGCATCCCACCCCTCCTTGTACTTCTCCTTGTCCAACTTCCCCAAGGCCTTGAAAGTTGCCACCACAATTGCATCGTTGGCAGAGTGGAACTCGCGTGTCGTCGGAACAGAAAGCTTGTCGGGGTCGTTGAACGGGTATTTGTTCACATCGAGGTTGAGGAGGCTCATACATGATGTTGGATTGTTGGGCTTCGCGGTTTGGACGGATGTGAGGCGTAGGTGTGATATACAGATCTGGCGGATAGGGTCGAGGAGGAAGCTGCCTGTAGGAAGGCCATCTTGGGAGCTGATGAAGGTATCAGGCGGTGTACTAGTGGAGGTATCGCAGGCCATGGCTGCAACACCGAGTAGAACAGGGATAAAGTAACGATACATGCTGCAAACTTGGGTTAGTGTTTGGTGGAAATAAGACTTTGAGTTGGGTAATGAAGATGAAGACAAATGTCTGTAGACCAGGAACCATTCTGGATGTTACATGGCATATATATAAGAAGGTGAACTAAACATGCCGCGTCGAACATGACTACGAGTTCTGCGTGGTTTAAATGTTATGTTCAGTCAGTTATCCATCGCAGGCATCCCAAAGCATGAGACGCACACACAGTGCCATGTTCATTGTAAGAAGTGGTCGACAAGAACAAGATCGCGATCGTGTCGCCGTTGTGGTTGTCGTTATTGCGGATCATGCTTAAAGACTCAGGTCTAGTGGTGTTCACGACCGACTTAGCCGTGCTCATCACGCTCAGGCTCTCGGATGACGCCTTGGGCTTGAACAGATGCCCTCTTGGTACGTGTTCTCGACCATGCTCGACATCAACTCCCTCGCCATGTTCTCAAGCCTTTTCATCCTCAACTTCAGGTCCGCGTTCTCGGAAATTGACCTGGACACCTTGACTTTCCGCGTCTCGAGCAGCCTCATCGTCGTCACTATAATCCTGACATCATTCAGGTGCTCGTTGCTCACGGTGGCCGCCCAGGACTCATTCTTGCCTTCGTTCGTTTTGGAAATGTCGTTTGTGACGATTCTCATGACGCAGACCTTGTTGTTCTTCTCGTTTATGTAGATATTCTTACTCGTGTATTGGGTACTTGTGCTACTTCACCTGGGGCAGCCCTAGCCGGTCATGACCGCGAACTTGGCATCCACGTATATGTTTATGCTCACGCTCGTGTTTGTGTTCTTGTTCTAGACAGATCAGTATTGGATCTGTCCTACCGAGCATGCCCGTGTCCAACACTCTCGCGATGCTGTGGATCTTCGTGGATGTGTCCAAGCCTACCAAGCCCAGGTCGACCACATTCGGCCCTCCAGCAACGCCCTTGGTGGTGTTAACGAGCCCAGAACGGCCGCGAGCGTCATTTGAGCCTGTTCGTGGCCGTACGAAGCCAGGGTCGCGATTATAGCCGCCATCTTCCTCATGTCGCTCTGTCCACTGATGGACACGTTCATGCTCTTGCGGGTGATGTCGAGCTTGGACATCGGTATCAATATGTGCTTGTTTAGCCCTGCGCAATGCCAAACACTTGTATGGGGCGCAATTGTGCCCATATCCTTGTCTGTGACTCAGATGTTATTCGAGTCTTCGTTCACCGTCACATACCCGTCATTGCATACCATCACGTCAGTCTTTGTGTTATTGCGGTGATTCATGTTTATATTTCAGTTTTACTTGACATCCTGGTATGAGCTAATGTCCCTATTTATCTCCATGTGTCGATCCCTATCCTGATCTTTATAACGAGACTCTGCAAACAAACATGTGTACAGTCATCGATGTATTTATGAACACGATAAGATAGTTATAGGTTCTTATGTCTTAACGCCATCTTCTACAGCAGTAAGGTTCAGGTTTTAAAAGAGGCTTTAGCCCCTAGGCTATAAATGTAAAAGATATTAATAAATATATATAAGTAATATACTTATTACCTTTATAATTACTTAAAGTCTTACTTTTAGCTAAAAAGCTAAATAATTTAATAATTAATTTTAAAAATATATAAATAAATAACTATTATTTATTTATAAAAATAATTAAATTAAAATATATAAAATATATATAAAGTAAGTTATTTATTAAAAGTAAGTTTATTAATTTAAAATAATACTTTTAAAATAATTTTTATTATAATTATATAATAAATAATAAATAAGTAATTTATATTATTTTTATATTTTTTAATATATTTTATATTATATAATATTATAAAGTTATATTATAAAAAATACTAAAAGTTTAATAATAATAATAATTATAAAAATCTTTATAATAATATTTTAAAAAGCTATATTAAAAATAAAGTTTTTATAAATCTTATTTACTTTACTTTTAATATATATATTTATAATATTAATTTATATAATTATTAAAAAGATATTATTTATAAATAAAAAATAGTATTATAAAATAATAAAAATAATATAATTTAATTAATAATAGTAAACTAGGCTTAAGTATATAATATAATAAACTTATAAAAAAAGATAAATTATTATTATTTTTAATAATAAGTTAAGTAGTAAGTAATAATTATAAGGAAAAAGTTAAATAGTTAAGTAGTATTAAGCAGAAAAGCTTATCTATTAAAGATTTAGTTATAATTAGGACTAGGTTTTTAATTAAATAAAGCTTTTACACTAAATAAGTTATAAAGGTTTTAAACATAAAGGCCATCTTCTATAAATAGCCAAACAAGACTCACCTATCAACAGCCCCAATCCCAAAGCCAGCCTAGCAGCAGCATCACTCAAACTTAGCCCCGTCCAACTCCCACCTAACTTTCTTCCCCATAGTCCTCGCCTTCTTCCTATCAGCCCGTCGAACTGCCCTATCCAGCGGAAACAGACTAGCCTTCTCTCTGTTCCACTTTATGCCGTATCCCCGATCTCGAGCGATGCGTTCATCTCGATCACGAAGTGCCTTGCGTTGGAGAAACCAATCAGCGAATGGATCTAAGAATGGGCCTGAATGGATGTATTGTTTAGTGATCTCTTCCCCAGCTGGGCGGGTTAACTCTAAGAGCAGCGAATGTTGGTCATCCTGTCGACTGAGACTAGACCTTAGCATGTCCTGACGTGCGAGATAGTCTTGAAATCTGTTCCAAACCCTTTCAATCTCCCGATTTTCCTCTGGGGTGAACGGGGTAAGGTGGCGAGAGGCTTCATTCGTCTCGGAGACCTCTGTGGTTGGTGGGAGTTCATGATCCTGTTGGTTGAGAGAAGTCGTTGACTTATCCTTGCGTTTCGAATGCTCATGAGCACCGACAATGTCCTCTGGGCGACCTGTCTCTGCAACGTGCTGTGAGGGTTCAGTTTTCTCATAGAACTGTGGCAGGATACCCTTGATAATGCCACGCTCCTCAAACTTGTCAGCCTGTGAAAGATCGTTCTCCTCGGTCGCTTGATCCGATGCCGTATCAGCCGAAGTCACAACACGTTCTTCAAGACGTGCCATCTCAAAAATACCTCCCAACTCATCGATTGCCTCTGCAGGAGGGTCATCATGAGTAGGGAGATCCTTGTTGTCAGCCGCGTGTTGCTTGAGAGCACGTCTAGAAGACTCCTCCATGAGTAAATTGCCCTCATCTGTCAATCGTTTCTTATCTCCTTCTCCCATAGTCTCACTCCACTTTGCGATGTTGTTAGTGATCCACGCAGTAACATTACCCTTAGGCCCGTCCCAAGACTTGAGCCACTGCTCCTCAGTTTGGCTCTCGGGCGTAAGCTGCGCCAACCCATGAATCCAGGCGACTTCTACCTTCTTCTCCTTCAACTTGCTGATAACCTCAGCATGTCCTGGACTGTCTGCTTGCTTGAGATGGGCGATAAGACGGAGAAGTTGCCGTGCTCGTTCGGACCTACACACTCCTGTAAAGAAAAGATCATCAGCTTCAGACTCTGAGTCGGAGTGATAGTCGTTAGACTTACCCTTGCCCTTTACTTGCCCTTCCATTCTTGTGACTGACTTGTAAGTGTGAATGACCTGTGTATGAGTCTTAAGTAAGTCTCGAGTGAGCTTTGAGTGAGCTGCTAGTAAGTTGTTAGTGGGTTGTTAGTGATGTTAGCGTTATTGGTGTTGTTGCTGTTGTTGGTAAAGAGGTTGCGATGATGGATGTTATGACAGAAGGAGTTGGAAAGAAGTCGTGTATTTATAAAGTAGCTTTCGGAGGTTACATGGTACCAGTTCTTTATGCAAGAATTGGAGATAAAGTAGTGTTCTTTGTTCGATAATTGATTGGGGTAGCATGCTAACTAAACGTACGTGTGACCATATAAATATCGCCCGTCGCAGGGCAGGACAAGCAAATACCCTAGAACAAGGAACATCGAAGATTTAGCTTTCGAAATAGGACATAACGTATTTAATTCTGCGGTAGATAGAACCGAATTATCACTGAGGAAACAATGCAACCACTCCAAGAACAGGCTAGCCAACTACGTAAGGAACAAGGACATTTTCAAGGTCCATAGCGCAAGTTCATAAGGGCTTTCTGCAATACTTTGCATGTGGTGGCGTATTTGTTCATTGCAGTAGAGCATGAACTGCGAAATGCTCTTCGGACCCGACATATCAACACTGTCTTCACTGAGCGGAGGGACATGTCTGACAGCCGCGATTGCAATGTCTGTAAAATGGGACTAAGCCCCCAGATTGGCTGTGTGACAAGAACACCAAGCATGTATTCATGGGTTGTAGGCCATGGCAAAGCAAAGCGAAGCCTCAACGCTACTTGGCCGACAAATGTTTGCCTGAGTCATGACTAATGGATGTCTTTATCTCTCTCATGACAGCCGCTGCGCATACCCGAGCAAAGGCTTCACCGAAAGAACGAGCTTTGTGTTTGTCCAAGCCACGTTTTTAATACGATGGAGTCTCTTTTATACTATGCATGTATGTTTGATCAGTCATGTAGTTTCTATCTGACTGTCTGCACATCCGCTTCATTTGGCTGAGCTAAAATTCTTTACCTGCCTCACTGATGCAGTTATTGATCCATGTCCAAGTGCGCTGTCAAGTTGATGGGAAAGCCGCCAAGATCTTTCTTTACACTGGACTATCAGCAAGTAGTACTGGGAGGCGACCCATGAGAGGATGCTTTCACGCCAAGAGAACATCGTGACGCGGGTAAAACTCCCGGAGCTTTGCGATGCTGCTTCAGGTGAGTTCAGGACTGTGTGGCCGGAGGGTATTGTGAGGGAGTTTATGGCGGTTGAGTTGAAGAGAGGTGAGACATCGGTCATTGATCCTACTGGGGTGGGCGGCGATGATGAAGGGAGTCTTTTGTTGCGCAAGGTTTTTAAGCCAGACTCACAGCCCCAGCCGCCCTCGGAGCAGGGTCAACGTGAGAATCAATCTCAGACCCCGCGACACATTCCTAGTGAGCAACTGATTCAAACACAGGTATATCAAGACATCCAACAGCAAGTCCAGCAGCAACTGCAGCAAAAACTCCAAACTCAGCCTCAAAGCCAGACCCAGACTCAGCCGCGACCACAACAACAGCCCCATCACACACCTCCGGCGCCTCCACCATCCCCATGCCCCAAGACCATGGACCTCTTGACCGCATGTTTGAAGGGATCTGAGCCTGTCAACATCGGAATGGCTCGCACACACTGGAAGTGTCTTCAAGAGGCGCATGGCCAATCGTGGGCCAGTGTCATCTCGTCTCTGTGTGACTTCCAGGGATCTGCCTTTCAGGATTCCGAGCACCAGCGTCTCGGTAACCACCTTGGGAACATCCTTTAACATCTCCATGATGAGCTCGGCAGCCCGCCGACCCCAGTCCAAGCCCATCCGGACGTCAAGATGAACACTACTCAGGATAAAGGGGATGATCCTCGTCTCGCTGAGATGATAGACCTATTCGCCAAGATGGAGTCACGAACTCAGTAAACTGAAGAGACATAGAGAACAGTCGTTGGAAGAGCCATTGTGAGCCTGGAGACTGTTCTCAGCAAGATCGCCAAGAACATGCATATGCCTACTCCTAAACCAGTAGCTAAGACGAAATCTACTGTCGAGGCCAAGTCTGGGGGTATGATAGCGGTGGTTGACCATGATCCTCAGCTCAAAGGCACACCGCTGTTGTTCTCTTGCCACATCTTGCACAGTATGTACCTTAAGAAGCATCTCACCACATGTACGCAAGAACAGCACACGCGTCTACACTATGTCCTACACCAACATCCCCTGTCCTGGATGATACACCGGAGTCAGAAGAAGACGAGCCAGAGCCTCCAGTGGCGTCTGGCCACCGTGAGAGGTGGCAACTGCAGACTCCCAATACGTCTGGACCGTATTGTTTCTAGCCAGATGTACCACGACCGGCGCCTGCTTTTACTAGGCATCGTTAAGATTTACCTGTAACAAACAGAACTTTACCGCCTTCGTCGCGCGGCTATGGCCGGTTATTGGTCCCTCGAGCGTGGAACGACGTAGCGGACTTATTGGTGCAGTTGTCGATCCCAACTACAAAATTATGCATGATTGGGTTCATGGTACTCGAATTCCATGAGCCTCGAGCGTGGGAGGTCAACGCGACTTGGGTCTATGAAGGGTGGCGTTGGGGCAGGTGTCTCTGACGATCCCGACTATGAGGTTTAGAATGATGGGTTGCATCGCACACCAAGTTCTTGACCCCCTCCACGTCCGCGACCCCAGTTCGAGCGGCATCATCGTCATATTCCCGCACTCGTACACGCTCTCAGTCCGGTTGATGAGTTGGACCTTCGTCGGGAGACTCTTCTCACACTGACGAACCTCGTCAACCAGGAGCGCAAGCTTTATCTTGATCTAATCATTAAACGTATCCACGGTCGTACTGTAAGCTCGCGAGCCTTTCATGGTCTACAAGAGGAACATGAGCATATAAAAGCGCGGAGTTATGAGATATGAGGACTAGTAAGGGGTTAAGAGATATAATCCATTTGATCTGCTCACAAGATAGAGAAGTGTTTTCGGTTTCTTTTAATGCGATGTTAGGGTATGTGCTGCTGAGTTGCTTGTTCTCTACATTCCAGCCAGGAAGTGCTATCCTTGCATCCTGCTGTTAGACAGCACTTCTTTAGAGAATACGGGGTGGAATTGAATGAGGAGAGGGCTGAGCTATACATCGGCCAGTTTTGTAAACGGCTCAATGTTTTCCACTTCCTTGAGAATGTAGCTGTCTTGAAAACTTTCAAAATTTACTTATAGCCACTCAGTCATCAAGTAAGTTCTTAAAAAACGCAACGTGCTCAGTCTTTAGGAACTATAACAATCTCTTAAAGTAATATGCTGCGTTATAAGATAATATAAAAGCTATTATAAATAAAATAATAAGCAAATAGTTAGTTAACGCAGTTTATAAAGCTTAGGTATTCGTTTCGATTAATATAGAAGGTATATAATGATATATGCCGGATTATACACTACGGCCTGTTCTCTTTAAGAATAAGGATAAGCTGGGGTAGCACCTGTGTTATACTATCGGATAGTCTTCTGAGTTTCGGGACATCTAATAATATATTCTTACATTCTTATAGTAGATGCCAAGCTGAAATCCTAATAACCAAGTCAATATTAAACGACCTAGGCAGGAGCATATTACTGTAGAACTAACAGTTAATATACCAGTAACATATACCTCAACAAGCAACAACCCCATACAGACCTTGTTCTTTCTGGGAATGGAATTAGCCATTTCTCTCATACTCTTGGAGAAAAGATATTGCTGATTGTCTGGACTGAGCCTGGGCCATTAGTGAAATGCGGGGTTGTATTTTCTCTATTTCTCCATTCACAAGAGCTGATATCCTAAAGCCTTGAATAAGCCGTTTCCCTTTTGGAGAAAAGAGGTGGCTGACTTTCCTGACTGAACCTGGGCCATTGGTGAGAAATAGGGCTATGTGGTCCCCATTTCTCCATCCAGAAGACCTGGTGCCGCAAAGGATTGAACAAGACTTTCTGCTTCCTCAATGTATTACGAATGTCTGCTTGTATCACAACATATCTATTATGGTCGACACTGACGCGAACCCTGAAGCCGACGAAACAGCCCCAGCATGTGCAGGGCACCTCATTCAGGGGACACCGACTTAGTAGAAGCACTATGATGAATCTTCCTGCTTGGAGGGGTGACGAGCCAAGTCATGAGAATGTTGAGACTCCATATCAGGGCGCTTTGACGTACAGAAACGCGATATGAACTATATGAAAGGGCTGAATCAGCTTGCCCTCATTTGGACCTCTAATACGAGACTCAACAGGTCCGCAAGGCAACGCAATAGAGCCAGAGACGGATAGCAAGATAGGAAGAACATCCACTGTCCAAGATGGAGCGCGATGGGTTCTGGATGGGGTTAAGCAGCTTTAGAACCCTCTCTTGATTTTATGGACAGCATCTGTACAGTACTGGGCCGGCCTGGCCTCAGGTCCTGAAGCCAACTACAACAAAGCCATCAGCATTCACATCCATGTTGACTACCATCACTTTGTATCGAAGCGTTCGATCAGACTAGTTTCTTCTCATTTCTAACAGTAGAGATGCATACAAGCCGATCTCATCGCGTTTGACAGGCACGACTGTATAGTCAAAGTCTTCCCATACATCCCACACTCCTAGCTTATCTCGTCAGAATGAGGATCCATTTGATGACTATATCTTTCTTCCAATTAATGATATGTCCGATCCGAGCTCGCCAGCTCCCCCATCCACAAACCTCAACGACGCCGCAGGGCCAAGCCAGAGACGGTTGATAAAGAGTACCAAGCCAGCACCCTTTGAGGATATGACGGAAGGTCCCTTGGCATCTCTTAAAGATGAACCGGAACCGCTTCATTTCCCATCGCTATCAGTCCAACACCAGAGAGGTGATGTGGATAGGCTTACTTAAGATAATCTCGACACAGAAGAAGAGGAAGACGTGGACACTAAACCCAGCGTAATGATCGTATAAATTACGGCAAGCCCATAGACCGATCTCCAGAATGGGGGCAAGCATTTCGCGGTGAATGTCTACCCCAGCGGGAAAACAACGTGCAGTGAGGCAATTGAGCCGTTTGATGCCGAGCTTTGGGAGAGCATAGAGAAATGGCTCGGAACAGGGCTCTGCACGTGCTTCCCTTACCTTTGCCCAGACACGATTCGCTCCACCAGGCAAAGGTCGGTACTCTGTAGAGCTGGGCAGAATTTCGAGTTTGAGGGCCAGCAACAAAGTGGATGATGAAAATATTGTCTTCACCAGCCCAGGAGATAAGTCCTCCTTTATAGATAGTCTCGTACAGAAGTCGAGGCCGGAACATTAATCTAAGTGGCTTGAGAATAAAAGAGAGCAAAAACCTAAAGTTGAGGAACTTAGGGAATTCTGTCTCTTCTGACACTAGAGTCTTTTAGCTAAATATCCCGCTCAATTTGCATCCCCTAAAGACAGTGTGAGATTCGACATTGGAATATCCGAAGAGGGCAAAAATGGTCGGTTCTTCATCAATGAAGTGTCATGTTGGACGAGTGCGGCATTTTTCACAACGAGTTGTACCCTCGGCCGCATGATTAAATGTGCGAAGTGATGAGGATGCATTTGCGAGAGAATTCGGAGAGGCTGGTGGTGAGGAGTAGGGAGAGGTGCAGAGGTACAGGAGGGGTTTCTGGGGAGATTGGAAAGAGGAGTGTGCTGATGTCAAGAAAGGGAAGAAGAAGTCAGGACGACGCAACTCAAGCCAGACCAAGTCAGTCAGTCCGTAACTGGGTAGGAAGCTGGTGTAGATGTAGTTAGTTGTCCAATTCAGTCGCTTGTCTAGGTAGTTTGGCTACAGTTCTGCTAAATTATATATATTTATGCGAAATAAGTGTATAACTGGGTTGATTGAAGATGAACCGATAACTGGGGCTAACGTTCAGCTGCCAAGTTAAGACCCTCCCTGCGCTGTTTGTTCCTAGCGTGTTGTTAGCGGTACTAGGTCCCGGTCCAGACGGGCCAGCGCTGTCGTGGAGCGCCCGTATGGAAGTGACCACAGTATTCTCGCCAGTGGCTCAGGTCAGACTGGCCGGGGGATCCATAAGAGGGTCCTGCCGGAGAGGATCCGGCCACAGTGAGGACAGGCCCTCCAGGGTTAAGAGCAACGGCGCCAAAACCGAAGGATATGAGGCAGAGGCAGCGTATGAGAAAAACGGGGGTGTCCGTGTTTATACACAAATGAAAGTGTTGCCTGTTTAGCCAGTACCGGTATATAATCACGCGGAAGATCGTCATTGGCGTGCCGCCTGATTACCTTGTATGCAACACAATCGAGAAATAGTTGAGACTTTGGAGAATGGGTGCCAGCTGTATCGGCCAGGCTGGCCATCAAATTCGCCTTCGCGTGGCGTTGCGTTGACGGCCCACTCAGCATTTGGCTAAATGGAATCGACGAGGTTGAATTGAAGAGCTTAAACCGCATGCCCGCGCTGAGACGGTTTGATTCCCCTCAGAGAGCAGATCGGCTTCATCCAGCTCCCGATTCAGCTTTCGTTCTCTTCCTCGCATAACGCTGCAAACTCCTGTGTGATGCTGTCCGCTGCCGTAGGTCGTGTGAGACATCCCCCAGAGCCCGCACCATTCTTTTGCATTGCCTGCTGACACACCCCAGAAACTCCCTTTGACTGCCTTGACCCTTGTGCCACTCGGAAATGCCGCGCCCATTGCTGAGGCATTAAACAAGCTAGGGCCCTAGCACGCTCCGGGGGTTATTTGGAAGAAGTGTGTGGGCGTTTACCAATCCAGACGCCGGACTTAGTGCGTGGGCAGTCTCCGACGTCAACAACAATGCATCAGCGACTGCCTCAACAACAACCAGATTCTGTTAGAAGATTTGCTAGAGACTGCGGCAGATTTCGCTGGGGCAGTCCCGGCGGAAATTGGGTGGTTATTGGAAGAGCGCAAGGTTTGATTGTTGCGTAGTGATTCTCACTTGGTCTGAAAAGCAAAGAAACGGGTTTACTCAATTACCCCTTGAGCCTCCCATCTCGAGTTCGATAAGGCCGTGCAAGTACTGAATCTGAGCTGCGACTGTTAATTTTTAATGAGTCACTCCATAGCCAACTCCATGATATTCTTATCACCGTGACGAGTGAGGCGTTTTCTAATACCAATATCAAGGAAAGCCGCTCGTTCTTCCATGAAAGTCTTCATCGCCTCATCGTCCTCGTCTGTTATGGTCAATATGACGCCTCTTCCTCCCCTTTGTTGACACATGCGTCTGACATCTTCCCCCAACGACTCAGGGCACAGTATCACCGACTTCGCCACCATACCCATGAAAGGATACCCCTCCAATGGATAGCAGTTCGCCAGTGCCTTGGGCGAAACTGGCAGTTTTCCGAGGACGGATTCAAGAAACTCGGCCAGCCTCCCGCTAACACAGGCTTCGTGGAGTTTCATCTCGTCTTCCCCTCTTGAGAAGTAGTCTGTGTATATCTGACGCAGGAGCAATCGCTCACGCGCGGTGCTGCACTTTACAAATCCATAGTCGACGTCGACGGCACGCATTGGGTGGGGGTCGGCCAATTTAGTGAACCGCTTAAGTTCCCAGACGCTGTGATAGCGCGTCGCAACGATTCCCATGTGGTGCTCAAAATTGCGCAGTTGAGAAATTTTATGACCAATACCGTATTTTCTGAGGAGTTCAATCATGGTTGAATCGGCCATTGCCTTCCAGAATTCCTCAAACTGGCACTTTTGGACGAGGAATGTGTAAAGGTCCGCGAGTCGGAAAGCGCCTTGGTCACCCGGAGCTGTACAGAAGCCCAGTGTTATCCAATTATCCTCGTCCGCATCAGGAACATATCCATTCAAAATTTGCCCGTAGAAGACATAGGCCTGGCGTTTTTCAAGAGGACTCAGATCAGAAAAGCAGACGTCCCTGTCTTCGGGGCTCAAGAAGTTCCGCACTGAGTCAATGATCTTCTGGCCGAGATCTGGACATACAGCGTTGGCTCTAAACCCTTGTTGTTTGCGAAGCCAGTTTATATCGTGCTGAGAATTTGCCCATTGTAGCTGCGAGCTGCGGAAAAGAATAAACTCCTTGAGTTGATCCTTATGCAAAACTTCACGAAGCTCCTCGTCGATAACTCCACCTTGATTGACCAGTCGGCAGTATAGTTTGAACAGTCTCGCTCGATCCTTCGCAGATGCAAAGTACCGAAACCCATAGGCGGTAGCGGTGTCTTCATCCTCAGGGAACCGATTCGTTTGACAAGCAAGTACCAGGTTATCAGCAGAGTCGATGGGCTGCCCCAATTTGCAGCAGAATTTGTGTGTAGGCCAGTGGGCTTTGCAACAGTCGGCATCGCAATACAATACTGAGTCGCACTTCGGGCAAGAAACCAGAAAACCAGAGTCTATCTTGCAATTGGCGCACGTCTTTGAAGCGGTCTCTGGCACGGAACGGTGATCGCCGGTGCGGGCCTCGTTGGATATCCCGGGCAGCGCCTCGCCGCCGGGACCACTCGTTGAACCTGAACTGCCGCTCTCAATATCTTCTCTGCCCCCATATTGAGCTCATCAGCAACTATCCTCATCCAAAACATGTGCGTGCCGACCTCATCACATACCGGGATGTTCTGTCTCGTCGGGCAAGGTGGCTAAGCCAGTCTGACTCTCTCTGTAGGCGTCTCGGATCCTTGACATGTTGCGTGAACGGGGTACTCTTAATGCTTGGTGGTAATAATGGCGTCGCCATAACGGATTCTTTCTCGGGATCTATAGGTCGCAGATCGTCTCGGTCCGCCTCTCGCCTCAGTACATCTCTCAAGTGCTCAACAGCATCCTGCAGCCTCACAGCATCCCGCTGCTCAACAAGTACCGCAGAAGGCAGTGTCCACTGAGAGTAAATCTTGCCATGGTTAGCTCTCGTTTGGAACTGGCCCATTTGCTGAATTATATGGCCACAGAGAAAGCATGTCCTCTTGCTGACACCGAGATACGGGACCAGCCCTACACGCCTCGCATCACTATCCTCGTTCAACAGGTGAGTTATCACTCTCATCTCAGCATGCACCCATTTGACCTTTCTAACCTCGGCTTCAAATTTCTTCTCAAACCCCCGAGGTAGCGGAAGTCTTTTTCTGGGAAATCGCACATGTGACACGGCTCTTGATGGATAGGAACCTAGCAGTCGGATCTTAATCTTTTGAAAACTCCCAAGTTTCTTCGCTGCGTAACAGAAGGCTCTGGCACCTTGCATAGGCCTCCGAATAAATGCCAGATCATCGATTAGCCGTTTGAGTACGGCAGTTGTGAATGTAGCCCTCAGGACAGAGTAGAAATCAGTGTTATAGGAAAGATTCTCGACACGCTGGGCGAAATCTTGAAGCGATATCTTGTTGGACAGAAAGACGCGACATGTATCTGTGAAGAATATCATGTCTGTCTTGCCTCCTTCGTGCTTGACAAGTTCTTGGACATGGTGTCGAAGCCTCGGCGCGTAGTATTCTGTCAACCTGCTTTGGAGACGAGGAAGCGGATCCTCGTCGAATGGATCTGTGAGAGTTGTTAGTGATTGCTTCAGGTGGCAGAGTGCGGTAATATGTCTTGGACCATCTGAAGAAAGTCTTTCCATGATTGCAGCCAACTCTTCCATGAGATTCTTGTCGTCGGCTGTCCATTTCGCCCCATTTCGTGCGGCCACAATCGTGACCTCGTCTTGCTCTTCAATCATAGCTGTACATGTGATAAAAGACGGTTTCTTCATACAGCACAGTAATTCTGCTAATCGGTCGAGAAAGTCTTGCTTGATCAGCTTTGTGCCATCTTTCGTAAGTAGGGTACGATCATCCGTCAAACAATCAACATCATGCTCGATTATGAGTTCGTCAGATGAAGCGTCGTCGTCTTCCTCGGTTGTCGCCTTGAGAGGTTCTCGCTGCTGTTGCTTGACTTGGCACCACGCTGCTAAGGCAGTGATCTCGGACTCCATATCAGATTGAAAACACCATGCTGAGGTAGCAGCTGATTCGTTTGCTAGAATTGGTGCAGGAATGATCGAAACGTGAGCCACTGTAAAGAATGTGTTATGCCTTTAGGTTCTTAGAGCTAACAGAAAAAGGCTATCGGGCCTTGAAAGATCTCTATGGGAATTCCAGTCTCCTGTACATACCATTATGAAGGGGATAAGCATTCGTGATTGAAGGTGCGGGGAATTTTGTTCTATTAATAACATCGGGCATACCAGCTCTATTGTAGGCACCCTACCTTCTATATGCTTCCATGCATGACAATGAAGGCTATCAATTGGCGGATTGTGCGGCATGGATGACTTGGGCAAATTCGAATATCTGTCGCGGGGTCGCGACCTTAATTGCCTTAAATATTATGGCGAGTTTGAGCTGTACTACATAGGACATGCGAACCCGGCTCCTCCCAGGCTTGGGTCCTTGGGGGTCTTGGTGGAATTCGTGCGGGCAGTCGATAAAGGCATTTTATTGTTTTCTAAGTTTAACCACAACAATATATCTAGCAATTCATATATAAACTGATAGAGGATAAAGCAATTAATTAATCAACCTCTATAAAGGCATTTTTTATCTATTGTTAGCTAAAAAGAAATTACAGGAAAAGAAAGTACCTAACTCGATTTTAAGATGAAAGCATGATCTGTCCACCAAAATTCAAGACCCCCTTGACCATGGCAATAAACTTTCCTCATTCGCTGCACGCATTCATGTAATACTTTACATCCCATTAACGCTTCATGCATATAAACAGTATCAGATTACAATGCAATTCGAGCTTGACAGATTTAACAGTCTACTTACACATCAGCAGCAATCACAATACTAACATGTCAGTGGCAAGCATTCCCAATCAGTAGCAAGCTAACTTCAAACAAACTAGATAGAAGTACTCTTGAGAAACAAAAAGACCCTCAAGTCAACAAGGTCGACGGCTCTAGTTGCTTTTCTTTAGGAGTGCCGCATCGCACTGGAAAAAATTGACCTTCACTTTTCCTGCCGGAGACGGTCCCACTTGATGCCCTTAATATTGGTACTTATGGTGTTTGCCCTCTTGGGCTTCGTTGTGCGGTTCACACCCTGAATTGTGGACTGCACTTTCAATAAAAGCCTGACTCTTGAGACAGGGAGATGACCCCAGTTCCGAGCACTCGAGACTGTCTTTGCTTCTGAGACTCCTGGAATTACCTGGAGTTATTAAGCATATAGATGGATGCCATAGAATCGTCAAACTGGGGCGCGTGGAAGAGCATAATGCCAATCACAAGGTATATAAAATAAAGGAAATACCCTCACGGCGTTTAAAGAGTCGTCACATTTCCCTTATGAGCTATAGAATAAGTAAACAAAGACTCAAGTCAAGTAATTATGCAAGGATCTTCTTTGTCTCCTGGAAGTGGTGAATGTTTCGAAACTAATCATCAACTGAGCAAGCGTATTTCGACAAGGTTTACCTGTATATCTTCTTTGTTCTATGGAACACTTGAATAGTCCCTTTAGAAGTGAAGCTTCAGTGTAAATGCCTCGCCTCAAAGTCAACTTTGCTGTGAGTGAGGCCATCCTCGTCAATCCCCGTAGCCGCAACTGCTGTGCGGTTTCGGGTGCAAACCCATAGTGATATGTAGTAGGGTCGCGCTTCGAAGCACCGAGCTCCAGCTTCCGGCCACGACTACCTGCTACCGAGCCAGCTGTTGGGACCTGATGATCAATATAAACCTTATGCTGAGCCGAGAGCGCTTAAGCTTGCTAACTAAAAGTACTCTTAGAGATCGAGTGGAAGGCACGCGGGAGAAGGATAAACGCATCTGGAAGTCTGAGATATAGAGGGTAATAAAGTTCGCTCAATGTCCATCACTTCTGGATTGCTCTACCAAGTGCAGGATCTGACTTTTAGACTAATGAATGGCCCCGTCGATTCAAGCCTCAAAGCTAAATGATGACTGATAGAGAATCTAGATCTGTTCGCCCTCTCATTCCTGGTCCTTCCTTGCCTCCGCCAGCTTTGGGCAGCTCTCCCGAACAACGTGGTCCTTCATCCATTCTGCCTCCTCCCTCGACAATCACATAAACTGCACAAGTTACATTAGATCTCCCTGTTTAACCTTCTGATCGAAAATTTCAAAAAGCGTCACCATCATCGGGTCATATCGAGAGGCACCTATCCGACCGCCTTGGTCGGTCCAAAAGTCCAGGACGCGAGCCTCATCCAATTTTTGAATGTCGCAGTCTCTGAAGAAGCCGCTTTGCGCTGTGTCGCTGGCGGTCGGAAGAAAATCCACCTCTAGGGTGATCGTGTGTTCCAAAAAGTCTCCCATTACATCGAAAGCCTTGTCGTCTTTCGCCTGGTCCGTTTCTTCACCGAGGGAGACGAGATTAACAATTGCCCAGCGTACATTTCTAAGGACTAGATTTACAATCTCCGCTAAGCCCGGCTGCTTTACATAGTAACATACCATCAATGCCAGTGAGGCTTGGTAGCGTAAAATCTGAGGTAACAGCGGACTCACTCGACGAGATCGTCAGACGACACTGCAAATACCTCTAATTGAATCTGATGAACCGTGGCAAGAAACTTTCGCAAAATGACCTCTTTAAATATCCCACTGCCATAGCTATTAGGCAGAAACACGATGGGAATCATGTGTTGACGATTGACGTCGTGTTCCTAATAGCCGTAAAGGTTGCGGACCTGGTAGCTTGGACGCTCACTTTGGCGGCCAAGGCAGCCCATTTATGGTTTTCCCTCTTTTACATTGCCCACAAAGCCTCTTTAGTGATGCTAACTGGCTTAAGCCTTTCGAACTCAACCTTCTAGGTACTAACTTCAGCTTCCGCCTCAGCACCAGTTATCAAACCCATCATAGGGTTTAAGAGCTAGAAAGGACGTTAGTTTTACGAAGAATCCTCCAGTTTCGATTGTGGGTAGTACAAGAGAAACAACTGGAAGGAGAACTATAGTATCAGTCTCAAGATGAAATGCAGATATACTTTACGTAGTGTCCTATATATACCAAGCCAGATACCGATATACAACACTGGGTCTCATAAATCTCTCAGTGGCTCATACGCAACAATGCAAACGAGCGGGCTTCCGGCACTATTAGTGACGGAAGGAAAGTAAGTAAAGTTACAAGACAATAGTTCAAGGTGGTCTCTCAACCCTTTGCCGCCTGCACATCAGCGACAATAGTCTCAAATGACGGCTCAGAAACATACTCCCGCGACCAGATTGTCGAATCATTCTCAAGGAGTTTGACCTTGTACGTGGGAGGGCTAGAACTAGTTTTCATTGTTTCCATGTGCCATTTGCCTCCGGTTGTTGATTTGCAATCGCCGTGTATACGATGCCAAGTCCCACCTGGTGACCATGTGCCAGTCATGCTGGCAGCGTCAAGATTGTTGACATAATCTGAGACCTTCTGCTTCTTTCCCTGGAAGATTTCTCGTTTAGTTTCCTGTTCAGTCTTCTAGAGAATGTCTGGCGATGTGAATGGCAAGATGGCAGGAGTGGAAGTGAATGAACTCACCATAGTGTTGTGTAAGAGCGGCTGTATCTTGATGTTTGGAAGTGAGATGAGAGAATAGTATTTTTACTTGGGGCGCTGACAGATTTTACGGCTGTCCCGAAATCATGGCGAAATGTCCTGTATTAATATCGCAAGGATTTGAAGATCACTATTATGCATGCCAGCCATCTGATGTCATCATGTCGCCCGGCTATTGTGACAAAAGTTCAAGGCGCTAGAATTGAATGCATGTCTTGTATGATGACGATAAGAGAACACCCTCATGATATCTTGTAACAAATCGTAGCTCGCTGCTGTTGCCAAATGATTACATGCCTGCACATAAAGTGCATCAACCCACGCGCCCAACCCTACTTCTTTGCAGTCCACATGAGTCTGGACTGAAACTGGAAAAATGATTGGCAGCCTGATTCATTAGCAAGGAACAACTGATGCCAAACGGGTTGAAAATCAAGAGCTTTGCACGTGGCTGAGACATTAGAGTGCTATGACCCGGCCCGCAGATGATCTGAACTGTATTGATTCAATTCAATCACTTGAAAGGAGGTTGAAATTGTCTCGGCTCACCCACCCTAGACCTCATTGTTGGCCAATCCGAGGGCAGCTGTGCTGACTCACTGTGGGCCCATGATTGCTCCGCTGAACTTCTAGACTACTCCACAGATCGCTTCCTCACAACAATACTCACTCTTTCACTCCTACACAACTATCAATACTGGGATCCCACACAGCCTGCGCAAAGGAAAATGGCAGACTCAACAGATGGAAGCAATACTCCCGACCTCGACTATCCCATCGGAAAGATCATCCACCTAAAAATCAGCACTTCAAACCAAGAGCAGACAGAGCTACATGTGAAAATAAAAGAACAAAAGCGACCATGGACATTATCATGCGGCATGATAGTCGAGTTCCAGGACACTGCAGACTCACAAACAATCTCTGAGACTCTACGCAATCAAAGTGAAGCGTTCTTAAAGATGTTTGACCAGAGATTCGCGGAGCAGATTCGCCAAGACAACGGTATCGATACCTGGTCTGCGGATATCGAACAAGAATTCCTGGGAGCTCTTACATCCGGCAAGGCAGAAGAATTTCTCTACAAGCTTCAGAACGTACCGAATTTCCAAAGAGATACTGAGGACGACTGGGACGCAGCTGAAAACGAAATCTACCTGGCTGCCGAGCTACGAAAATGCTTCACCTCAGAAGTCGCAACGTACAATCGTCTCAAAGAATACCAGGGAAAAATCATACCTCGCTTCTTGGCATCTGCTGTCCTTGACGTGCCCTCATCCAACGTGGCCCCCACTATACAGCAACAAGAACTTTACAAGAAACAGGGCATTCTACTACAATATCTCCCCGGCTTCTCCCTCTCCACCATGGCGGATAATGCGCCAGAGTCATCGTGGCAAGCGATCGTCGACCAGGCTATTCAAATAGTCCATGTCCTCGGCGACCATGGCATTCTGAATGCCGACGTTCGACCGGATAACTTTATAGTTGTTCCCAAAGATGACACCTACCAGGTTTTCATGATAGACTTTGGGCAATGCAGGTTTCGGCGGGAGGATGAGTCTGATGCGGAATGGGGACGGGCGAAGTGGAGACAAGATGAAGAAGGCGCTGTGGGATATGTTATGAAGTCAAGGTTAAAGAAAGTTGGGTTTGAACTTAACTTTGAACCGAGTTGGAGATATTTAGCCTGGGCTCCTGGAGAGGACGACTAGCTGCAGCTTCAACAGGCAGAGACCTAGTGTAACGGTGGCTCTTCTGTGTTGCCCTTGACTCTTACCTTCGAGCAGAACGGCGCCAAAAGCTAGCTACTCTTTATAAACGGCCTTATTTCTCTGAGGGACATAATATGTCTTGTACCGTCTGCTGGGAAAGGAGGCGTCCAAAGCAAAACGGACTTTCTAAAGATCAGGAGTTCGAAGCTGGCTGAAGGAAATGCCGTCTTGCATTGACGAGCAGGGGAAAATCTCATCGATAATCCCATGTCCCTTGTCCTCCAGACAAACAGTCTTCATCTCGGCAAGCGCTCTCTCGCTCTAGCTGCTAGTACTGGCTATAGTACTCAAACAAGACGTCCCCTAGTCGTTTCGTCGAACATCAGTCCCAGTGACTCCATCTCCATCTCCAGCCAGGTACCGATACGAGAAGTAGAGCGCGTCTTGGCCGGGCATCAATCTACAAGAACACTTAATCCTTGTGGATTCAGAATCAAGACCTCCAGCATAACCTGCGCGAGTGCAACTGGAACGATACATGTGAACTATCCCGCTATGCGGGAGAGATCAACTTGTATAAGGTTCTAGCTTTAGGACAGCTGCTAGTAAGAGGTTCTAAATTTGGGGCTACTGCTGAGAATAATACAGGGGTCCAGCGGTTAATTCTTCTCAACAGTGGATAACTGATGTTTGTTAGATTGAGGGGTCTCGATGTGGGTACTTCTGGGTTCTTGACCTCCCGATTGTGGCCTTGAGTGTGTAGCTGCCACTACATGTATTTATCATCGTGGACCTCTTTGTCTTTCAATACTCGATTGGACCAACTACGCGACTGTTGATATCTGACTTTAACTGATACTCCATGTCCAGCCAGAAGGCAAGATTTGAATCCTGTGGAGGTGACAGGACATAAACCAAGGCCGGAAACACCATATAGTGCTTGTTAATTCCTAATTTGACAAATAGAGAATCTTAGCTGATGTTCATTTGGCAGCCAGTCGAGAGCTAGTCAGATTTAATCCTCGTTCAAACATTGGGCGCCCAGAGAGGAATCACCAGGGTGATGTGCTATTGGTGATGCCGAGTTGCCGCATTTTCCAACGCTGCCCATCAGGAGAGAGGTCGGTGAAGCGCTCGAACGCCGCTGGAAATTTCCGCTACATGATGAAAAGTCGCTTTGAGCAGTGGCAGGGTGGAAAGTAGGGGACAGTTGTGTATGCAATGAAAGGCTGAGGGCTAGGGTGCACATCACAGCACAGCACTACTGGGGAAACCGCAAGGGCTAAATACCACATAACTTGGAGACGAGATTCAAGCACGTCAGAATATATATTTGTTTCTAGAACTGAGCTTGCCACTTTAAGCTGCGTTGGTGCTGAGGTTGGGCTGAGGCGGGCTAGGCAGGCCCATTTTTGGTTATATACCCCTGTCCAGGTCTCTATATATTATTATAGTAAGTAAAGTAAGTTCTCTTTAAAGAATTAAATCAATTATCTATTAATCTCTCTTTTTATTAATAGATTTAAAGGAGCAGTCTTACTTTAACTTTACTTATTAATTTTAAGCTGCTAATTATAAAGTCTTACTTTTTAACTACTGTTACTAAAGTGTTATTATGTTAAAACTAAAGTGTATTTTCTAACCTTATAACTGACTTATAAACTTAATACCGCTACTACCTTCTAATTACCTTAAACCTTATTTTAACCTTTATCCTTAATAGTATTAATATATATATTATTATAAAACTTTCTTTAATTAAGTTAAGCTTTTTTTATATATTAGTATTTCTTAATAATTTTAATAATTATATATTATACTTATTTCTATTAGTAAATTACTTTTTATACTTTAATTAACCTAAGTATTTATTAACTATATTTACCCTTAATTTATATTCCTTATACTGCTCTATATTACCTTATGACCTAATCTAATCTATTACTAACCCACTAAGCTAGCTTTAGCCTGCTAATATTTATAGTTTTTCCCCTAATACTAAAACCTTTATTTCCTAATTTACCTTTTTACCTCTCTTTCCCCTCTTACTTCCCCTCCTTTATACTATAATAGCCCTTAATTCTTATAATATAATATTTATATCTATAATTTAACTACTATAACTATATATCTTAACTCTATAAACTATAGCTAATATTAACTATTATTACTACTTAATATAATACTATTAATAAAAGCCTGCTATTACCTTAATAGGCATTAACCCTATTCTAGGCAATTTACTAAGTCTTCTAATATATATATCTAATCTATAATATAGTTACTAAAGGCTTTATTTTTAGCTCTATTTTTATTAATATTAAATAGCTATACTTAATAGCTAAAGATTATAAGATTAACTTACTATATTATTAATAGTTTATTAATATATAGTAAGTATTTTCTTATAATTTTATAATACTTTAAAAAGGATTAAAAGACTAATATAGTATTAAGCTTAAGGCTATAGATTTTAGTTAAAGGGCTAGATATATAGGTATTAATTGCCTTAATTAGATAGTTATAGCTATTATTAATATTAATTATATAATATTATATCTTATACTGGTTTTTGTAATCTTTAGCTTATTTAGAATTAGGCCTTTAAGGTTAGAGCCTTAGTGTTAATTACTTTAATTAGGTAATAATAGAGAAAGCATTTAGCTTACTAAGGCTAAAAGAAATATCTTTTTATACTTATAGATTAAGGCTACTTATTTAGTTAGATTATAAGGTTAAAGGCAGTAGTGCTATATAACTTTAAGACTTGCTTTTAAAGTTATTATATTTTTTTAGTATTATATATAACGCTTTATATATAATATACTAAAAAATAAGCATTATATTATATTATTCTTATTATAAGACCTTATTAGCTATACCTTGTGTATTTATAACAGTTGGGGTTTCTAAACAGGTAAACTAGTCTATACTAGGTTTATATTTACAGAATACATAGGGCGTTATACTAAGCATATTAGGGTATCACGTCTCTTAATAGTTAATAGTGCAAGTTAGGCTTATTAAAGTAAAGAAGTGTTATTAATAGCTAGTAAGCTAAGTTCTATTTACTGTTAAATAAATATATATATATATTATAGTAGCTTACAGTATAGTAAGTCAGGCTTATAGTAAGTTATAAGTTAGATTATAAGTCTGATATATAGCTTATAATAGTTATCTCTTAGTATATTATAAGTTATATACTAGTTAGTTAAAAAATAGTAAGGCCTATATAATATAAGCGCCTTTCTTAAGTTAGGTTATAATATAATCTCTCTCCCTTTATTAGTCTTATCCTTAAGGCCTATATTACCTATTTCTCTTTTTACATTATCCTTATAAATATAACTTAATCCTATAATCCCCTTATTTCTATACTAATAGTATATTAGAGTCTAAGGCTACTTATAATCGCTATATATAAGTAACCTTAATTAAAAATACCGGTTTTCTTATTATACTATATAGCTATTATAAGCCTTAAAAACTGCAGTATTAGGCCTTACCTAGTTATAAATACTGCTCCTAATATACTTGCTATAGTTAAAAGTATAATAGAAAAGGCATTACTTTTATTAAAAGTTTATAGTTATTCCCTTTCTCTATATAATTTTACTAACTGCTATAGCTAATTATTTCGTTATTAAAAAGCATTATCTTAAAAAAGAGGAGGAAGTAGCTAAAACTAAGCTACTAAACTTATAGCAGTAAGTAAATAAGTATTTAAGTTATTTAATATATTTATATTATTAGAAATAATAATTAAATAAGTATAGTTCTAAGATACTTTATTAGAATATTATAACCCTTAATAAACTTAAGGCTATTAAGAATACTAAGTCTTTTACTATTATAGAGGCATAGTTAGTAGGCGCTTTTAATATTATTAATTAAAATAAGATCTTCCTTATTAATATTTTTAATAGAAATCCTTTAATAGTTATTAGGTATTAATAAGGTGCTTTAGTAGTTCCTATATATTTTCGTTTTTTAGGTAGTTTTTTTATTTTACTAAGTATTCTCTTTTACTGTTTTCTACCTATATTTCCTTAATTACCTTTACTTTATAGAGTTCTAGTCTATTAATTTCTTCTAGTTTATTACTAATTTTAATATATATTATATTAGCTGCTAATTCTAGTAATGCGATATAAAAGATTTTATAGAGTCTAACCCCTATTAGTAGATCTAGTTTATAGTTATTTTTAAAGATCTTCTTAATAATCTTATAGGGTTTAATATACTTAAAATTAAGCTTATAACTTGGTTATTTTATTATAATGTTTTTAGTAAATAGGTATATTATATCTCTCTCCTTAAAGGTTAGTCCTTTTAACCTTTTAGAATTATAGTACTATTATATCTATTTATTAATAAATTCTAACTTTATTTAAAGTTTATTATATATATTCTTTAGATCCTTGCTTTTAATTATTGCTACAGGGTTAACGATTTTGGTTTCTTATATATTATAATATGCTTTTAGTATATATCTAAAGTTAGTATCTAATAGTATAAGCTTAGTACTTTTATTATAGGCAGTATTATAGGCTAATTAGGCATATAGTAACTTTTTAATCTAATTATCTTATTTATAGTTAATATAATATTATAAGTACTATTCTACTACCTAGTTTATTTATTTTATTTATCTATCTACTTAAGGTCTAAATACTATTATAAGTCTATAATTAACTCCTAGGTAGGCCATTAACGCTTACTAAAACTTACTAGTAAATATCATGCCTCTATTAGTAAGGATTTCCCTAGGTAAACCTTATTCTTATACTATCCTATTATAGAAGACATAAGCCATCTTCTTGGCATCTGTCTTTTCTCTATAAGGTATATAGATTAAGAACTTTATAAGTCTTTTAATAATGACTATAATACTATTATAGAAGATTCTAGTTAAAGGTTTTTTTAATAATAGTAGCTTAGTAATAAAGTCTATTATAATTAAGCTCTATAGTGCCTCTATAACTAGTAATAGCTATAGTTTTTTATATAGTTTATGTCTTTATACCTTTATTTTAGTATAGATATTATATTATTTAACTACTCTTTTTACTATAGGTTATTTAACTTAATACCTATATTATAGGAGTCTTTTTAAGGTCTTAGTTACTCCCTAGTATCTATATACTAAGTGCCTATAGAACTCTTATATAAACTCCTTTAAGTTACCTAATATCTCCTTAATAGCTATTATTTATATCTATTCTAGTATTTATATTTATTAGGTAAGTTAGTATTTTCCTTTTTTATTTTTCTCTAGTATCTGTTCTTTTACTTTTATAGTGCCAGTATTATAGTCTAGTCTTTAACTAATTACATTTACTTTTCTATTTTCTAATCCTTTTCTATAAATAATTATAAAGTTAAATTTATATAAGTACTCTATATAGTATAGCTATTATCTATTAAGTTTATATATTATTATAAAGTATAAGATATTTTAGTAATTAATATAGACCTTAACTTAGTATTTACTTCTTATAAGGTAGTATTTAAATTCCTTAAAACAGTTAATAATTACTAAGAATTCCTTATTATAGATTAGGTAATTAAGCTCTGCTTTATATAGCTTATATAAATAGAAGGTAATAGGGTACAGTCTCTTTATATTATCTTATTATCTAATCTATCCTCTTAAAGTAAAGTCTAATATATCTATTTTTAGTTTAATTTCTCTTTCTAGGTTAAATATAGCTAAGACTGGTTTATTAGTAATAGCCTTTTTAAGTTATATAAAGGCTTTCTAGGCCTTATTATTCTATTTAAATAGTTTACTTTTCTTAGTAAGTTCTATTAATAGGTTAGCAATTTTACTAAATCCTTAGATAAACTATTAGTAGTAATTAGCTACTCTTAAAAAAGATTATATTTTTTTTATATTTTTAAGTTCCTTTTAATCTGCTATTACTATAATCTTTTTTAGTTCTATCCTGATTTTACCTAATATAATAATATATTTTAAAAAATCTACTTTTATAATATAAAAGTAACTTTTCTCTAGTTTAACTAATAGCTTAGTATTTTATAATATTTTTAAGACCTTATAGACATGTTCTATATATTCTTTTTTACTATCTAAGAAGATTAGAATATTATTTAAGTAATATACTATAAAGATATTAAGGTACTATTAAAGTATACTATTAATTATCTACTAAAACATTATAAGTATATTAGTAAGACTAAAAGGCATTACTATATATTTAAATAGTCTAAATTAGGTCCTAAATACTATTTTCTATTTATCTCCTTTTTTAATATAGATAAGGTTATATACTCTTTTAAGGTCTAGAGCTATAAAGATCTTTTTACTTTATAACTAATCCTTTAGTTCTATAATAAGTAAAAGTAAGGTTCAGTCTTTAATAGTATATACATTAACCTATCTATAGTTAATAACTAGTCTATCCTTCCTATTTTTCTTAAGTATAAAGAATATTACTAATACTACTAATAAGCTAGATTCCCTAATATAGCCTTTTTCTAGTATCTTATTAATATATTCCTTCTAAACTTACAATTCTCTTTAGTTAAGTAAGTAAAGCTTCTAAAAAGGCAAGTTATTATCTATAAAGTTGATTTTATAGTCCTATTTACTGTATTTAAGGATCCCTATTTCTAGTTCTTCTTTAAATAGTTTATTATATACTTAATACTATTTTAGAATATTTTTAAGTTAATCCTGGCTTATATTTATATTTATTTCTTCTTTTTATAAGTCATATCCCCTAAGGATGTTTAAGATTTCTATTTTATTTCTTATACCTTTCTTATACTTATATTATACTTCTTTTAAAGGTAATAGACGCTTTATTTTATACTTACTTATACTATCCTCTTTAGTTAGGGTTTAAGATCTCTTATTATTTATTATAATTATTTCTTTCTTACTATTAGGGTTACTAGGGAATATAACCTGGCCTATCCTCTAGTTAATAAGTAGATTTTCTTATATAAGCTATAGTATGCCTAGAATTATATATATATCCTTTCTTAGAGATATAATATTAAAATCTACTTATTATTCCTATCCTTTAGTAATTATCTTAAGATAATTAGTCTCTTGATTTATAATACTATTATTATAGTTAAAGAGCTATCCTTTTATATTAACTAGCAGGTAGGGTAATGATTTCTTTTTCTAAGGCAGTTATAGTTTTATAACTATTTTTAAATTAATAAAGTTCCTTCTTACTCTACAGTTAATCTAAGCATTTAGCTATTTTTCCTTAATCTAAACTTATAGCACTAGGCTATCTATTAAGTTTACTATATATAATACTCCTAGTATATTTATTATTCTAAGTTATTCTTATTTATAATTCTAGCCTATCTATAGCCTAGTTACAGACAGTATATAACTTTTCCTAAGGCATTCCTGTATATCCTTTTACATTTATTATCGCAGTATCCTTTACTATTAGTATAATTATTAAAAAACTTATTATTAAACAGTTATTATTAAAATCACTCCTCTAATTCTTTATATTATTCTGCAGGGGTTTTAAAACAGTTCCTATATCTTTCTTCTTCTATTATCTATCTTTTATATACTGCTCTTATATCTGCTAACTAATCCTCGTAGTATTATTCAGGATCTATATATCCTTTAATATATTTATATTTGCTAAGCTCTTATTATTCCTATTTAAGCTCTAGACTATATTATGTCTATTATTGCTATCTCTTTTTCTAGTCTTTAGTAAGCTTTCCCCTAGTAGTATATAGTTTTTTAAAGAATTCTATAATTTCTTTAAGTTCATAATACAGCAGTAATAAGTACTAGATAATTTCTCCTTCTTTATTTTTATACAGGCTTTAACAGTATTATCTTATATATCCTTTCTTATTTAGGCAGCAGTAGTTTTCTTATTCTTTTTTATATACAATTTCTTTTACTACTTATTCATAGCTTATAGGAGTACTAATTGCCTTCTATTTCTCTTAGATTTCCTTAATCCTTTTAAGGTTAGTGTTATCTTCTAGGTATAGTCTATCTACTTCCTATTATCCTTAAAGTTCTTCTATATCTTTTAAACTAGTATTATTAACTAATAGTTCCTTAAGTAGGTAATTATACTGTCTGCTTTTGATCTTTTATTAGTATTCTTTCTCCTATCCCTGGATTTTTCCTTCTATATATTTTCTTTAAGTTATTCTTTTAAATTCTTCTTTTACTTCTTTAATTATATATTAAGACTATTTAATCCTATTTAGAAGTTCTTTAATTTTATAGATTTATCTATAAAGTGGCATACTAAATCGTAATTCTGCAACTCCTAGTTAGTTATACTATTTCTTAACTAAGTATCCTTCTATTTCTTTTTATAAGTAAGGTTTATTATTAAGTATGCCTTCTATAATAACTAGAAAACAATTATTATCTATCTTTTCTATCTTATATTATTTATACTAATGATTTTTATAGGAAACTTATAAGATTTTATAATATCTGGGATTTATTAGTATTATCTAGATATTATCTTATGTATTAAAGCTAGGTTCTTTATATAATAGGTTAAGTATATTATTAGTATAGTAGGCTCTAATATAGACTATACTTCCTTTATCTATATTAGCATATTCTCTTGCTCCTTATATATAGAGTTTATTATAGGTTTTAAAGATTCTAAGTCCTTACTTATTATATCTTACTTTATAGTTTTATATCTATATTTCCGCGATTTCTTTATCTTATTTTTAAAGATATTAAGCTATTACTTATGCTAATCCTTCCTTATATCTTATGCTTTAGGACTGTTATTAGTAGGATTATAAAATATCATTTCTATCTTTTATTTCTTATCTTTATATTACTTCTTTTTCTGCAAGTTAGGTTCTAATAGGGATATTGTTAATAGTCTATAGGGTTTCCTTCTACTTATCCTTATTAAGGGTAGCTAGGTTTCCTTATCTTATGATTCCTAATATCTCTAGTTTCCCAAGTTCCTATTATTTTTAGAATTCCTTTTATTTTTTCTCCTTTTCTTATTTCCTTCTTTATTATTATTTTTTATAAATATATTCTCGTTTTTCAGGGTCCTACATACTCTTATAATAACTTCTATTTTAGGCTTCATTCTTATATTTCTCTTATTCTTCTTCAGTAAGCGCCTTATCTCTCTTATATCTAGGTATATAGGTATCTAGCTTAAGCTATATAATCAAAGAGTCTCTGTTATAGTGTTAATCATACCTACTCTATATTATACCTAATATCTAGGTTTATTGCGCTATCTAGGGTTCCTGCTACTAGGTTAGTCCTAGAGCCTGCTTACCTTAGTTTAGGTTTCTTAGCTTCCATAGTTCTAGGCATTACTACGCTATATATCCTATCTAATTACAGTTATAGCACTTACATTTAGACATATCTCATAGCTTATATTAGCTATTACTAGGTTATATAGCTCCTAGGGATATAGGTCCTAAATATATTCTATATAAGGTATTATTACAGTACTTGCTTTATTATTATCTTTAATTTTAAGAGTTACCCTAGTTATTATATCGCTAGTTAAGGTAATATAAGTTATAATTATTTCCTCTTCCTATTTTACTTACTCTCTCTTTTCTATATTTATACTATTTTTTATTAATTTTAATTGCTATTATAATATATTCTATAATATTATCTAGTTAATCTACTTTATATAATTTATCTTTAACTTCTTCCTTTAACCCCTTATAGTAGACCTCTATAAGGGCTTTATTATTTTACTAAGTCTTAGAAGCAAGTTATTAGAATTTAGCAGAATAAGCAGTATATAAGTAAGTCTATTTAAGTAATATAATTTTAATAGCTACTTATTATTCTTTATTAACTACTTTAAAATTATCTTTAAGTATACTCTTAAAATTATTCTAATTAGTAAAGATATTCTAAGTCTCTTAATTCTATATAATTTCTATATTCTCTAGGAAGTCCTTAAAGATAGGTTTAAACTAATCCTTAGCATTTCCTTAAATTAAAGGTATAGTAAAAAGTATCTTCTTAGTAGCAGTATCTAGCTTTATTAGGAATATATAAAAGTATCCTTTTATTTAAGTTAAAAATAGGACTATATCTATAGCTTATCCCTTAAATAGTTCTAGCTTAAGTAACTTAAGGGCCTTCCTAATATCTCTTTTTCCCTAGGGGTTAGTATTATTATTAGCTACTAGGGGAGTTTCCTAGTTATTAACCTAATTCTATAGGTTATAAATAGTATTTCACAACTAATAGATTTCAGCTATTATTTCTACTGTACTAGGTAGTTCTCCAGTATAGGGGGGTGCTAGGCCAGTACTATTAGATATCTTAATAGTATAATATTACTTAGTATAAATATAATACATTCTAAATAAGAGCTATTAATATATAATAGTTAAGGTTTCTAAATAGGTAAACTAGTCTATACTAGGTTTATATTTATAGAATATATAGGGCATTATACTAAGTATATTAAGGTATTATATCTCTTAATAGTTAATAATATAGGTTAGGCTTATTAAAGTAAAGAAGTATTATTAATAGCTAGTAAGCTAAGTTCTATCTATTACTAAATAAATATATATATATATTATAGTAGCTTACAGTATAGTAAGTTAGGCTTATAGTAAGTTATAAGTTAGATTATAAGTCTAATATATAGCTTATGATAGTTATCTCTTAGTATATTATAAGTCGTATGCTGGTTAGTTAAAAAATAGTAGGGCCTACATAACATAAGCGCCTTTCCTGAGTTAGGTTATAACAGTATTGCTATAGAGACATTTTTACTTTTTAATACTTTAATTAAAGACTTAATTTACTTTTACTTTCTTTTTTTAATTAACTTTATAATCTTTTTATATCTAGCTTTATTATTAAAAAGGGCTTTTAGTATTTCTATTTTTTACTTAATAGCTTTTTTAACTTTTTAAAAAAATCCTTAAATAGTATAAGTAAAAGTATATATATTAAAAATAGCTAATTATTAAATAAGGTTATTTAAAAGCCTTTTTTATTCTTTAAATTTAATAACTTTAAAAATTTTATCTTTTTTATTTTTAATAGCTTTAAAGCTATTTTCTTTTTTAAAAGTCTATTAATAATTTTTAATATTATTAAAGTTAAAAGGAATTTTATTAATATATTATTACTAGAATTTATTTAAATATATTATATAAATAAGCTTTTATTTAAGTATATATATTATTATATTACTATATTATTATTTTATATTTAGTTATTTTAAAAGATATATTAAAAGTACTTTTTTATAGCTTATAATAGTAAGTAAATAAGTTATTTTTTAAGTTTTAATAATATTAGTATTTTATTATAACTATTAGTTAATTATTATAGTATTAATATTTAAGTTATAGGCTTAAAGTATTATTTATAGTTAAGATTTATAGCTATAAGCTTATTCTAGGAAAGAGAACCTAGTTACTAAAATGTAAGTAATAGTCTTCTATAAAATAAAATATATTTTATATAGATATCTTATAACTATTTAGATGCCTTTAAATATATATTCCCTTAATAAATAAGGTTAATTCTTTTAAGTTTATTTACTAGGCAATTAGTTATTAGCGAAGTCCTCCAGTTATCCTAACTTATCTGCCCCATTGGACTATAAGGAATGTTATATATAAAGTCTACTTTATCATAGTGCTTCTATGCTAATTCCTAATATCTAGTGCCTAGTATTGAAAATGCTGTATTCACCTATTAAATAAGAGCCGTTAACTGAAATGAATTAGCAGGGAGTTCAGTCATGACCCCACTGTGTATAAAGTTCCTTTATCTTTCAACCCCTACCGGTTCTTGAGCGAGAGCGCGGATGATGGCAAAGCTATTAGAACTCTAGAGCCAGACCCGAGACAAGATGTGTTCGGACTCGGACGACGCATATGCTGAGGCCGGTTCCTAGCCGAAACTAGTCTATCTATTAAAATCTTACAGACTATAGGACTTACCAGATAGGCAAAGTCGTGCGGGGCAACAAAGCAGTTGACGTCCCAACAGACTTTTTACCCGGTCTTTTGAGTACGCTGTCGAGTTTGAGGCCACGATTGCTCCGCACCATGAGAATGTTAAACTAGCCATATGTATCGAAACTTCTTCAATGGGATGTTACATGAGTATGAAATCAAGATTATATCCTCCTACTTCTAAAGGTCAAGAGATGCTCTATTTCTACTTATTATAGGATACTAAAGTTCACCTTAGATAAGCACAAAGCTCTCGGGCGAGTCCACATCGCAACCACTTCCGCGGCGAGGAAAGGCGTATGTGAACATATCCCTGTCCTTTAGTTTCCTTACCACTCCCATCGCGATAATAGCTGGACCTAGAAAGCTAAAGCGTCCTGCTTCTGTATCTGGCCGCAAGACGAAAGGCATCTCAGCACCTGACAGATGAATCATGATATCTCCCTCTCGCACCAGATGCGACACAAATACTAGGCAGCGATGTCGAGTTAGATTGTACTCTTCGATAACATCGTTGGTCCTAGGTTCCAAGGCTGCCCATTTGAACGAGTAGCGCTTCTCAAGAATTTGGTATATCTCTTCGATTCTTTTGTTGCCCTGATCATCAGGAATCAACCAGTCATGGCTCGAATAACAGCTTTCCAGTCTTACCCCTGAAGAGTAAGATCCCAAAATCTCAGAGTTGAACTCCCGGTGCATTCCGCCTTTCCAAGGACTCTCTGTCAAGGCGATAACTCCAATTCGGGCTCCCTCAAGACGCAAAAGCCCATAGTCATCATATGCCTGCACTGGAGGCACCGTATAAGGCATGTCAAAGTGGAATGCGCCGAATCGAAGCATCAAGCGGGTAACGTTCTGACGCAGATCGATAGCCCAGGATGGCAAGTCCTGTCCGATGGTGTCTCTGTCGTAAAATATCTGGAGACTGGAAGAGTTTGGTCGATGTTGATTGTGTGCTTCTGGGAGCTTTCGAATGCTGTCGAAACTGATTTTGAGTATTCAATCTCTGGGAATCCTTCCGTAACGTCATAGGCCTCCTTGGTAATCTCTCTAATGATTCCCAGGACAGTAAAGACCTTGCCCTGTGGCAAAGTCGCTCCATATAGATTGCTTCGCATAATCGTCCTGAACCAGGCTTAATGGAATCCGCCTCCCTCAGTGTACATGTCGCTCTCGCAATGCTGTTTGAAGAAGACGTATGCTCTCCTAGCGCTCAAGGCTCGTTCTCGAGGATCACGATGGGGTCTGAAAGTATCCCGAATCTCATCCATGTCTGGGAGGAGGCGATCCATAACAAACTCAAAGTTTTCGAAAGAACATTCCCGGCTTCCAAAGGCCACGTGGATTTTATAAGCCGCATGTATCTCTTGTCAGGTCCAAGTCCGCTGGAACCATGGCTTGGTCTGGATGAGCTCGGTAGCTGCTCTCCGTGCTCTTGAGTCCTCGACCGCTCCACGGATGCCACCCATACCCTCCCTGCCGTAGGTCTCGAGCAGTTTAAAGAGATATTCGTCATCATCAGTCGCTTGACCCAGCCAGACAACAACCCTGTACGCCTTGAGATAGATGCTGAACATCATCCCCACGTGGCCTGCTTTCTCAATTAGGTCGTTTTGACTGATGCAGATAGCATCTATCCATAGCAGTCGGGGTCGTTCTGGGAGCCGAAGTTGCCTCAGCGCAGTGAAGAGAGGTTCGCAGAGATCCAGAACGGTAGCCCATTTGCCAAGCTTCTCTTGGTTGGCTCGGGATCCCCCCAAGTGTACGACAATGCCTCGTACCCGGCCTTCTTAGAGGTTCCTGCGACTATTGCGCCTGAGTTCTTTTTGAGGTCAATCGTGAACAGGCCGCATTCAATCTCGACATCGGAGTCAGCCGAAGGATGAACTCGAAGAGCTCTTGTCTGCTGATGGATCAGCGGTTGATATACCTGGCATTGTACACCAATTTCTGCTTGACGCTGGGCTGGATCCATGTTGGGCATTATCAATCGGAAGCGAATTGTTGCACACCCAAAGCTTGAGGTCATACTTGAACTTCTACGGGTGATGTTCAGGGGAGAAGAGAGGAGGTTATAAGCTTTCAGATCTCTGGCTCGACATTGGCAGTCAGCCCCCGCAATCGGTACAATTAAGTCCGAGAACCTTGAATCCAAATGAAACACGTTAGGCTAAGAAAAAGAACCCTGAGATTGAATGTTAAGGTAGCGCTAAAGAGGCAAATCGGCTTAAGCCCATATTTATAAAAATAAAAAAAATACATTTTTTTACTTATATTTATTAAAATAAGACCTATTTTACTATTTTTTCAAAGGAGCTATTATTTTAATTGTTTATAATCTATAGGCTAATAAACTATTTACTGGCTATAGTGTCAAGATTATCGAAGATATGGTAAATGACTTCTAGACACCTCATTAATCTAGTGAAATTCGCTTTAGGTATCATCATTGTAGCATTGTCGCCAAGATAGAGTCTAGTCTCAAGAAGACAGAGCGAAACTTAAATAGATTGAGGCTAAAGAATGATCACAGGCAACCGCATTTAGACAGCTATGCAAATAGACCCTGTGTACTTCGGACGTGTGTAAAAGTCTAACTAGTAGGCAATGACGGAGAAAAAAGCCCCCACTTAAGCAAGTTTGTTGTCTAATGGCCTGGCACTGGTGGCTGCTTTCAACGCTAGTCGAAACAAAGATGTTGGCATTTATAGGCCCACCCTCGGACGAAGTAGCCTGCAATGTGTTTTCACTGCAGTAAACGATCAAGTAGAGCAACAACCTAACACTTTCCGAGAGCGGCTATCATGGTAGAAGATTAGCAACGAACACGCTTTACCAGCAGCGTGTAAGATAAGAGAATATACGAACCTTTAGTGCATCGGCTGTCGGTGTAGGCGCCAGACACGTAGCAATACCCTTCAGCATGCGGGAGGCGGTCCCAAGTGCTACAAGACCACGACCATCAGACACGTCATGTCGTTGTTGACACGGTGATAGTAACTCACCAGTTGCCTTCATGACAAGTTCCCTTCTTGTAGCAATCAAACTTGTACTCCTGGCCCTTGTACACCGAGTACATGATCGGATAGTTGGTGCCAGGTCCACTGCGGCAGAAGGCGCGGTTCGAGACGTTGACGATCTTGCACTTCCGAGTGGAGCGTGCAAAGATGTCACGACCCACCAAATCAGCTTCGCTCTGATCGACGCTTAAGGGCTCAGTTCCTGTGACATGTTCGTCTCTTACGATGCCAATGGGGCCAGGGTCTGTGACTGGTGAAGCGAGGACGCCGGAGAGGGGAAGGAGCAAAGCAATAGCGGCAGAGAACTTCATTTTGAAAAGTGCGAAGGAAGTAGAGTGTCGCTTGCGGTGGTGCTTAAGCGAGGATGGTGTATCACAGTGATGGAGATGGAGGTTTTCTGGGGCGTTGCTCTCCTTTTTCTTCCTGACTTCGCCAGCTTTTACTGTCCTTCCCGGTGAGATTCTTTTACAAATCCTCCAATGTAAGCTCGGAACCATTATTGCCCCGTGGTTGTAGCGTAGCAACTGAAATAATTTAGCCGCGCAAATAGGTCACCAACAAACATATTGCTGCCAGGGTTTGCAACTCAAGCCCGGGTTTGGAGCACTGCCATTGATCATCATCCACGTTAGCGGCTTGTGCGGGGGAATAGTTTAACCCCTGAAATACATATAGTGGAGTCCCACGTTCAGCCGCAGCGCAGGGCAGGATGAGATGTTGCTAAGACCGCTGGACCAAATGACCCCCAAAAACGAGGGCCCCCGTTGCAGAGGTAACGGGACTAGGTCTTATATTGGTCGCAACAGATGATGCCTGGGCATAGCGGATAATTGAGTGTTGATGATCTGTATTAGACAGTCCCGCTCCAGTCAAGCTTCGCGAACTGCAATGGACTCCCATCTCATCGGGTTTGCTGCAGCCTTACCAAGCTGTCGTGTTGGTGACAACAACGACAACGGGGAATCGGAGCCTGATAAGCATAATCATCCATGCTTAGACTGACCAATGAGCGGGGCAACGGGTTCTTCGATTGGCGGTTGGAAATGGGCTCCGCCTTCGGTTATCACGTTATATCTAGAAAGGGACAGGGAATTAAACCAATGGCTAAAATAGGAAAGATATTCAAGAAAATAAAGGATAAGAGCTTGTGTTTAATATTAATAGGCTTTACTTTGTAATAGTGAAACATCTTAGTGTCATAATTAGGTTTGTTATTATTATTACGGAGTAGATAAAAGTTCAACCAAAGGTTGGGGTTACAGGGGCATGAGAGGCTTGGAAAGGTAAAAACAACCACGGTAGAAATCGCATTGCAAGCCAACTAAGGAAGGAGGAGCAAGAGCGGGGCGCGCAGCCAAGTGAGTCAGGGGGTGGGATCGACGCATTGAATCAGGCAGACGTGCCGAGGCTATGCATACTCGTAGACATCGTATACACATCAGGGCGAAAGGCCGTCTTCTGAATAGGGCCTTCCCTACTGGATATGTTGGAAGAAACTAAGGTACGAAAAATGGCTTCCAAATCTCGCTGGTGCACTTTGTGGATGCAGTTTCTTTGACGCAATCACCGCTGATCCCAATTTTATGGCGGAGCTGACCAAGGAGCTCCCAGTACATATACAAGAGTCAGAATGCCCGAAACGGAGATAGAGTCTTGTGAAGATCCGTGACTACTGGACTGTCGTCCTGATTCACACCAGTACTTGAGTACTATTGGTTGACATTGGCCCACTTAAACTCCGTTGCGTCGTTAGATTGGCACTTCTGGTCAGTAGGAGCTTGTGACATTTTCCAACGTGGATGTACTGTAATTGTCAAAAGCCCTTGTGAGGTCACATGCTAACGTCTGAGACGACACCGGGCAAAGAGTGCTCTGAATACTTTTGTCTAAAATAAGGACTTAGGAGTGGAGGAGTTTGCAGGAGGAGTTGACGGGGGGGAAACTATTCCTATCGTGCCTTTTTCGATGGAAACAGTTGCCGAGTCCTGACTTCAAGCCTATGCTTAGCTTCATCGAAAATTATGCGCCTTATGTTTAGCAGTGAAGGATCGACTACGCCCCATTTCAATGCCCCCAATGCATGGTTAAGTGCAAGGGGCCGTAATTCCTCCCCCAGAGCTCTGCGCGACAAAAGGACTTCTCGAGTGTACAAGATCACCATCGAATGAGCACATGAAAAATTACTTAATTCGACTGAGCTGAGAAATTCCTCCGTGATGACTGTAGATCTTCGTCGATCTTAGACAACTGCTAAGTATATAATAGCTGCGTTACGCCTGGAAATACTTGCAATACAACACAGTCTTTCACAAATAAATCCAGTCATTTCAAATCACAACCAGACAATCAATCCAAGATGAAGCTCACTTCGTTCCTTACATTCACCACAATTGCCATCGCAGGCACAGACGCATGGAGCTTTACAGTCTGGACCGGAAAAGACCAGCACGGAAAGAAACGCCACTACCACAGCAGTGTCGGAGATAACGACTGCTATAATTTCGACCAGGCCATCACGTCGAAGGGCGTTGGTTCTTTTGAGTTCTGTAGCTTCATTTGGACCCGTTGCTCCGTCTCAATCCATAGCGACATTGGATGTCGGGGCAAGAAACTTGGGTCCGCGACGGCCGCTGACAAAGGTGACTTATGGCCCACAAAGTGGTCAAAGAATACCAGTAAAGAAGCGAAGAAAATGAAGAGTTTCAGGATTCAGGGTTGCAAGGATATTCCTGTTACGGGAGGCAACTTGGATATCGCCAGCTGTAAATAAGAGGCTGCGGGAAACTGGGTGGTTGCTCCTTTCATGATCAGCTGCTTCTGTATAGGTGATGTGTATAGAAAGCTTTTATATAAGAGAGAGGAAACTAAAGGAGCCTGAAGGAATCAAGTTAAATAAAAACTGTTACTATTAAGAATAACTTATAAGGCTACTAAGTCGGTCAATTAAAGGTAAAGGCTTAAGAAATAGTTGGCTATTAAGTATTGTAGATTAAAACCTCCTAAAGACAGCTCTATAAGTAGAAATTTACTAATATAATCAAGCCTACTTACTATCTTAAGATTACCCTGATATATCCGCCTTTTTATATAACTAAAGAGACTTTTTCTTTTTTGGAAAAAAGGATAATTTATATAATATTATTAACTTTAAAGAAACAGGAGCGGCACTACTCAGCCAAAGGGGTAAGCAGGGCCGATCTGGGCTGATCAAGAGCTGAGGGGACTGATAAAGCCGCGACAAAAGTCGGCAGTGTGTGGCAGGTCACGTGTCAGTCGAGTTTCGTCTCGGGATACCAATCGAGTCAGCTAAAGAGTAAACTGTCAATGCGAATGCGTTAGTGGTTTCTAGTCAAGAGACGAAAATAAATACAAGCGAAAATACATAACTTCACAGTTTTTTAAAGATTTTGGCCATAGTTTGTTCCTGATTACATTTCTTTGCTCCTCATTTCATCTCGCTCCGAGAGTCGAATCCTGGCTGCGATGACCGGCGAATAAGCCAGCCACCTTGGCCAATTCAGCCTAGTCTGTTGAAGCCGAATTACGCGGTCGCAATTGAGTGAGTGCGTCGCCACCAGTCTTTTCCGTTGTGGCACGCTCGTCGCATTAGTATCTCTATTAAACCCAAGATCGAAAGGTCTGACTCTATATATAAACTTGAGATGTAGATATATGGTATCTAGCTTTGACTATAAACTCAAGATATAGATACGCATAATCTAACTCTAAGTATAAATACTGTCTGACAGTCTCTGTATTAAGGTTTAGGTTTTAGAAGAGGCTTTAGCCCTTAAGCTATAAAAGTAAAAGATATTAATAAATATATATAAGTAATATACTTATTATTTTTATAATTACTTAAAGTCTTACTTTTAATTAAATAGCTAAATAATTTAATAATTAATTTTAAAAGTATATAAATAAGTAATTACTTACTATTTATTTATAAAAATAATTAAATTAAAGTATATAAAATATATATAAAATAAACTACTTATTAAAAGTAAGTTTATTAACTTAAAATAATATTTTTAAAATAACTTTTATTATAATTATATTTATATAATAAGTAATTAGTAAATAGCTTTAATTATCCTTTTACTTTTTAATATATTTTATATTATATAATATTATAAACTTATTTTAAAAGCTATAGCTAAATATTAATAATAAAAATAATTATAAAAAACTTTTTAAAAATATTTTAAAAAGTAATATTAAAGATATTATTTTTATAAGTTTTATTTACTTTACTTATAATACTTATAAAAATAGTTATAAAAATTAGAATTATTAAAAAATAATTTTTTATATAATTTAAAAGTATTATTAAATAATAAAATAATAATAATTAATAAAATAAATAAAAACTAGATTTAAATATATTATATAGTAAACTTATAAAAAAAAGTATATTTCTTTTATTCTTTTTAATAATAAATTAAGTAATAAGTAATAATTATATTAGTTAAAGAGTTATAAGCTAAAAGGAAAAGTTAAATAAGCTAGTATAACAGTTAGGGTTTCTAAATAGATAAACTAGTCTATACTAGGTTTATATTTACAGAATATATAGGGCAATATACTAAGCATATTAGGTTATCATATCTCTTAATAGTTAATAGTATATATAAGGCTTATTAAGGTAAAGAAATATTATTAATAGCTAGTAAGCTAAGTTCTATCTATTACTTAAATAAATATATATATATATTATAGTAGCTTACAGTATAGTGAGTTAGGCTTATAGTAAGTTATAAGTTAAATTATAAGTCTGATATATAGCTTATAATAGTCTCCCTTAAAATATTATAAGTTGTGTGTTAATTGGTTAAAAATGGTAGGGGCCTATGTAATATAAGTGCCTTTCTTAAGTTAGGTTATAATATAATCTCCCTCCCTTTATTAGTCTTATCTTTAAGGCCTGTATTACCTATTTCTCTTTTTATATTATTTTTATAAGTATAACTTAATCTTATAATCCCTTTATTTTAATGCTAACAGTATATTAGAGTCTAAAGCTACTTGTAACTATTATATATAAGTAATTTTAATTAAAAATACTGGTTTTCTTATTATACTATATAGCTACTGTAAACCTTAGAAACTGTAATATTAGGCTTTACCTGGTTATAAATACTGCTCTTAGTGTACCTATTATGGTTGCAAGTGTGATAGAAAAAGCGTTACTTTTATTAAGGGTTTATAGTTATTCCTCTCTTTATATAGTTTACTAACTATTTTTAGCTAATTATTTTACTATTAAAAAGTATTATCTTAAAAAGGAGGAAGAGGTAGCTAAAACTGAGCTATTGAATTTATAATAGTAGGTAAATAAGTATTTAAGTTATTTAATATATCTATATTATTAGAAATGTTAATTAAATAAGTATAGTTCTGAGATACTCTATTAGAATATAGTAACCCTTAATAAGCTTAAAGCTATTAAGAATGCTAAATCCTTTACTATTATAGAAGCGCAGTTAGCGGGTGCTTTTGATATTATTAATTAGAATAAGATTTTTCCTATTAATATTTCTAATAGAAATCCCTTAATAGTTATTAGGTATTAATAAGGTGTTTTAGTAGTTTTTATATATTTTTGCTTTTTAGGTAGTTTTTTTATTTTACTAGGTATTCTCTTTTTCTATTTTTAACTTATATTTCCTTAATTACCTTTACCTTATAAAGTTCTAGTCTATTAATTTCTTTTAATTTATTACTAATCTTAATATAAATTATATTAGCTGCTGATTTAAGTAGTGTAATATAGAAGATCTTATAAAGTCTGATCTTTATTAGTAGGTCTAGCTTATAGTTATTTTTAGAGATCTTTCTAATAATTTTATATAGTTTAATATACTTAAAATCGAGCTTATAACTTAGTTATTTTATAGTAATGTTTTTTATAGATAGGTATATTATATCTCCTTCTTTAAAGGTTAGCCCTTTTAACCTTTTAGAGTTATAGTACTGTTATATTTATTTATTAATAAATTCTAGTTCTATTTAAAGTTTATTATATATATTCTTTAGATCCTTGCTTTTAATTATTGCTATAAGGTTAATAATTTTAGTTTTTTATATATTATAGTATGCTTTTAGTATATAACTAAAGTTAGTATCTAATAGTATAAGCTTAGTACTTTTATTATAGGCAGTATTATAGGCTAATTAAGTATATAGTAACTTTTTAACCTAATTATCTTATTTATAATTAATATAATACTATAAGTACTATTTTACTACTTAGTTTATTTACTTTATTTATTTATTTACTTAAGGTCTAAATGCTATTATAAGTCTGTAGTTGACTCCTAAGTAGGCCATTAATGCTTACTAAAACTTACTAGTAAATATTATGCTTCTGTTAGTAAGGATTTCTTTAGGTAATCCTTATTCTTATACTATTTTATTATAAAAGATATAAGCTATTTTTTTAGTATCTATATCTTCTCTATAGGGTATATAGATTGAAAATTTTATAAGTCTTTTAATAATAATTATAATGCTATTATAGAAGATTCTGGTTAAGGGTTCTTCTAATAATAGTAGTTTAGTAATAAAGTCTATTATAATTAAGCTCTATAGTGCTTCTGCTACTGGTAGTAGTTATAGTTCTCTGTAGGGTTTATATCTTTATGCCTTTATCCTAGTATAGATATTATATTATTTAATTACTTTCTTTACTATAGGTTGCTTAACCTAGTATCTATACTATAAAAGTCTTTTTAAGGTTTTAGTAATTCCCTGATATCTATATACTGGGTATCTGTGAAATTCTTATATAAATTCTTTAGGCTTGCTTAGTATTTCCTTAGTAGTTATTACTTATATCTATTTAAATATCTATACTTATTAAGTAAGTTAATATTCTCTTTTCTTATTTATTTCTAGTACTTATTCTTTTACTTTTATAGTGCTAGTATTATAGTCTAGTCTTTAACTAATCATATCTGCTCTTTTATTTTCTAATCCCTTCCTATAAATAATTATAAAGTTAAATTTATATAAGTACTTTATATAATATAGTTATTATCTATTAAGTTTATATATTATTATAAAGTATAAGATATTTTAGTAGTTAGTATTTTTTTTTTTTTTTTTTTTTTGGTTGCTGTTAGCCTTATTTGGGGCTATTGAGCTTTTAACTTTTTATACGATGGCTTAAACAGTGAGGCCCCTATAGTAGGCCAGAATTACAGGAGTTAATATCAGTTAAGGTTTATCTGCCTTAAGTGGCGCAATTGCTGCCTTGACTAAGCAGTATAAGTACTGCCCTTTGGCAGCTGTATTGACCTTCTTCCTTTACCCCTGCTAAAAGATCTTTAATCGACCCTTGTAACATACTGGGCCTAGTGCACCTATCGCACTTCCAAAGTACGTTCGCCGACCTGACTTTCCATACCTGTTGGTTACAGTTGCTGACATTAATCATAGCCACCGATAGGATGCCTGCTGTATGTAAGAGCCTGGAGCCTGATCAGGGCTATTGTATAACTAACCACGACCTTATTGCTGCGATCGAATTGGTACTAGGCCGGGCTAATAGCGAAGATTGCTGCAAGCTCTGTATGATGGCTGCAGCTATTAAGAAGAACTTCTTGTCTAGAAGCCTATCTAGCCTAGTTAAGATGGCTGTTTTTGACTGTGCCCTGATTGACTTGATCAGTTGTACGGATCTGGCCTGCCTAGGTTATCTTGTTTATCCGGTTTGGCTGGCTAGGGAGCTGGCTAGATTGAATAAGCTAGAAAGGGCTATAAGAGAAGGCCTGCCTCTTGATATAGAGGAGGCAGCTTTCCTTATTGCGTTAATAGGTAACTTAGCCTTGTATGAAGAGTGGCTCGAGAATGTGATTATCGAGGCCGATTATCTGTGCTGTATCCTCCTGATTGTATGAAATTGAGGGTGAAGGCGGGGTAATGGCGGGGTTCTGTGAAGGAAGAAGGTTGACTTTTGTGTAAGTTAGTCGGCGAAAGCCAAATTGACCTGAAGTCGATGACGACTAGCTCTATTAATTGAATGCACGTGCCTAGGCACGTGACCAACCGCCCTTGCGTCTGAACAGATAAAGTGAAATCAATGATGAAACAGTGGTTGAACTGGGGTTAGTAGTTAGTATAGACCTTAACTTAGTATTTGCTTTTTATAAAGTAGTATTTAAACTCTTTAAAATAGTTAATAATTGCTAGGAATTCCTTATTATAGATTAGGTAATTAAGCTCTGCTTTATATAACTTATATAAATAGAAGGCAATAGGGTATAGTTTTCTTATATTATCCTGTTATTTAATCTGCCCTCCTAGAGTAAAGTCTAATATATCTATTTCTAGTTTAATTTCTCTTTCTAGATTAAATATAGCTAAAACTGGTTTACTAGTAATAGCCCTTTTAAGTTATATAAAGGCTCCCTAAGCCTTATTGTTTTATTTAAATAGTTTACTTTTTTTAGTAAGTTCTGTTAGTAGGTTAGCGATTTTACTAAATCCTTAGATAAACTATTAGTAGTAATTAGCTGCTTTTAAGAAGGACTATACTTCCTTTATATTCTTAGGTTCCTTTTAGTCTATTATTATTACGATCTTTTTTAGTTCTATCCTAATTTTGCCTAGTATAATAATATATCTTAAGAAATCTACTTTTATAATATAAAAGTAACTTTTTTCTAGTTTAACTAATAGCTTAGTATCTTATAATATTTTTAAAACCTTATAGATATATTCTATATATTCTTTCTTATTATTTAAGAAAATTAGGATATTATCTAGGTAATATACTATAAAGATATTAAGGTACTATTAAAGTATACTATTAATTATCTACTAAAACATTACAGGTATATTAGTAAGGCTAAAAGGCATTACTATATATTTAAATAATTTAAATTAAGTTCTAAATACTATTTTCTATTTATTTCCTTTTTTAATATAAATAAGGTTATATACTCCTTTAAGGTCTAGAGCTATAAAGATCTTTTTATCTTATAACTAATCTTTTAATTCTATAATAAGTAGAAGTAGGGTTTAATCTTTAATAGTGTATATATTGACCTATCTGTAGTTAATAACTGGTCTATCTTTTTTATTTTTTTTAAGTATAAAGAATATTACTAATACTACTAATAAGCTAGATTTTTTAATATAGCCCTTTTTTAGCATTTTATTAAGGTATTCTTTCTAAACTTACAGTTCTCTTTAATTAAGTATATAAAGTTTCTAAAATAGTAAGTTATTATCTATAAGGTTGATTTTATAGTCTTATTTGCTGTATTTAGGGACTCCTGTTTCTAGTTTTTCTCTAAATAGTTTATTATAGATTTAATATTACTTTAGAATGTTTTTAAGTCTATCCTGGCTTAGCTTTATATTTGTTTTTTCTTTTCTTAGGTCTTATTATTTAAGGATACCTAGGATTTCTTTTTTACTTCTAGTGCCTTTCTTGTGCTTATATTATACTCTTTTTAAAGGTAATAGATACTTTATTCTATACTTACCTATACTATCCTCTTTAGTTAGGGTTTGAGATTTCTTATTATTTATTATAATTATTTCTTTATTACTATTAGGGTTACTGGGAAATGTAACCTAGCCTGTCTTTTAGTTAATAAACAGATTTTCTTATATAAGCTATAGTATACCTATAATAATATATATATCCCTTCCTAGGGGTATAATATTAAAGTCTACTTATTAGCTCTGTCTTTTAGTAATTATCTTAAGATAATCAATCTCTTAATCTATAATACTGTTATTATAGTTAAAGAGCTATCTTTCTATATTAACTAGCAGATAGGGTAATAATTTCTTCTTTTAAGGTAGTTATAGTTCTATAACTATTTTTAGATTAATAAAGTTTCTTCTTACTTTACAGTTAATCTAAGTATTTAGCTATTTTTCCTTAATCTAAACTTATAGTACTAGGCTATCTATTAAGTTTACTATATATAATACTCCTAGTATGTTTGCTATTCTAAGTTATTCTTGCTTATAGTAATGGCCTATCTATAGCCTAGTTATAGACAGTATATGACTTTTCCTAAGGCATCTTTATATATTTTTTTATATTTACTATTATAGCACCTTTTACTATTAGTATAGTTATTAAAAAATTTATTATTAAATAATTACTATTAGAACTGTTCTTCTAGTTCCTTATATTATTCTGCTAGGGTTTTAAGATAGTTCTTATATTTTTCTTTTTCTATTATCTGTCTTTTATATATTATTAACTGATCTTTATAGTATTGCTTAGGATCTATATATCCCTTAATATGCTTATATTTACTAAAGTCCTGTTACTCCTATTTGAGCTCTAGGCTATATTATATCTATTATTACTATTTCTTTTTCTAGTCTTTAGTAGGTTTTCCTTTAATAGTATATAGCTTTTTAAAGAATTCTATAATTTCTTTAAGTTTATAATATAGTAGTAATAGGTATTGGATTATCTCTCCTGCTTTATTTTTATATAGGCTTTAATAGTACTGTCTTATATATCCTTTCTTATTTAGGTAATAGTAGTTCTTTTATTCTTTTTTATATATAATTTTTTCTTCTGCTTGTTTATAGCTTATAGGAGTACTAATTGCCTTCTATTCTTCTTAAATTTCCTTAATCCTCTTAAGGTTAGTGTTGTTTTCTAGGTATAGCCTATCTGCCTCCTATTATCCTTAGAGTTCCTCCGTACTTTCTAAACTCGTGTTATTAACTAATAGTATCTTTAGATATATATATTTTCCTTAAGTAGTTTCTTTAAATTCTTTCTCTATTTCCTTAATTATATATTAGGATTGCTTGATTTTGTTAAGTAGGTCTCTGTTTTTATAGATCTGTTAATAATAAGCTATATTAAACTATAGTTCTAGTACTTTAAGATTATTATACTATATAAAGGGTAGGTATCTTTCTATTTCTTCCTTAAGGTATAGGTTATTATTAAGGGTTTTAGGAATTGTAACTAGGAAATAATTATTATTTAGTTTCTCTTATTTATATCTGTTATACTAGTAGTTTCTGCATAAGACCTATAAGATGTTTTAGTGCTATTTATATATTAATAGTGTTTATATATTATCTTAGGGGTTGAACTCTTTTTCCTTATATTATAGGTTTATAGCGTTACTAGTATAGTATGCTTTAATAAGTACTAAGCTAATTATATTAGTATTCCTATATTCTCTGGCTCTTTATATATAGAAGTCTTTATAGCTTAAATATATTCTTCTAGTTCTATTTCCTTTATAAAGTAGTTTATATTCTTTAGTCTATTTTTATTGGATTTTATTGTCTTTATAGCGGAGGTATTATGCTATTTATCTGGCTACGCCTTCTTTATATCTTATACTTTAGTTGCTTTTGTATTATTAAGCGCAGAGTTAGTCTCTAGCCTTATATTCTGTTTTCTATACTTCTTCTATAGCTTAGAGCGTGGTTCTTATTAGGACATTATTAATAGTTTATAAGGTTTCCTTTTGCTTATCCTTTTTAGGGGTAGCTAGGCTTCCTTATCTTATTATCCCTAAAACTTATAGTTCTATAAGTTTTTCCTCTTTCTATCTTTTATAGATTTCTTACTACTTCCTTTTTTCCTTTTCCCTATAGACTAGGTCTTTCCTTTTCTCCTTATAGTATTTATTTAACTTAGTCTTATGTAGTATTAGAATCTGAGGTGTGTTTCCTGTCTTGGCGTCTTTATATATAGGAAACTGATTTTATAGTTCCCTAATAGAGCTTTCTTAATCTAGGTTCTATCTATCTTTTAGTATATTATCTTTATATAGCGCGGTAGTTTCTGCTATATTATATATACCTTATATTATTCCTAGCATCTAGGTTTATTATGCTATTTAAGGCTTATGCTATTAGGTTAGTTCTAGGGTTTACTTACCTTAGTTTAGGTTTCTTAGCTTTTATAATTCTAGGTATTATTATATTATATATCCTATCTAGTTATAGTTATAGCATTTACACTTAGACATGTCTTATAGTTTATTTTAACTATTACTAGGTTATATAGCTCCTAGGGACATAGGTCTTAAATATATTCTATATAAGGTATTATTATAGTAATTACCTTATTATTATCCTTAGTTTTAAGAGTTACCCTAGTTATTATATTATTAATTAGAGTAGTATAAGTTATAGTTATTCCCTCTTCCTATCTTACTTACTCTCTCTTTTCTATATTTATACTATCTTTTATTAATCTTAATTGCTATTATAATATATTCTATAATATTATCTAGTTAATTTGCCTTATATAATTTATCTTTAACCTCTTCCTTTAATCCTCTATAGTAGACTTCTATAAGGGCTTTATTATCCTATAGGGTTTTAGAAGTAAATTATTAAAATTTAGTAGAGTATATAGCATATAAATAGGTCTATTTAAGTACTATAATTTCAGTAGCTGCTTATTATTCTTTATTAACTACTCTAAAGTTATCTTTAAGTACACTTTTAAAGTTATCTTAATTAATAAAGATATTCTAAGTTTCTTAATTCTATATATTCTTTTAATTCTCTAGGAAGTTCCTAAGAATAGGTTTAAACTAATCTTTAGTACTTCCTTAAATTAGTAATATAATAAAAAGTACTTTCTTAGTAGTAGTGTTTAACTTGGTTAGAAATATATAGAAGTATCCCTTTATTTAGGTTAGGAATAGGACTATATCTATAGCTTATCCTTTAAATAGTTCTAGCTTAAGGGGTTTAAAGGCTTCCCTAATATCTCTTTTTCCCTAAAGGTTGATATTATTACTAACTATTAAATACGCTTTTTAGTTATTAATATAATTTTATAGGTTATAGATAGTATTATATAACTAATAGATTTTAGCTATTATCTCTACTATACTAGGTAGTTCTCTAGTATAAGAGGGTGCTAGGCTAGTATTACTAGATATCTTAATAATATAATATTACTTAATATAAATACAGTATAGTTTAAATAAAAGCTATTAATATATAATAGTTAGGGTTTCTAAATAGATAAACTAGTCTATACTAGGTTTATATTTATAAAATATATAAGGCATTATACTAAGCATATTAAGTTATTATATCTCTTAATAGTTAATAGTATATATAAGGCTTATTAAAGTAAAGAAATATTATTAATAGCTAGTAAGCTAAGTTCTATCTACTACTTAAATAAATATATATATATATTATAGTAGCTTACAGTATAGTAAGTCAGGCTTACAGTAAGTTATAAGTCAAATTATAAGTCTAATATACAGCTTACAATAGTCTCCCTTAGAATATCATAAGTCATGTATTACTTAGTTAAAAATAGTAGGGGCCCACGTGACATAAGCGCCTTTCCTGAGTTAGGTCATAACAGCTAGTAATATTAAATAAAAAAGCTTATTAGAAATTTAATTATAATTACGACTAGGTTTTCAGTTAAATAAAGCTTTTATATTAAATAAGTTATAAAGGTTTTAAATATAAAGGTCTGACAGTCTTAAGCTTGCGCATATCAAGAGCGAAAGTCAAGTTTGATAATAATAAGACTGGTCGATTCTTCGTTTAAATTCTTACCTACAATGTAGTGGTATACATTCTAAAACCTCGAACAACGTAGGTCTTATGCAAATAAAGCCTTAAAGCTCATTGCCCTGAATCCATTCGCGATAACCGGTTGAGATTAACAAAGAACAATCTACTACTACAACAATTGGACCCTACCCCCAACTTGAAGTATCATTATCAGAGTCAACTCTCATCTACTTATCTGAACAACAATCCAAGTCACCTGTAATACCTGTCTTTCGGCGCGACAGGATCCAGAGTGCAGGCAGCTAGCTTGGAAACAGTTAGAAATTATCGACACGCTGAGATCTCTATGGTCCTCTTTTGAATCTCACATTCTATATCCTTGATCACACGCCAGTAACCCCTGTTGCCACTCTATCGCTCTCTCTGACATGCTCAACCTGCTAGTATCAATTAGTATCAATTCGTAATGTGTTGTTTGTGCACATCCTTACCAATAGCTCTACACCTTCCTTCCACCATCACACGGAGCAGCAGCGTTTGTTTGAACTGTCTCTTCATCCTCGCAGTGGTGGATAGCATCCTCAAGACCAACAGTGTCGACAAGGTCCTCTTTATGTTCAACATGATGAGAAGCTTCTTCTGATTCGTCTGATTCGTCTTCAGAATGCATTGGAGAAGCTGGGGGAGAATTCTGAGGATCGAGATCTTCCAAGATTTCCTCTGTTAGAAGCACAATTTCCTCGGGGAAAGGATCAGATGGTTTGCTGTCTTCATAGATGGGGAGCGTAATGTCATCACCGGGCACTCTGACCTTTTTCCATGGAGGATGAGGCACCTCTAAGATGTCTCCCTTGTTATTTTCAGAATAGGCCTTGCGCTTCATGGTGTTGGTGGGGTTGGTGCGATTATTTGAAGTCTTCTTGGATTGACAGTGATTTTGGACGTCCTGAAATGTTATAGAATATGGTAAAATGAACCGTGACTGAATAAAGGACTGACCCCAAGGTTGGGGTTTTGTTCTCTTATATAGAACATCTTCCTATGGTATTTACTTCACGCTCAATCTTTCATATTGCCACATGCCAACACACAATGTTAAGACTACAAAGACAAAAGACAGTAATGACAAGGGAATCGTTGCTGTGAATGCTGTAGAGAACGCTATGCCTAAAGCTTTTAGTGCAGCCTCGAAGGCCACTTGGTTGACGATCATGAGAACTGTATAGGGCCCTGGCACAGAAACGGGGTCGACAGAACCTACCTGATCCTCAACAGATTCAGAAAGAGAGACAATACCATATCCTCGGTCTCAAACCTAATAAATAAATAGCCAAGAAGCAAGAAGACTATAGCAGACCTCATAAAGCACTACCATGATAAGATCGTGACCAAGAGGGGGATCCCAAGGAAGCAGAATGACAGATAGAGACCCCTGAATATCCGCAGGTTGCCTGTCTCGCATATGCGTGGCATTCAGTTTAGGAATATGGATAAGTCTGTGGTCACTGATCCAGGCTGGGTCGAGATCCCAAAGAGTTCATGTATAGGGCAGCCCCCTTGACAAGGTCTTTGTAACTGCAGGATTTGATCATTCGTTATGACGGAGATGGCCTTTATGGAAGGAAGAGTGAAAGAATACACCGGGATGTCTAATGCTAGCAATGGGGGCTTTTCTATGGACAATGTCTGTATACATGCAATTTCATCAGTCTCTGCTCACAGGGCACATCGGCAATTGCTACAGCCAGAGATACGACCTGATTCCGCAAGATATTTCTTCGCTATATTCCGATGACCAGAGTATGGATCAAACAACATCCACTTCTGCTTTTCCATGCCCTGAGTCCCATTCAATCTCACCCGTTGGCACTCCGATCAGATCTCCCCACGGCATAAGCTGCTTAGACTCGTCTTTGTTTGCTACAGAAAGGTCTATGGCGAGCTTCCTTCGGGCTGAGCCTTTGCAAAATCGAGAATTCGGCTGAGCTCAGTGAACGGGACGTAGATCGGCGCGAGTGGGTAGTCGTCCGAGTACTTCTCCTTAGCCATGTCCGTGAGTCGCAGCTTGACGAGTTTGTCGCCATTGACCATTCGGCCATTGGAGTCCTGGAATGCCTATGCAAAATAAATTAGCTCCTGCCCACCAGCGTGAGGGGAGACTTACCGTGGGTTCCAGGTCACAGACTGCCTCGACCGTCCCTGGTGTAAGATCCTATCTCGCTCGCCAGACAGAGACAGACGAATGACCCTCTTTATACTTAAGGTTGAAGCAGATTACGGTATTAATAGCACCCTTAGTCCCGACGATATAGTCTTTGGCGACCTTCTCAAGGCTCTCTCCGGTTTGAGAATAGCCGACTTCGTAGACAAGACCTGGCTTACTCGCGCGATCGTCCTTGAACTGCCCGTCCGGGTAGCACTCTCGACCTTTCTTAGCCTTGTCGTGCTCCCAGAGCTTCACCAGTCGGCTCTGGCGGTCCGTGATTCTAGGCGCGTTGGGCACCGCGCGCAGGATGTCGTCGATCATTTTCTGGAGCACGAGTCCAAACTCGGTGGCAAAGTCGTCGTGAATCTTGGATGGCATTCTGAGGGTTACGATACCAACGTCAGCGTCGTAGTCGCAGCGACGGAAGAGGTCATTGAGCTGCGGGCGGATGCTCTCGAAGATACGTGGTTCGAGTTTGAGCGGCACGAAGTAGGGCCCAGCGACATCAGATTCAAGTCGCTGATGGCACTCGAGAATGTTGTCGGGGATGGAGGAGGTTGAAGTAGGGGCCCAGGGAGTGTCCTCCACGTCAAGCGCAGCAGAATCATCGCGTTCGTCGGCCATTGCTGCGGCGATGTTCTGTTGGTGAAGGTGTTTGGATGGGTAGCGTTGGTGAAGGTCGTTTGCCTTGAGACTTGGTATTATCGTTAGCAGAAGTCGTTCGATGCCGCAGCGAAAGGCGAAAGATGGTTCGATGATGCAAGTTAAACCTACCTTTGCTTTGATAATGGCACAGGTAAGCGCACGATGATATCTTGCCTGCGGTGAGGCAGAAAATACACTGCCGCTTATGTTTCGGTCTGGGTATGAAGGCGCCTGGGTCTTCTGAAGGCTATGAATGAGCAGTATGTGAAGAAGAAAGAGAGAATAAAGGTTCTTCTCTGACTTGCTTCTGTTCTGTTGCTGAAGAGAGAAAAGAAGAGAGAGGCGAGAGAGCTGCGTGCTAGAAGAAGGTCGAAGTGGAGGGGTGTTTAGGTAGGCGAGGAGTCGGTGACAAACTTTGAGCAGGTGCCTAGCACTGCTCAACTGCAAAAGAAGTTGACTCGGTACCATGAACAGCCAGTCTGACACTGGTTCCATCCGTACTGCTAAACAGTAGCAGCCATGCTTAATAACATGAACATGTGTAAATTAGTACCAGTGGGTGACCGCGTATGAATTGTGAACAGCAGCATATGAACATCACCTCTTCAAACGACTGAACGTGGCCAGGTATTTGTGCTTAATGAACAAATCATTCCTCCAAGTCACGAAGCCACAAAGTGTCACTGTTCAAGTCCTATCTCTCTTATTTCCTCATGTCGCTAGAGCTACTCTTCGCCTGCATTACAGGCACTGATGTCCCCACAAATAGGCACTTGGAGTCTGGTTTGACTTCTTCTCTCCTCTCGTCGTCATCCCCGTACGAAACCCATCTCCCTTTCCTGCTCAGTGTCTACTATCCTCAATGACGCGTCGACGACCAACAACCGTTATGTCTTTCAGCTCGATGGAGCTGACCGTGCACCGAAAGTAGAACCGCCATTCTCTTTGTATTAGTGAGCTCTCTGACCACATTGGGTGCCATTGTGCTGATATTGAGTTCTATCACTGACAAATGCTATTATCAGTATGCACACCTTCCGTCCTCCAACCACAGAAAAAGGTCTGTGAAGTAGCGAATCAAGACCCTATAGTCCTGCCGAACTCAGGTCTGTGCTGCAAAGTCTACTTGCCATGCGAGCATCTGGAGCATCTGGGTGACGGATAAAGATGATCTGTTTCTACTGCTGTCAGTTGGTGCAGCAGGGAAACTTCAAGTCGAGGGCCACGTTGTCGTGCGAGGCTTCGTTGACCCCGCCAAGGCGGAGGAGGTGTTCATTGACCCTTCTGCAGGGCTCACAACACAATGTCCGGAGACATCGTGCGGCATAACCCTGGCGGTGCTTGCTCCTTCATTCGTCAGCGAGATAATCAGGCCAAGGTCCGGGGCCAGCGCATTGAGCTGAAAGAGGCCGACGCCTATGTATCCCAAGCCGATGCAGACCTACCTCATACTGTGGTCCTGCTTTCCAGGACAGGTGCTTACCAGGGACGTCTGACTACAGTGTTCTCGCGTCGCCGACATCAAGAGGACCTGAACCACAGCGCGAGCTGGTCCCGCTTAACAAGGAAGCGGACAGGGCTCGCAATCGCCATCCGAAGCAAGCTTGTCATCAACATTACATGCATAAATAATACCAAAGATGTGGAACACAGTGGAGCAGCGACTCCATTTCGGTGATGCAGGCTGTTTCCAGGCCCAAAGAATGCAGCGCGACTGTTTCCGTTCACAACGTTCTTCAGCCAATCCCTTTCAGAGCTTGCCATGTGTGCGCGCTTTGAGGCTCTCTCCCCGAATTACAACGAGACACAATCCATAGCCATCCAGAGACCAGCTTGGTATTCCGATAAGTTTCTCATCTCTGTCCCATGTGCAGCATGCTCTCAATGAAAGCCTTGAGATTGCAAAAAGACCCTTCGTAACATCCTATCCTATTAACCTTCCTGATTATCAGGTTCTAGCCCTCCCAGCACCATTTAATCGTTGACCTTGTGTCCTGGCGTGTCATGCTCTCTAATCCTGAGCTTTTGTTATAATTCAAGTCTGAACCCTTCCATAATTAAAGCCCAAAGCTTTCTCGATGCCCGCTTGGACTTGGACCCTCCTCTCGCGAGCGAACAACTACTATGTTGAATCAGTCCTCCAATTCACTGCGCCGGCCGACTTCAGCTACTGGGATATAAATCGTGGCCAGGAGAAAGTCATGGCAAATATAGTTGTTATCCCTCCACGTTTAGACGCGTCTAGAAACGTAGCACTGACTTTTTCCTTCCTGCGTGTCTTCCTTAGCGATGCGTCCGGGCCATACACGCCAAGGGTCACGGCCGGAATGTATGGGATGACAGTATCGGCTTATCACGCACTGCAGGCTGGTTTGCAACTTTGTATCACCTCGTTGACTGCAAACCTACTTCCGATCTCGTTCCGGGGTCTTTCAGATTAAGGACATCAGATATAGCATCCGCCCGAACCTTATCTTGGATGTCATCAGGAGCAGATACAGAGTCAATTCATAACGCCAATGACCACGATCAAAAAGAAGAAGACGAGCGGGAAATAAACGTCCGCTAAGTTAGAAGTGGCGGTCACCAACTCCCCAACTTTTGGTGGCTTGTGCACCAAGCTACTGCTGTGTAACTTGCTTCTTCTCGGTCAACTTGCTTTTTTCGCCCGCCATCTTGTTCATCTGGTGCGAGAGCATAGCGACATGGGTCCATGCTAGAACCAGCCACTGGAGGGCACCACCCCCTGGAAAGTACCTCCACGCGTGCACGGGGGACTAACTATCCGCGTAAGGTTCGCGTTCGGACGCGGCTCAGAGTACACCGTCTGTAACGGTACTCACCGTTCGGAGCGCGCTAGCCCTACCGTGCTCGTCGTTAGGTGCAGGATACATGCCTCGACTCAGATGCCAGTGCGCGGATACCTCTCCCAGCCACACATTTAAATCCAGAGGCAATCGGTACCTCGAAGCAGGCCGAACCATGCATGCCCTGTAAGTTATGTACTCCCAGTGCATAAATCCACTGAATTAATCTGCCCTGCGATCGCCAGTCAGCTCTCGCAGATTCGGCTCTTGGGTACCTACTGAGTAGGCATCGCATTCCATACTGTTAAGTAGTGTAACCTCGAGTGTTTAGCGAAACAGCTCATTGTTAAAAAAAAAAACAAGAATCACAGTCTTGATAAAACCAGTCGTAGCAGATTTGACGATTATTTCGTGAAGGCGGCTGGAAACTGGTTTCGTTTGGTGACACGTTCCGGCGACGTAGAGGCAATTGTTCTGAGTCAAACAATGGCCGTGAGCTTTGATGGAAATAATTGACAACTCGAACGCAATTAGTCAAGCAAACAACAACGAAATCGCTGCTGTTATCATTCTGTTTGCCAGCTATAATTATGTTCGCAAACAAGTAAGCAACAGTAGTATTTCACATACATAATACTCGCCTACCCACGGCGACATTGACCCAGATCTTCATTTTCATTCAAGCTTTTCTTCAATCTCCACGCTTCTTCACGAAGTTTCCTCCCACAATTCAATCTTATCTCTCTTTCAGAGAAACCTCATCTTTTTCGTCAATTACCATGGCGAAGCAATCCAACATGAACGCTCCAAAACAAATCGGTAGGTACGGCATCACCTTCAGTATTATCTATCGGAACACCTTTTCGCATAGAGGCCTCAAAACCTTCTGCCCCCCTGCAGGCAACGATTCCTCATCTCAGGCAAACCGTGAGTACATGGAATCTCTCAGCTCTCACAGGCCCACTAACCAAGATACAACAGCCATCATACCACCCGCAGCCTCGCAGCCCACTGACAAAAGCCAAACCCTGCCCACATCAGCGTTTTCGCCTAGCGCGTGATGGACAGGTTCACTATTAACCCTCTCTACCATTACTCACCCCGTCCTGCCGAGCTCTGATCCCTATAGCTTGCTTGCTCAATTCAACCACAGTGAAGCATATGAAAGTCGAGGGGCTCGTTGTAAGCTCTGACATGCTGAACGTGGTCCAAACTATCTTTCCTGGCTTCTCGCTTTGCTGATATCTGTATAAACCTCTTTGCAGATTAAATATGCATGCAAACAAGCTTCAATTTCTCTAGACTAATCAGCGCTGCACGAACGAAAGCACTCACTAACGATATCTTCAAGCAAGATCTCCCGTTGGTGGAGAAGACGCTGAGAATAAGAGGCTCGTGCGTATTGGGGTAGATCATATATGCAGCCAATGGCGGCGTAGCCCATTAGCTGCTTGCTGATCTGTGATGTTTCTGTTGCAACCACGTATCCACAGATTTTATAGCATTCTTCGACGTGAGCTTAAAGCTCGTTATCCCTGTGTGAATAAGAGATCTTGCAACAATTATACTGGAGACGATGTACAGAGTAAGGGGAGGGAGGGAGCCGGAAACACACAGGCAACCCTCAGCGGCATAAGCAAGTATTCATACCCTTGTTGCCCCTAACAATTTCCTTGTGGCCTGTGGCTTGTGACCAAGGTTGCTCAGCGTTGGCCATCACTCGCTTCGAGAAGTGAACGCGTCGTACAGATACTACTTGTCTTGCTGCACCACGACAATCATATATCAGGTGGTATATTTGCATTGCGCAACGCTGGAGGCAAGTCTTTACGCCACGAGGCATTGACGGCCTGTCTCAGGTACTCCAACCGACCAGCGCTGTGCGGCAAGTTCGGTCAGGTTTTGCGCTGCGTTATTCTCGTGAGACGATTGGTCAGATGAGTAGCGGTGGATGATACGAACGGGCGATGGGGGGCTTCATTGGCCATGTCTACGAAGCTACCAATTTCGCATTTACCGGGTCTAGTCGAGGGATTGGATTGCTGTTATTCATTTAGAGAGTGTTGCGGTCTGCCACTGTCATTGAGTAGAGATTTGGTGATTGGCTTTGACCCAAGCCGCGTGGTGCGCCACATTCCGCATATTTTATCACAAAATCCAAATCTGCGACAACATCCATGAAAACAGTCAATTGAGGCATCAAATCTACATCACCAACAACAACACAACAGACTTTCTCGAGACGGGAAACAGGATTCTGTTTATCATATGTCTTTGTGAATCTGTAGTAACGCCATAATAAGCTGCGCAGCTGATATGCTAAAAAAATGTTTGTTTACTAAGAGATACAGGGTATGTCTCAAGGTCACGATGCGGAGAAGTAATATAGACAACCGACAACCTCGTGGCTGGATCATTCAGATCATGAAAAAAATCCACGACAAGTATATATATGCTACGCAGGTCTTGGGCAGAAGTCAGCCATTTTTTTATTGAGTTGAAGAACCATCTGCTGCTATTGATTGGCTCTTGATGTTTATATCATACAGTTCAGCGTAAGCACGTGTTATATTTAGCGCGTTTAGTCTAGTCCGTCCTAATATAACAACATAACATGACGAACCTTTTTCACTGAACTTAACTCAAAATTTACATCAGGTGATTGAGCTTTTTTCCAAACTCGACTGGCGTTGATGCCTTCATTTCGCAAAACACGCGCGCGTACAGGCTGCATGACTTGCAGGGCTCGAAAAGTCAAATGCGATGAATCCAAGCCCTTCTGCGACAATTGCAAGCGCGTAAATAAAACGTGTGTGTACCAGCAACCACAGTACGTCAATTATACCAACAAACAGCAATCTACAAGCCAAGATGATGGAATGAACCAGCGAGTTCTGAGCGACCCTGGCAGTTCTGATGACCACCTGGAGGAGGGCGGTGAATCTAATATCTCCTTGATCCCGCAGGCTTCTGGTAATCTGATTGAGAGCGACGTGGGTTATCCGGACTTTTCATGGGGCGAATGGGGTGACCCGTTCCCGTCAGCGACATTCGGACAAGTTGTACAAGACCTTTTACTGCAAGCAAGTCCAGGGCTGATTTCACTACCGAGCGACATATTCCCAGATCCTAGCTCTAGGTTCTCTCTGCTGGAATAAGCTCACAGCCACAAGCCTCAACTGCAAATAACACTTCTAGCCCACAACTTAGACACAGATCCTAGCTCAACCTACTCCTTCTTCAAATCGACCGTGAACCCGCCATTCATTACGCCCTGGGACTCGATGAATTGGAACATTGCAAAAGGCTATATATGCCACTTGGCAACGAGTACTCCGGCTATATCGGCTGCTGTTCAAGCCGTCGAAACAGTGTACCAGAGCCTTCTTGACGATGGCGACATATCACCCGGTTTGTCGAGATATTTTGCCGCCAAGACCCTCTATATATCTCTCCAAGGCGATCTCACATGCGACCTTGAGCTGGTGCTCATTGCAGGTTTCCTGTTGGCATGTTTTGAAGTCGTGATTCAACAAGAAACTGTTCCAAGTCTTCTGAAGCAGGAGGGTATGTTGATAAAGCGGCTTGAAGAGTGCGCCGAGCCTCAGACCTGGTCTCCTCCGGCAAGAAGAATAATATCGTGGCTGTATCTGTTCCATACCAAGGCCATGCATCTTGGAGGGCGTGGGATACTCAGCCCAAAAGTCATAACCCTTCTTCGGAAGAGCCATCACATCTCTTCTCTGACGTGTTTACGAGCCGGCCGTGCTACTTTTGAAAAGGCTGTAAATGATTCAATTCAGCAGTCATTGTTTTAATTCGAGCTTCAGGACATTAGTCTTCAGGTTTCATGTCTGAATAGGCATCATCGATCGCGTGGTACTTTGAAGGACGAGACGGATGTGGACACGATATCAAAGACCCTGGAGAAGCAGCTGCAATGCTTGTGGGAAGGCCGACCTCTTTTCATTGACGCAGTAAGTGATGAAAGCGGTTTCTCACATGGGCAAGATGCTACAATGCCCTCTGAGCTCAATCTCGTGGCTTGTCTGTGTCACATATGCTACCATGCTGAGATTATCTACCACGCACGAGCCTACGGGCGATCTCAACCGCTTTCTCCTTCTATTCTCAATGCAAGAGCAGCAATCCGCCAAGGAGTTGAGAAGTTGGGCAGTGCGCGAATTACACATCCAGCTTTTATTTGGCCGCTGTTTATGTATGCTGTCGAAACTACTGAGGAGGATGATTTAGAGTGGGTATTGACCACGTTGCAAGGTATACAGGATCCATGGTGGAATTCCAAAATGATCACGGATCTCGCATCTGGTGTAGGCAGGGAACAGCTCAAAAAGAGCGAGAGGGTTGATTCACGATATCTATGTCTGGAAACGTTCGGCACTGTGCCACCGTATATATAGAACGATAGACTGAATGATTATATTTCTTCCCTTAACTGCCTAGAGTAACAAAATTGTTACTCTACATACTTTCTCTGCTACTCGAGTAAATAGACCCTTGCTTCGTAGGGTCCGAGATACGACTTCTGGTGCGTAGTAGCAGGCTCATTAGAGCTCCTTACAAGCAGAGACGTTGATCCAAGATCCAAACCTTGAAAGTTCGGCAAAGCAAGGTCCGAGTGTGACAAGTTTGCGACTGTCAAAGCTCTCATACCAGTTCTGGAGTCTGTCTTTATGAAAGCCATCAAATCATTATGCTCATCAATGAGAGAGAATGTGCCATAAACGAACAGCGAAGAGTATTTCTTTCGAACCTCCAGCATTCCCCGCCAGAACTCCAAAACACTGCCCTTGTCCCCAAGCTGATCAGCAACATTAATGTCTGGATAGCTATCCAGGACTGGCATCCATGGTACTACAGCACTGCTTGTAAAGCCTGCATTCGCTGTATTATCCCATTGCATCGGAACTCTAGCATGATCTCTCGCCACACGCTGAAGACTTCTCCTAGCCTCTTCTACCGCCACAGGATCATTGTTCGTACGATCTCGAATGTCTTGGACGTAATTGACAGACCTGACGCACTTATACTCATCCGCTGACCAAGAGTCGGGGGCATTAATCATGCCAATCTCCTGTCCTTGGTAAATGAACAGTGTTCCGGTCATGGTAGCTAGCACAGTTGCTAGCATCTTGGCCGCCTGTTCTCTGTACTGTGGAAGATCTGATGCAAATCGCGATACTGATCTTCCCTGGTCGTGATTCTCTAAAAAGACAGTCGTCCATGACCCCGTTGTTTCTGGGAGCTTCTGCCATTTTGTCAGGCAGCGCTTAAAGTCGTTCTTGTCGAAAGGCAAAGGCAGGAATCGATTCCCAGGCGTCTGGCCAAGATTTACCGTGTCAAAGTTGAAGACCATGTCGATTTCCTGAGATCCAGGTTCCGAACCAGGCGAGATATACTTCAACAAATCCTCAAGATCAGGTGTGTTTGGTAGCTCGCCTACAGTCATGACATCGTATGGCTTCATGACCTCCTTCATTTCGCGGAGATATTCGTGGATGCGGGGACCGTTTGCATAGTGGCATGTAGCTATCTGAGTCTCTTCATCTGGTTCGGCAACTGGTGCGTCCGGTAGACCTGGAACCTTGGAAAATTTGTTGACGGTATCAACACGAAATCCGTCGACACCTCGATCTAGCCAGAATTTTATCGCGTTATCGAAGATTTCTCGTCGGCAGTCTTCGTTCTCCCAATTGAGATCTGGCTGGCCTGCAGCATATACGTGGAGATAGTATTCATTGGTTTTGTCATCCAACGTCCAAGCCGGCTTCGTAAACTGGCTTCTCCAGTTGTTCGGCCTACACTTATTCCCGTTGCTGTCAATCTTGGGCTGTCTCCAAAAATACCAATCTCGCTTTGGGCTTGAGGCAGAAGATTTCGATTCAATAAACCAAGGGTGCTGATCGGAGGTATGATTGATGACCAAGTCAACGATGACCCTCATTCCTCTGTCGTGGATTTCTCTGATGAGTTGCTGGCAGTCTTCAAGTGTACCGTATGGTTCATGGATGTCTTGAAAGTCGGAAATATCGTACCCCATATCGACCTGGGGGCTTCTATAATGGGGCGAGATCCAAATGATGTCTATGCCGAGGCCTTTTAGGTAGTCTAACTTGGAGATGACGCCGGGGATGTCGCCGATACCGTCACCATTCGAGTCTTTGAAAGATGCTGGGTAGATTTGGTAGACAACGCCATGCTTCCACCAAAGTGGTTCATGGTGGTAGATCTTTTTAGTCATAGTGATGATTTGTGGATGATAATGAAACGATATATGAATGGCTTGGGTCAGGCTTTTGATCAATGAAGTCCTTCGCTTGGTTGTCTGAAGGGATCTGAAGTTGGTCCAGATAACTAGTTCCATTTTATGTGTTCAAGTGGCTTCACTAGCACATGACCTCGACTATATACCCGAGTGAAGCGAGCTTGGCTAGAGGTAGACTGACCTGTCGAGCTTCGATCGCGAAGGAAGCGATACAGCCCGTGAGGGCATTTCCCAGGCATTCAGTGGCTGCTCGCTTATATCGCTAAGTAGCTTGGTTCTAACACGACTCACAGCCAATCGTGCACTGGGTGCTCGGCTAGCTCGGCTGACATTCCAACTATGGCTTAGTATACTCAAGCTTAAAATTTTCCCAGATCCCATGGGGAATTTCCGCAAACAACTCCCTGTCATTAAACGGGGTTCTTATTATTCCTGGGGTAGTAATAATGCTCTTATATAAACCAGTTGAGATATCTCTCGGAATACTTGAGTCCACAGGCTGATTCATTTCTAACTCACTTCAACCCATCCCAGCATAATTATCTCTCTGTATATCTCTAACTACAATGGCTTTCCATGATGCAAATGACGCAGACCTCAAAGAGGGAGTTGACCATTGTGAAGGAGCAAAAGCTACAAATGCCGATGATCTTCATCAAGCTCAAGGCGCGGCTGAAGAAGAACGCGATACCGCGTTCCTCAAGTCTATCAAGCAGCATCAAGCCGCTGTCGCTTGGTCCGTCCTTCTCTCGACTGCAATTATCATGGAGGGATACGATCTGAAACTCATCGGATCTCTCAACGCCCAGCCAGCCTTTACCAAGAGATATGGCAAACAACTCGCCAACGGAAAATATGAAATACCTGCTGCCTGGCAAGCTGGTTTGTCCAACGGCGCCTCTGTTGGATCCATCATCGGCCTCTACCTGAACGGACATATGTCTGAACGTCTGGGCTTTAAGAAGGCAATGCTATTGTCCCTAGTTCTCATGACTTTGGCAATCTTCATACCATTCTTTGCCCCTAGCATTCGGGTCCTACTGGTTGGGCAAATCTTCCAGGGCATTCCGTGGGGTGTTTTCCAAACTCTGACCACGGCTTATGCAGCTGAGGTCTGCCCCGTCCATCTCCGAGGTTATCTCACAACTTATGTCAACTTATGCTGGGTATGCCCTCTTGTTCTATTCTGCTGTTTTATGACGCTGACTTTGAATCATCAATAGGTCATTGGACAGTTTCTATCTGCCGGGGTCTTGCGGGCGATGGCCACCAGATCCGATCAATGGGCTTACCGCATTCCCTTTGCCATCCAATGGATTTGGCCTGTCCCTCTAATCATCGCGATATCATTTGCACCAGAGTCGCCTTGGTGGTGCGTTCGTAAAGATCGTACCGATGATGCTAAAGCTAACCTCCGTCGCCTTGTCGACTCTCGAACCACTTCGGCCGAAGCACTCGATAACATGGTCAAACTTATGGAAGTGACTGTTGCCCAAGAGCGAGAGGCCGGGACTGGAAAACACTATCCTGATTGTTTCCGTGGTGTTAACCGGCGACGAACGATGATTGCATGCTGTACCTGGGGAATTCAGATCTTGTCTGGTACCGGCCTGCGAACATATGCGACCTACTTTTATCACCAAGCCGGTCTCCCTACTACTCAAGCCTTCAACATGAGTCTCATCCAGTATGCTCTCGGTATCGTTGGAGTGTGGATTTCCTGGCTCATGCTTCCGTACTTCGGCCGACGAACTATGTACATCTGGGGTCTAGTTGGTCTAGATGTTTGTCTCTTAGTCATGGGTGGACTAGGTACAAGACCAACTACACCTACACTCGGCTGGACTATTGGAAGCATTTTGATTCTCTACACAGTGGTTTACGACATCACTGTCGGTCCTATCTGTTATGCTCTCGTGTCAGAGGTACCAGCATCTGAGCTGCGAAGTAAGACGGTTGTGCTTGCCCGTATGAGTTATAATATGCTCAATATTGTGAGCAACGTTATCACACCTTACATGCTGAACCCAGGTGCTTGGGCGTGGGGAGCCAAGACCGGGTTTTTCTTTGCAGGAACTTGTTTTCTATCTCTTATCTTTACATTGTTGTGTATCCCGGAAACAAAGAATCGTACATATGCTGAGCTGAACATCCTATTTCAGAGGCGGATCAAGGCTTGGAAGTTTGCTGAAGAAAAGGTTACTTTAGATGCTGAGAACTAGAATATGTATTTATTATAGTACACAGCATAACACATTAGGAACTCAGAGCGCACCTGCATATTGGTCTTGGACAGATCTGAGGCTCTGTCGACCCTGCTGACGTTACATTATATACTGTATTTCAGCGCACTAATCAAGTTAAGTCCCGAGGAGGTGTTCTACCCCGAGAACAGTACATTTAAATAAAGATATGTCTGAACATGCTACTCTCCTTTCAGTGCGTTTCGTCATCACTAAAAACTACTCTGACAATCGCCTCAGCTAGCCTGGCGCCGTTTCTAGCCCAGGCTAAATTTAGCGTAGAGCTCCCCTGAACGCCTGCGCTTAGACTTTGTCATAAGCCAATGACTATCAAGTTGAACAATGCTGCTGTTGAACATCCAAAGAGCCGTTGAAAAAATGGGTCAAAGGATGTTGCTGTTCAGTAACTGAAAGACTTTTGACCGTACCGTAAGCAACAGGATTTATACAACAAGGAGACATAATAAATGACCAGTTAGCTATTTAAACACTGATAAATCCCCGTGATAATTATGCAACAACAATCCTGTCCAACTCTGCCCTAGATAGAAACAATAAGCTCAATCTAGGAACCTAGACTACAGATCTACTTCCCCAGGCTTCAGAAGTGGACGCACTTGCGCAAACGCCTCTGGACATGGCTGCACGGCTCTGGTGCGACCGAGTCGGGGCGACGAACCTCATAAGGGTCAATACGACGAGGGCTACAGTGACTTGGTGATATGAGACTCGGGGGTTTCAAATTCGGGTGTTGACACATCTCTGAAAGAGTCTTATGAATGGGGAGAACTAGAAAGGGCTCTTAACACTACGCTCCAGTGGTTTCCAAAGAAGAGGGATCAATCGGACAGCGAGTCGGAAGATGAGAACGACGAACAGCAGGAGCATGATCAGAACTACGTGTCCGAGAAGGAAGTCAAACGTCGCGACTTGCGATGGTTTTATAAGACTCATCCCGTTTTCGCGCCCGAGTCTAGCCCCCAACCTGAGCTAAAGTTCTATGCCGAAGATGTCAAGTCGACAGGCATTGTCCACAACATACTTCCAGAGGTCTGGTTTAACAGACTCCAGGTCATCATCAAGCTCGTCGACATGGATCTCACCCCATAGAATCCCAACTATCCAGGCGGCTCGTGGCACGCAGAAGGCCACATCTGCCCCCTGCATTCTTCTACTATGATAACGAGAAGATCACTGACAGCTACATCATTTTCCGAACCGTGGCAAATGCAAAAAAGCTGGATGATGGACTCTTGTCCCACGAGCAGAATGACTGGAAGACTATCTAACGCATATTCAGCATCGAATGGCCTGGTCGTTGTTGCACGATCCAAAGCGTGGGTAGCGTACTCACTCTAGAGAAACGCGCTCTATTCTTCCTGAATGTCTCCCAGCAACATGCCAACTCATTCGACTTGGTCGACCCAGCAAAGCCTGGACATAGAAAGATTCCGGCCTTCTTTCTTTTGGATCCTGCGATTCAGATCATCTCAACCGCGAATGTGCCACCGCAGCGCCAGGATTGGTGGCCGGACGAGTTGGAGACCTGCTGTTTGACGAGTAAATAGCAAAGGAGTTCTGCAGAGAGCTTATGGAGGAGATATCGGCCAATGAATAGAGGGCAAATGATAAGGCTACGCGTGCTGTTGAGCGGAACTTTTGCGAGCATTAGTTACTAGGAGCCCTGCAGTAGATATAAGATATATAGTCGAAACTTTGACTAAAGTTGGTTGCCGAAGTTACCCCTAGTAGGCCCCTAATCGCTCAAGACTTTATGTATCTGATTAACTACTATCTTTGAGGTACCTTGTTGTCGTTTTACATTCACAATTACAAGAGAATTGAAACCGGCATTGTAAAGTTGGATTGCTGCGTGACGTTGAGAGGGAATCGTCAGAAAAACATCCCAGTAAGGCAGGAATGATGATATCAACTGGAATGAAACACAGTTATTTTTAACTCACCCGTCCATCCACCAGAATTTCCTACGATCGTGCAATGTAACATCAATGTCCAAGAAAAGTGACCTGTTCGCAAAAGGAGCAGCCCACATCTTCCGAATCGGCCATAGGATCATACTATAATAATGATCTTGCTTGTTAGGCTGCACAAGGAGCACTATCCGCCAAACAGCCTGGCTGACACACTGCGCCCGGTGATGAAACTGGAAATCAGCGGGCATCAGGCACTGGAGGACTATTCAGTAGCGAATATGTAGGGGGTCTACAGGGAGTGCATATAGACTTATAAAGTGGACTGCTGGCCAAGATGAAAAGTAATGGCAGAGGTTGAAAGACATCTGGAGAGTCGCCTGTGGTCGTGGGGACATCGTTCTGCCAACGTGCCGGCCAAGACAATACGTCTTAAAGACCACTGCGGCAAGTTTGTGGTAATGACACCTTGGAATTTTTACGGAAAATTGTGAATCTTATTAGGCTAGGCATTGGCCATTTGATCATTTCTAGATCTTTACCCGAGATACATAGAGTAGAACCAGATAAACATCAAGCAGCTTAATCGGGCATTGTGCGCAATAGTGATTACGAAATCTAATATCTCTCTGTAGTTGCATTATGTTCGATCACAGAGACAACGATGATTGTAGCGATACCCCCGAGTCTGATGGTTTCATTTCCCTCAAAGAGTCGAAACCCATAGTTAAAATCGCCGCTCGGTCCCAGGGTAAACATCCTACACGTACCAATTAACCTGTTGCTCATACGCCATGGAACCAAACTCCATAGTAGTCAGCTGATTGTTGAAGTTATAAAATTCAGTGACAAGAGCCATCGCGGTTTGTGTTGTGTAAAGGCCTGGAGTTGCCTCCCCAACTGGCGCGCGTCGAAGACCCTCAAGTCGGCTTTTTTCGGCTCGGCGTTGATCGAAACAAGATTCCTTCTCATTCGCTGGATGATCGCTATCATCTCTTCTGCTTGGGTGGATATGGCGGTACCAAACTCCAACATCTCCATGCCGATGCCCGTATGGCCACCAACAGCTTGTGCCAGGCTTCGTAGGGTTGAGTCCATGCCTATGAGGACGTTTATCCGGTGAAGTACTCTTCTATCTTGTTTTGGAAAGGCCCAATGTTGCTCCATGGAGGTATGCAGGGATACCTTGAGCTCTTCAGTGACAGTATTAGAACTCATGATAGTGGCAGTTGAAAGTATGCGTTGTGTGTGTTGATCAGGAATGGGTCTTGTATTGATCAGAAGGCTGTGGAGATTGTAGGTCTGGAAGGATACAACACAATAGTTTTATATGAATGGGAGTCTCTCAAATGTTTCAATCGCTGTATTGAGCGTATGGTATCGCACTGACTCATACAACTTGGTTAACCATCATCACGGCCACGTACTTGACGTCTTCTTCTGAATCACATATTGGTGTTGCTCGCCGCACTGCATCTGGATCGCAAACTGCTATGAAGAGATGCGAAGCGCAGGTTCCGTTAGCCCATTGCCCTGGTTTAATCATAGTCATGCATCAAAATGCCTCCAGCCGTTCAAGTTACCTTCCATTGACTTCATTCCTCGTAACTTTCCACCTTGAGCAAAGTCATCTGGTCCACTGGGCGGTTTCTCAAGTTCCGCGAACCCATCACGTAACGCGTGTGAGGCATGCGATATATTAGCTATAGGAATTATCTACTTACAATAGCACTCTTAAAAAGTCAGTGTAGGTAATAAAGAGAATTCTAAATAAATTTAATAAGAAACATACTGGCCCAGTTCGTCGTCATAGTGCACTATCTCAAACCCGCACTCATCGCGTAAGGCCTTCCTCTCCTTCTCCCTCGCCTCAATTGCTTCCTTGGACTCATCCTCATACATAAGCCAACCTGAGAGGGGCTGGATTGCGTTGAGTTCTGGATCAGAACCTGTAGCTTCGGTCGATTCCTGTTGAAAATCGACATAACTGTCAAGTCGTGTTCTCAAGCCATCCCTAGTGGAAGACGTTTCCTCTATCGGATTGTCCTCAGTCATTGTTGTCGCCTGAATACCAAATGACCCAGCGACCATCTTGCTGTTGATGATGTTCCCGTTGTCATTGATCTCAACTGGCACTGATGCAACCCCAAGAGGGACCTTGTCGATATCGACAGATGGGTACGGTATCCCAGCAAGTACATCTGTCTGGCTACGGTATTTCGGCTTTCCTTCTTCATCCCAGAAGCAGAATGCTGTGATCCATCCTGTGATGTAATCGGTACCGCTACCCAAAGAATTTCGCATAGCGATGGTGTTCCAGAATCGCTTAACCTTCGCATCCTCTGGCTTCTCGAAAGACATAATCATGTGCTTGAGAATTGGCCTCAGCATCTCAGCGAACTCTGTAGGCTCCTTTCCAAGTTGATCAAGGCGATCCAATCTTTTGAAGATAGCTTCCCAGTCTGAGATCTCCCCCAGGAGCGTAACGGAGGGTATTCCACAACTTAAACGCATCCTGTAGGAAAAGTACTTCTGCATGGCCCCCATGAACAGGACAGAAGCAACCACTCGGTCAGTGTCGGTCGTAGTCGAGAAGCTAGGCATGACCCAGCCCCCAAGTTCAGGGTCTTTAACATTCTTGCTGACAAGCCCTGCCAGCTGTTGAGCCAAAGCCCCGATATTAGCGGTCTCCAAGGTCGCAGCCTCAAAGACCGTAAGCTCTTTCTTGCCCTCATGAGCGACGAAGAAGGATCTAAGCTCTTCAGCGTTGGCGTTGATGAAAAAGCTTATCTGGGTCAAGATGGAAAACCAAACGTCCTCAGGACGGATGGTTAGGTGGTGATGCTGGCTATAAGCATGATACGCAGACCATACAAAGCCGTTCCTGGATGGGGAGATGTGATTTTCTTGCAGAAGGGATGGAGTGAATGAGGTTCTGATAATGCGTTGGCAGCGGCGGTAATCTCGAGGAGAGGTTTTCTGTAAGAGATTCTCCGGTGTTTTGACCTTTGAGGTTGTCCAAGCGGTTGCTGGATGGTTGACGACGGAGAATGTCACTGGCATGCTGGCAAATTGGCGCAAAGGTGTATGATATCAGATAATGAGAGTCAAGGAGCAAAAGATATATCAAAATTGTGTGGTTTGATAGCATAAAGGAGATGTCTTTTGATGACGGTAAATATAAGTAAGTCAGCCATGTGCGGGGTTGTTGGTGAGTGACCTGCGTGTGTACGGCTGAGCTGCATGGAGTTTATTTAGGCAGCCAAATTTACCCAGGACGCTTCGAATCTACTGACCAATCACTTCCTTGTAAGCACTGAGCTTGGCTGCCCAGATTTTACAGCGAATCTCGCTATCAAAAAAGCTCAAATCTAAATATTCATCTCTGCATAGATATTTGTGATATTCTCGGTCACGGATTAGAGACTAATAACTACTAAGCATCACGGTTCGCCGTCGCCGGTTCTCATAACAATCCAAGAATCAATCTTATACACGCTCGTCATCCCCCAGTAACTACTTACCATCTCTCAAGGTCTTGTGATCGCAGGCATCCTTTGTGTCTCTCGCCATAGCATTGAAATTATTCTCCTTCTCCTAGCCGAACGCCGGCTCAGTGTATCCTACACAGGAAGGTTGCTTCTGCAGTTATCAGGTACTTGGAGACGTCCATTGTCTTAGCTACGATCTTAATCTATTATTTAGTATTAATTATAAAGTATTTAGCTAAATAAAAACTTTAATAAGTTTAATTATAAGAATTACTGTTAAGCTATAGTATTTTAAATAATATTAATTAAAATAAGTATATTACTTAACTAGGTTAATAGTATTTATTATATACTTTATATAATATAGTTATTAAGCAAGTAGGCTATATATATAAGTAAGCTAGATAAGTAAGTAAGCTAAAAGTCTTTTAATTTATATTATTTCTATTTATTTAAATAATTCTTTTTTATTAAATATATTATAATTATTATATAAAGTTAAGATCTTTTTTACCTTTTAAGCTTTTTAAAATAACTTAAGATTTAATATTTAATATACTATTTATAATTATTAAATACTTTATAATATATTATAATATTATTATAATAGTATTTAACTATAATATAATTCTTTTTTTAAACTATATTTCGTATATCAGACTAAAACAAACCACTCGCCGTCTGCATCCGATCCTGGATTCCCGAACTCCTTGTCCATTATACCATCCACATAAGCAGGACCAACATATCTAAAACCACCAGGGAACCGCCGGATAACCCCTGCAATAGCGCAGCCTTCGAACAAGACCACTATGTCACCACCGGTCAGAGTGTGTGTCCCCATGCCCACGTAACCGCTCTCCGTCCGAAACATGGTCTGCCAGATCGAGCCGAAGATTCGCGTAATGGCAAGGTTGCATCCCGCCATGAGACCAAGGAACTCTTCCTGCTGACGGCTGAGAGAGCCGTTGGGCAGGCTTGCTAATGTAGTAAAGCGCGTGCGGTTTCCCGATGCAGACATGGAAACCAGGACAGCTAGATACTGTACCATATCTTCAAATGGCACTGGGGGATATTTGTCCGAGAGATTATTTGACAGAACCCGCGTCATGTACTCTATAGCTGCCTCGCGGCTGGAACAATTGGGAAGGTCCTGGAGAACCGCAAGCCAGCTGCTGATACAATCGATGAGGCTGTCAGCGTACTGCATTGTATTTGTGTCTGAGCCGCCAAGAAGGGAGGTGTAGGAGTCAGTCTTCCAAGGCTTTCCAACAGCGTATATCGTGTCAAGGCGGCGGCCTCTCACCGTGAGTCCCATATCACCTGGCCCAAGACGGTATTGACACTGGTTCGAGTCCGAGGTTTTCAAACTTTCCCTAGCTCCCACAGAACACATTGTAGGTGGGCTCGACGGGGACCATTTACTCATGCAGCCCGAGAAGTTGGGTACCCATGACGGGAGCCCATCGGCCCAGGCAGAAGTTTCTGTAGCCACCGACAAGAGTTCGAGACTTTGGTCGTAATGCAGAATAGCCTTGGCTGCTTCAGTGTAGACAACGGCTAGCGACTTTTGGTAGTCTGGTGCTGGCAACTCGTAGCCGAGCCTCTTGCATATACCGTACATCCCGAAGACCTTGTCCTCTGGCCTCGTAGCCTCAAGGATCATGCCTGGTACCACCAGCAGGCTTAGAAGGGAAGTGAGTTTCTCTGCAGGGTCATGCTCTTCCCTCCAGCTGATCAATTCCTTGACGCGGCTATGAAATTCGAGATATGATCGCCAGTGCCTCGCCAAAGGGTTCACGTCGAGTTTCGAGTAGGGAATCTTGGTGAAGTCGGCGCCCAGCACAATCAGCTCAAATCGTATGAGGTGAGTGCCACAGTAGAACATGACCTGTTTTGCGAGCGCAACCTCTTGCACCACCTGGACGGGATGCTGTTAGTCGGCAGGTCCTGTTGGAAGATGATCTTGAGTCTACTTACCCAAGTGCGCTTGAACCACGGCAGGCGAAAGACGCCGTGTAATTTCCCATATGGAAATTCAGGAGTCGCCACTGTCAACTCCGATTTAGTCACTAAGCTCGAACAAGGTCTAGGGTACTTACTCAGCGCATCATCAGCCAGCCTGTCGTACTTCTTTCTGAATACCTCCCCGACACTTGCTCCAATCATAGCCAGCGATAGACTTTTCAGAGATATGCAAGCTGCATCGGAGTCTGCATCGCCCTCGCCCAAGTGCACATTTACCTGGGTAGCGCTCTTATAAATCTGATCCATCATGGCTACCTGCGAGCCCCGCTCCTTGAGTGCGTCGGGAGTGTCAGACTGGTTGATACAGATTGAGTCAACCCAGATATGCCTTCCAAGCTTGCCACGCAGCATGCGACGCAGCGCAGAGGCGCAGTTGGCTGTAATTTTAAGCGGCTGGCCGTCGATGATAATTTCCTCGGAAAGTGTCGAGTCGCCCCAGCAATATGATAGCGCAAAATACTCCGGGGGGTTGTGAATAGAGGCTTCAATAAGGGACCCACGCAGCTTGATTTGGTTGTGGTCCCCGTTGGCATCTCTAAATCTGTTTTGCAGGCGAAGGATCCGGAAGTTGGATGCGTCTCTGAGCGATGTGTACTCGAAAGGACCGCCGCTGCTCTCGCCAATATCTGGCGTCTTGGAGTGCACAATCAGGCGCCTGAGCCGGTTCATGACGAGGCTACTTCATATCAGACACCAAGGTGAAAGGGGCAATAGAAAGTTGCAGTTAGAGAGAGGCGAGGAGCAAAAGTTTAGTTTGAAGTCGTTCGGGATGATGGATGACCCATGCTGATTTACCCCACCCACGGTCACACATTAAGTGATGGTGCGGGGGTCTAGTGTGACGGTCAAGGTTCCCAACGCTGTAAACCGTAACCTGATTGATTGGTTTATGTTGGCCGCTGTAACGGGGCGCAACGTACGGATACTGTTTTAGAAATGGCATGCAGAACTGAGGGTTCCCTCTTAATCAATTAAGCATGTAGACTAGTGCCGCACTGAGCGTGCTTAAAGGGTTATCGTGAATATGATGAGCAGCAGCAGCAACTGTGTTGATTGATGTCTTGAATTATGTTTTGTGCGGGGTATTACTTACATCCCGTAAAGTTACTTGAAGCATATAGCTAGATTACTGTGCGCACGCGTGTTTTGCGAGATAAAGGCATTGATGCCAGTAGAGTCTGGAAAAAAGCTCAATCACCTGATGCAATTATGTTTAGTGATTCCATCAGTGAACGCGCCGAAAATGACACGTGCCCACGCAAAACTGCATTGAAAGTAGGATTGGTTGTTTAGGGTAGACACTTCTGGCAATATTGCCAGTATTTTCTAGTACCAGGTAATAAACATATTTAGAAATCTCTGCCACTAATTAAGAGTGTTCATAATAGGAGGCCACTTTGAGGCCTGTTATGGAGACTGGAAATACATTTTGCCCAACGAACTATAGGCCCCCTCTCTCCACAGACTCTGGAGAAGAGAGGGGAAAAGGAGAAGCAGCTAAACGGACTAATTTTACCTTGACAGGGAGCTGGAAGCTGCGAAGATAGATGCGTAAGTACTGCCAAGCCCCTTCCTTGACATAGCGGAGCCCTAGAGCCTAGGAAGCAACAGTGCAATACTTACGAAAAGTGTGATACGTTGGTTCCCAACTGTAAATAAAGCAGGCCGTATTAGAGTTTGACTGGCGGTATTCAGAATGTACAAGCCAAGTAGAGATATAGCAAAAATATGCTCAATTCCTCTCAATTCAACATGCCCGACAAGCACTTTTTAAATAACCGGCCTTTCACCAATTATCTACCGCCAATTAACTAACATCATGAAGCCTGTAACCGATGGGCTTGAATGTGACCGCCGATAAGAATCTGACTAGTGGAGCGTAAAACATGCTCAATTGTTCTCAGATTTCCATATTGGGCTAGAATAAGCGGCTTCTAACTCGGCATCTCGCTTGGCGTCTTGTACAAATGCTTAGTGAGCCAAATCTCCGAAAGCCTATCTTGACCGATGGAGGGATGCGCACAAATTAAGGAGCAGTAAATGTAATCAAGCGCCTTTATAGAAGCCTTCAGTGCCTATCCCTAACTACACTCGTTTGTAATGTCCGCCTTCTACACGTTGGCTCTTGAGGTCTTATAAGCAGGCTGTTTGTTCCTCAGCGCTTCAATTGTTGAATGAAAGTAGGTCCGCACCAATAACCTCTTACCAGACCTCTACAAAAACAACACGACCAAGATGGACTCTCTTGTAAACTCTCTTCATGCCCGCCATATTCAGAACATGAGCGAAGCCGAAACTCTCGAGCACCACTGGGGCTACGCGGACCGAGCGCTTCCATGCGCGAGAGACGTCAAGATTTGCGAATACCTTGATCTTGTCTACTCCGGCCACGACAATAGCATGTTATTCGTCGGTATCTTCTGGGCTATGGCTACTGGTATTCTCCTGCTGTGGGCCTTTGCTCGTAATGTCTGGGTGTCTCCGAAAGCAGATGAATTCCTGGTTGTGGACAACGACAAGCTTGCTTTCTCGACAAGGAATCGAAGCTCGAGGTTAAAGAAGACTGCAGCGGCCTTTTTCCGTTAATATCTCCTTCCTGACTCGGTGCGCGCCATATTCGGTCGCACGACGCGCTTACAAGTCTCGCTACTATTTATCCTCGTGGTATACCTGACAATCGCCAGCTTTGCAGGTCTTTACTACAGGAAATGGGTCGTCGCTGTACCAGATATGCCCGGCGTGTACACCGTTAGAACAACACTTGGTCCCTGGTCGAATCGCGTCGGTGTTCTCGCATATGCACTTACGCCCTTGAGCATAATGCTTGCCAGCCGAGAATCAATTTTGAGTCTTTTAACCGGCGTTCCATATCAGAGCTTCAACTTTCTGCACCGGTGGCTTGGGTACATCATCTTGGTCCAGGCGCTACTTCACACAATCGGCTGGATCGTCATTGAAACAAAGCTTTATGCACCTCAGCCAAAGTCTGCACTGCAACTTGTCACTGAGACGTATATGATCTGGGGTATCGTTGCGACACTGCTTATCCTCCTGATCTTCATCTTGAGTTTGCCTTTTGTGATTCGTCAAACAGGATATGAGTTCTTCCGAAAAGCTCATTATGTACTAGCGATGGTGTATATCGGTGCTTGCTATGCTCACTGGGACAAACTCTCTTGCTTTCTTTACTCATCGCTCATTCTCTGGGCTCTTGACCGTGCGTTGCGGCTTATCAGAAGCGCTTTGATTCATTACCAGTTTATTTCTGACGGCTCAATGGGTTTCAAGCACATCCATTCCAGCATGAAGTACTTCCCCGATGCTAAGAACGGCGATGTCTTGAGACTAGACTTTGAACACCCTCAGGATCCTTGGAACATCGGTGAATATTTTTACCTATGTTTCGCTAAATGCAGCATTTGGCAATCTCATCCGTTTACACCTTTGAGTCTGCCAGTGGTGATGGATGGAATGGTCAGACACTCATACATCCTACGTGCCAAGTCGGGAGAGACGAGGAAACTTGCTGAACTGGTTCGTCGAGAATTGGCTACAAATACTACAGCGACGACTCCTCTTATCCTTTCAGGGCCTTATGGAGAGCCGATTGCAAGAGACTTGACTCCAGAAGTCAACGTGCTCTGTGTCGCAGGTGGTACAGGGATCACCTACGTTCTACCAGTCTTGCTGAACATCCTATGTGAATCAGTACTTGAGACACGGAAGGTTCAGTTAATTTGGGCCGTCAGAAAAGAATCCGATATGCAGTGGGTGCAAGACGAGCTCCAGGCTATTTGCAAAGCTAGTAAAACCCACGGTATGCAAGTCCTCATTTACGTCACACGCGAATCAGAACCCTCAACAGCTTCAGAGAATGAGAGGGAAATCCCCAGCGGGACAAAGCTAGAAAAGGAAGATATTCCGCCGGTATCGATGTCCCTCAACTCTGATGACATTGCCGACATACAGGGCTGCAACAGTATCACCAAGATCTACAACCGCCAGCCAGAATTGAGAAGGCTGGTTCCTTCGTTCGTCGACAATACTATCAGGGGCCCAACTAAAGTCATTGCAAGTGGCCCAGGGAGTATGGTCAGTGACCTAAGATCCGCCGTGGCTGCTTGCAACTCTGGAGCGCATGTCTGGAGAGGGAATGAGAGATTTGATGTTTCTTTGGCGTGTGATAATAGATTAGAATATTAGTGTTGCTCAATCCACATCAGCACTTATCAAATAATACCTAGGACGCTTGCCGTTTGAGAACAAACTGTCTTAGTACGGGAAGCTTTCTTATTGTTAAAATGAAGAACACAAAGATTACCAGACAATTCCCTTCTCTCAACTGTTGTTCGGACTTGCGTTGATCCTACACCTCAGCAGCAAGCAGGGGTTAACTTCACCTGGAGATCATCCATAAAAGCATCCCAAGACATTCTATATAAGCTACAGGGATTATAGATACTAGGGGCGTCAAATCTACGCAGCCTGTTATACCAGTAACATGGTTAAACAAGGGTTCCTCGGCCGGTTTAAGAAGATATTCCAGGGCAGTGGTATTGTAGCTGAACGTCTTTAACGCTAGTGATTTCCAGGTCTAGAGTCTTTGTTTGCCTGTCTGTAGACCTCAGATTGAATACCTGCTTGACACTAAGTCTGCTCACTGCAGTAAGGTTCGGGTTTTAAAAGAGGCTTCAGCCCCCAGGCCACAAAGGTAAAGGACACCAATAAACACATACGGGCAATATACTCATTACCCTCACAATCGTAAGTGTGGTCACGAGGGTGGCCATACCGCTCTTGTCCAGTCTATCCAGTCCTCCCAAGCGAAACACGTAACCCCCTTCTTAGAGGGCTTCCAGGGAGATGAAAATATCCAAAAACGGCGGGCTAGAGAGAACGCTAATAAAACTCTCTGCTGGTATGGGCATTCTGATATCAGTTTCGGCTAACCCAAGAAGCCTTAATACTTCGACTTCCACACTTGCGTCCATTCGGTGGCTGCGGAAATAAGCTCTTATGGATTCTGGAGGCGCTGAAGGCTAGGATACTGATAAAGACAAGCTTTTTAGAATTGAAGTCAGGGCCGTTAAAAGCTGTTACAAAATGCTCTATCTTTTTATAATAGTTTCTAGTCACCCTTAGTAATAGAGCTTATAATTAATCTTAAACATTCTTATTCTTAGCTTAAAAAATAAAATAGACTTTATTTATAGGGGAAAACCTCAACGCGGCAAAAAACCCCTTTGTATCTTAAGCCTAATCCCAATGATAACTTAAACCATACCTCGGCTATGAGCCGACTTGATGTCGAGTTCCCAATGTCCAATTATCTCTCTTCCCAAATATCTATAATTAGGAAAGTATTCGTCCTACTTTGGCTGATGCTTGCATTGACCATTGCATGAACCTGTAGCACAGCATTTGCCTTCATTATCTGTACCTCTACCACAGCACATATCATTGAATTCTCCAGAGTCACACTTTTCAGGGTTTGTGGCACATCCCTCTCCTGCACCAGTACCGCAGAAACATCTACCGTCTTGACCTTTCACCCCAGGGGCGCAGCATGCGCGGTTATTGGGAAACTCGCCACATGGAGCGCATTCAGCAGCCTTGCACCTCCCATCGATACAACTCAGATCGCGATCGAAGTCTTTGAGATCACATCCAGCGAGACAGTCGCAAGGGGATTCCTTTTTGTCCGAGATATGGCGGCAGAAGCCGTCAATGCAAGACCCAGCCTGAGGGAAGATGTATTTCCGGTCCGTTCTGTCCTTGTGGCACTCAGCAGCTGGGGGACGTGTGCAGTCCTTGAAGGTTTTACAGGTCTCTCCAACTTTGACACATGGGTAAACCGTTTCGCTAAAGAACTTACGTGCCGGGAGGTCGCGAATCTCGGGGGTAACACTGGGTGTTTTGCAATTTGCAGGAAAATAGGGTGGATCTGCACGGCTGATTGCTTGAGCAATGCCAGCAAACGCGACAGCGAGGATACTTTTGTTGATAAGCATTATAAAGAGGAAGGCAAAATGTATTAGACTTATAAGACCCTGATTGGAATAACTTGTAGAGGGGAATAAAATGTTTTATTACTGTAATAAAATGTAAATTAAAAAAAAACATATCGTTGGACTGTTTAAATACTTAAAGATCATTATCTTTCTAAAGCCTGGAATTTCATAAGTGTACTTACCTATCGGTCCGAAATTGTCTTAAAAGGCCTTTTAATCTAGTAGTTGATACATACTCTGTATTTCTCCTGAGCTGTGTTTCTCTTCGGCTTTCTCTCATTCCTCCCATCACACATCACGTTAGCGCGGTGAGAATTGGACAGCAGCAGCATCAAGTGATCGGCTGAACTCAATAGTCTCTCTGGGCCGCCCTACTGAAATGCGGCTCGAGTCGGCCCTACTTAGCTTCTTTTCCGTCCCGCCTTGACAGGCTGCCCAGTTGTCACCACCCTGCAGATGATCGCCGAGCATACTTCTAGGATAGGCTCCATACAGAAAGCCAATTGAATGAGCACCTAGACCTGAGGTTGTTTCGGAAGTCGGCACTTGTCTGTATTGGTTGAAGACTAATCCTGTGGCTGCCGCCTTGATAGCTGAGTGCGGGGAGCGGGGGAATCATTGCCGTGAGAATTTGTATGTCACTGTGTCTCAGGTGCACCGCGTAAGTTGCAGGGAGAAGCACCACTACTTCAGCTGTGGCTTACGGTACATCGGGATTACAATGAACTTAATTATTGACTGAGGTAAAAAGGAAAGACTGCCGTGATGAAATCGCCGATGCTCATAAGCCAAATGGCAATGGTATATGGGCACGGCTCATTTGCATCCACTTTCTGATTCTGTAATCTCCGGATCTTTACGGACCTTCTGCTGCAAAGTTACATTCCTATATTATTAACGTGCACTACGAATCGTTGTTGATTGGGTCCACTGTCCTGTCTGTTTGAGTATCCGGCTCCGGAATCGTCAATGCCGGGAGAGGCACCTTACTATCCTTCTTGCTTGCTATTAAATCAAAGACTGCAATCACTATATGTACGCAGAATGTACTGAGTAAAGAATCTTATTCCATAAGATGCATTTTAATAGGTCACTGATTTGTCGTAGAGTTCGTCCTACTGGCAGGGAGAAAGGTCAGGAATTTGGCGATCAAGGTGTTTTCATATGTTCCTGCCACTGAGATTCCACTTCCAGCGCTTTTCGTATCGAGAGTGCAATTTGGGCCTCCGTAGTTACTGGGACCATAAAAAGGCCAGAAAATCTCATAACATTGTTATTTGCATACAGCTTCTCAGTGGGCTTAATTGCAGAGCTATACTGGTAATTGCTTCATTCTTCTATCGTAATGGGATATATTTGCTGTCACAGTACCTGCATTGACTTGGGTCACTGTCTGGCTTCCCCTCATCTTAAGATACGGTACCAGTCCACCGCTCACGACTCAAGCTTCACAAGCCACACATGCGCCACATCTTAGCCCGCACCTTACCCACGACAGAAATGAAACCAGCTGCATCCGCCCTTCAGATCCTTGGTTCAAGATATGAATATTATATTCTTTGGCTAGTGGTCAATGTTGTCTGGGCTTGAACCATTGCTACATGAATTATTGGCGACTGGCTTCGACTTAGACAGTTCCCGGAAAAATCAGTTATGAAACGTTCCAGCTGGTAGTCTCTTTCCAAGGGACTCCTTATCTGGCTTTCAGGGAAACGGATTACTGAAGCGTCCAGGGGATTCCATATTTGGGAAATCCCGTATGACCGGGAAATCGACAGCACTGCCGCGCACAATGGCATGGATGCAATGCTACTTTATGCGCCTATTAGGAATGAAGGTGTCATCAGCTAGAGGATACTCTGATAGACTGGGAGGCTGCTCTCAGGTCTATTGTATCAGATGGCTTGATGTTCTTTCCGAGGAGCGGAGATCCGCATCTCGGCCATGACCATAAAAATCTTCTTTCTGACAGTCACTGTGGGCTTACTACAGTGTATACTTAAACGCCTGGCTGAGAGACCCTCTGAAATGGTTGTTTTGGAATTTTATCTGGGCTGGGAGGCATCGGTACGACATTGACGGGGATAATGGAACGCAGTCACCGCTTCTTGTTGCTTATATATTCTCAAAATGGTATTCCCTGAGGACTTGCCGGCGAGACAAGAATTCTGTCGCTGAAAGGCTTACAAGAGGCTCTCGCTCTGGGACTCCTTGCCCCGTATCTTGCCTCCGTGTAGCACCTCAACTATTATGGGCCCAGATGGAATAGAACTTACACTAAGCTCCGGGAAGCAGCTTCTGAAATCTAGTGATTATCTTTCTATACTCGAAACGATTGCACTTTGCGATGAACATGACCTGGGTGTGACATGCCTTTCCCATAAAGGGCTCACAGCTCCGGTGACCGGTGACCTTGATCTTAGCTTCCCTAGCTACACATAAACAACACGTGATGGCATTCTCTTGTTGGTTGGCCAAGCCCCCTCCTCCGCCTCCGCAGCTGTTGAGACATTGCTGGAAGTAAGTCATGTAGATCAAAGTCATGCTTCTTTGAAGAGCTCGATGAACGACTTGCCGTTCGTTCACTCCGACGACGTGGACCAAGATGCCTTAAAATGTGACTTGTCTTAGTACCTGAGCGATCAAGTTATCAGGAGTAAACCAGAAAGTTTTGGAAGCGCTAGATCAAATGTTCCTCGATGTTGTGAGGCTCATATCAATGCCAAATGCCTAATTTAAAATTGACAGCAAACCTGCAGCACGACCCCCTAGACAGACCTCCGAAGCCCTACAGTGATCCGTCGCGCGTTATCCTACACCAAAGAGCATTCCAATGCAGGCCAAGCGTAGGTGCTGTATAGTTCCGTCTACAGACGAGGTCTCACATCAATTCATTGATACTTGAAGCTTGTGATGTCTTAGCAGGACATGGCAAACTAACACACTGAAAAGTTCCATGTACATTTAGCTTTTGGAAGGCAATATATATACCCATAACCTCAATAGAGATAAGTCATCTAACTAAAGGCAGAGCAAGATGGTATTATATCGAAAAAACATATAATCTCTTCAGGCAAAACACATTTACTACATTTATCTTCAGAATCCTGGTTACATCCCGCTCCACCATCCTTTCATCATAAAATATCCCTCAACCTCACATTATTTTACATCACATGGCTCTTATACCTCTAGTACTTACCGTACCTGACCAGAGCGTAGAAGCTGGCCATACTTATAGCTCTTTCAAGCCGATTCTCCAGCCTCTGTGTTAAGATGAGTGCTGCACACCTTATAATCTTGGAGAGAATGAAGGGACGGCAGCGGACTAAATAATGCGGTCTCGGGTTGGCAGTGCTACTGTACAAATACTTGCGCCAGTAAGAAAACTAGATATCATCGGTTTGATCTGCCAGTGGTCCTTTGAGCGTACTTATCTTTTGTTGCTTCCTTCATTGAGTTTCCCTTCATAGTGAGGGGCTATACTCAGAATTCCTACAATTAGGAACAGAGAGCTGTCCAAACCAGGTGTGAAACCAATAAAGGGGACATCAGTATTAATATCGAAACTTCCTTGTACGCCGTGGTATACCAATGTAACTTACGTATATCCTCATTACATGAATGGAGTTTCTTTTTCGATGATTAGGGTGTTGCGTTCCAGCGGTGATTATATACGAGGATACAGACGGGTTTTCACAAACCTGCCTTGGGATTATCAGATGTTGAGCTTCGGATTATCATTGATAGCCTTGAGCCAACGGCCACCACGAAGTTCGCTCTTCCACAAGGTAGGATGCTGCTCTCCATTTTGGGGGCTCTACATTTGGGACAATGAAGACCTGAGTGACCCATCATGTATCCTAGAATCGGAGCGATAAGTTATACTAAAGCTTCGGAAGCGCAGAATTGTAAGGCTTGAGCATAGCACTGGGCTCAACACTGAGGCTACATGGTCATGAGTATGCCAGCTGAAGGGAGTTTCGCCTTCTGAAGTATATACAAGCCATCGAGAGGTACAATTGGCAGTGTTCAAATAACAAATGGAGTGTTGTTCCGGACGATTTGATCAAGAGATGTGACGTTGAGGTTAAGTCTCAAGGATCCAACACGTCGCCACCAGCAATTTCCAGAGCACGCCAGAGCGCAGATTAACTACTATACTCTAGGCCTCCAATAAAGCACGATAGTTGGGCCTTGCTGGCAATGTAAGGAGACTCAATACAAGATCTCGAGTAGAATAAATGTTGACGACCCAAGTTGTAGGCTATGGTTTGTGTCGATTGTTGGCGCTACTGTAGGGGACCTTACTTTCTTTTTTTTTTTTTGTAGATAAATCTGAGTACCAATGCATAAATAGAACGGATTTCCAGGCCTTGTCATAGGCATTGGCAAACACTTTGGTGTTGGTGGCGATAAGCACTGTTCTCCAGGATGAAACTCAGCATTGATCAGTATCACCACGATCACGGTTCATGCGAGGTCAACAGACTCCAGATACTAAGTTTAAGGGGCATGTATTATCTAGCATCTGACCAAGATGTAATCAATCCAGAAGACATCATTTCCAACCTCCACAAGCTAGTCTCTCAGTCTAGAACTCTAGAACTTGTACTTTATATGACCAATGTCCACAACAAATCGTGATCCAGAACTGCCACCCAAGACATCATCATATCCAGATCCAGTTGCATGCTTTAAAACTTGGTATCTGAGGTTCAACCTCTGCGTCGCTCCGAGCCGGGGCGGCGCTTTGTGACATGGAGGTCGGTGCCAGTGTCGGGGGGCGCAGCTCGCTTCTTCAACGCTGAGCGTGTCAAGACATTGGGGTGGCCCTTGGAGTCGTCTTCGACAGGGTGGGAGACACCGCCGTCACCCTTCTTAGCCTTGTTCATCTGGGTTTTCTCCTGCTCAGCGAAGATTTTCTCGTCTGCGGATGCAAGTTCTTCTTCCGGGGAGCTGGAAGGTGGTTCTGCGAGCTTGACCGGGATGCCATTGAGTCGAGGTTTCTGTTTGACGCTGCGAAGACGCTGTATGTTCTCAGCCTTATCCAAGAAGGCATACAGAGCCTTGAAGGGGATCGAAATCGACTTGTTTTCCACGCCCTTGAGCAGGCTCTTGTCGGCGGTCATGTCGTGTAGACAAAAGACATCAAGTTCGAGACCTTGGTTCAACGGCTCACGGTTGGCCGAGCGGAAGGGCTAGAGCAGAACAGTTAGTGTGCAATGATATTGGTTTTATGACACGGGGAACTCACAACTTCTTTGAGATCCTGGTGGACGTCCAGCATGTAGGCGCTTCCATCCTCCTCAAGAGTTAACTTGGCTTTCTAAACCGAGACAGTCGACTCTTTATGGGTGTTGATGTTGAAACCAACAACGTTTCGGATCTCGCCTCCAGACCCGCGGATGTAGTCAAAGGCAAGCTTCTTGAGCTTCTTGCCTTGTTGCGTATAGGCGACTTCGACGGCGACGCCAGGGTGCTGCGACTTGACATGAGTATATTGAAGGTCTGGTCCCTTCTTGCCTCGCTTGTCTTCATCATCTCCCAGAGCGGCGGGCTGACTTCGGTCATCCAGAAGAACCCACGAAGACCCCATGGGTCGGATGTCTTTGACAAACTTTGCAGTGGCATTGTCGTCATTCTTTAGAAGGCCGAGCTTATCCATGACAGCCGTGTGGACCGACAAGGCGAAGCTATCGTGTGTCGGGGAGTTCATTCGGATTGTCGCCTCACCCTTGGCCGGATTGTAGTCAAAGCGACGGAACGTCGCTTCGATCTTCTCACGGGCGCTCTTGAACGCTTCCCAGCTTAGGGGGAGGGTCTTGTAGAAATCCACGTCGCGAGGTGCAGATTTGAGTTCACGCAAAACATCGACCAGGACCTGCGGGAGACCACTAGGGCCAGCACGCGCGCGCTCCGCAGAATCGGGAGGGGACGGGAGGGGAGCTCCGGTCGGGGAGACTTTGCGAGAGGCCGTAAGGGACTTGTCGAGGGACGGCGAGTGAGGAGGAGAGGAGTCGGGGGAGTTCTTATCGTGCTCAGCCATGACTGCAGAGGAAGAAGAGAAGAGAGCGAAATGAAAATTGAGAAGGGAGGGGAATCTTCTGTTGTTGTTTTTCTTTTTTCGGCGTGGGTGGGGATGCTTGTGTTACACAGCGCGTCATTCACCGCGAAGCTCTTATCTTATCAGCCGAGTTCCCACTGGCAGACGCGGAATCACGTGCTTTCGCGGCTTGGATCAGGGCGAACCGGTGAATGAAGTCCTGGGAATTGAGAGGCTGGACTTGGGTAGAAGTGTTTAGATGGGATCCTGTATTGGAGATGATGATGCATCACAAGTTAGTATTGTCTTTAAGAAGGGAAATGAGAATGCTGCTTTGAATGTAGCTTGGGGGATTCTCAGCAGTTGTAGAACCCGAGAATATTGCATCTGCACATCAGCGTAATGGTCACTAACCTTATAGAAAAGTCTGAAGCTGGGGTCAGTAGTCAAAAGACAATCTGAACGACCCAGCTTTAGTAATTCTCACACTACAACCTGGCGCCTTGACAGCCGTGGGCTACTCATGACATCCAACTGCTGATAATGAAACTCGGCCCTTGACTCAGGAAAGCCATACGATGCATATTGGAAAAGGGGAAAAGAATTCCCATACCAAAAACGCCAGATAGTCCAGTGAGCTTGATTCCTCGAGAGTATCGTGATGCATACGGGATGGTAGCCTCACTAAAACTTTCTTTCCGATACAAAATAATTAATTTCTGCGCAAAGGGGTCCATTGTGACAGTTAGACACGTGGCTACAGCGCCAACTTTGATAATAGTGCTGGGTAACGCGTCAGGTAAACTTCTGTCGCGAAGAAGGGAGTAATGGATCTTAAAGGTCAAGACTTACCCGCCACAAAAGTGGCGACAAACTTTTTCTCTGTTATCGTTGAAGCCCGGCCCTCGACGAGATGGCCAAGGCAGAATATTGCGAAGACGGTAACCACAGCGCAAGGCCCTAAATAGTTGCCGGAGACTCCCTTAAAGCCCGCGGCACCTTTATGTTTAAAACCTTTATGACTTATTTAGTGTAAAAGCTTTATTTAACTAAAAACCTAGTCCTAATTATAATTAAATCTCTAATAAATTAATTAATACTATTAAATAGATAAGCTTTTTACTTAATATTACTTAACTATTTAATTTTTTTTTATAACTTTTTAATTAATATAATTACTACTTATTATTTAATTTATTATTAAAAATAATAATAATATATTTTTTTTTATAAATTTATTATTTTATAGCCTTAACCTAGTATTATAACCTAATATATTTTAATATATATATAAATATACCTTACCTTTTTTCTCTTAATTAAAAACTACCTACTTTATATAAATTAAATATATGCTATTTAACTTATAGAATTAACTATTATAAATAAAATCAAACTTACCCTATTTAACTTATATAATAAAACAAATAGAGTTAAACAGACCCTATTTAACTTATATATTACTTAAATATATATATATACTTATTTAATAGTAAATAGAACTTAGCTTACTAGCTATTAATAAGATTTCTTTACTTTAATAAGCTTAACTTATATTATTAACTATTAAAAAATATAATACCTTAATATACTTAATATAATACCTTATATATTTTATAAATATAAACCTAATATAAATTAGTTTACTTATTTAGAAACCTTAACTATTATATATTAATAGCTCTTATTTAAACTATACTGTATTTATATTAAGTAATATTATACTATTAAGATATCTAATAATACTAGCTTAATACCCCCCTATACTAAAGAATTACCTAGTATAATAGAAATAATAGCTAAAATCTATTAACTGTAAAATACTATTTATAACTTATAGAATTAAGTTAATAATTAAGAAACTTCCCTAATATTTAATAATAATATTAACCTTTAAAGAGGAAGAGATATTAAGGAAGCCTTTAAGCTACTTAAGCTAAAACTATTTAAAAGATAAGCTATAAATATAATCCTATTCTTAACTTAAATAAAAAGACACTTTTATATATTCCTAATTAAGCTAAATACTATTATTAAAAAAGTACTTTTTATTATATTATTTATTTAAGGAAATACTAAAAACTAATTTAAACTTATTTTTAGGGATTTTTTAAAGAATATAAAGATTATATAAAATTAAAAAATCTAAAATATCTTTACTAACTAAAATAATTTTAAAAGTATATTTAAAAATAACTTTAAAGTAATTAATAAAAAATAATAAGTAGCTATTAAAATAATAATACTTAAATAAACCTATTTATATATTACTTATTTTATTAAATTTTAATAATTTACCTTTAAAACCTAGTAAGATAATAAAGCCTTTATAAAGATTTACTATAAAGGACTAAAAGAAAAAGTTAAAAATAAATTATATAAGGCAGATTAACTAGATAATATTATAAAATATATTATAATAGTAATTAAAATTAATAAAAAATAGTATAAATATAAAAAAAAAAGAGTAAGTAAAATAAAAAAAGGAAATAACTATAACTTATATTACTTTAATTAATAATATAATAATTAAAGTAACTTTTAAAACTAAAGATAATAATAAGGTAATTATTATAATAATACCTTATATAAAATATATCTAGAACCTATATCCTTAAAAGCTATATAACCTAGTAATAACTAATATAAGCTATAAGATATATCTAAATATAAGTACTATAATTATAACTAGCTTAAATATATAGTATAATAATACCTAAAACTATAAAAACTAAAAAACCTTAACTAAAGTAAGTAAGCCTTAAGATTAACTTAGTAACAGGAACCCTAAATAGCCTAAAAAACCTAAATACTAGGAATAATATAAGGTATATATAATATAACAGAAACTACTGCCTTATATAAAGATAATATACTAAAAGATAAGTAAAACCTAGATTAAGGAAGCTTTATTAAAGAACTATAAAATCAGTTCCTTATATATAAAAATACTAAAGCAGGAAATATACTTTAGATTTTAATATTATATAAAACTAAGTTAAATAAATATTATAAGGAAATAAAAAAAGACTTAATATATAAAGAAAAGGAAAAGAAAAAGTAATAAGAAATCTATAAAAAATAGAAAGAAAAAAGACTTATAGAATTATAAGTTTTAAAAATAATAAAATAAGGAAGCCTAGCTACTTTTAAAAAAGATAAGTAAAAAGAAACCTTATAAATTATTAATAATATCTTAATAAAAATTATATTTTAAGCTATAAAAAAAATATAAAAAATAAAATATAAAGCTAGAAACTAACTTTATACTTAATAATATAAAAATAATTAAAATATAAGATATAAAGGAAATATAGTTAAATAAGTAATATAATACCTTTATTATAAAGATAAAAAAATCTAATAAAAATAAATTAAAAAGTATAAACTACTTTATAAAAGAAATAGAAATAAAAAAATATATTTAAACTATAAAGACTTCTATATATAAAAAGCTAGAAAATATAAAGATATTAATATAATTAGCTTATTAATAATTAAAGTATATTATACTAGTAATACTATAAACCTATAATATAAAGAAAAAGAGTTTAATCCTTAAGATAATATATAAATATTATTAATATATAAATAATACTAAAATATTTTATAAGTTTTATATAAGAATTACTAATATAATATATATAAATAAAAAAAGCTTAATAATAATTATTTTTTAATTATAATTCCTAGAACTCTTAATAGTAACTTATATTTTAAAAAAGAAATAGAAAGATACTTACTTTTTATATAGTATAATAATCTTAAAGTACTAAAATTACAGTTTAATATAACTTACTATTAATAAATTTATAAAAATAAAGAACTTTTAAATAAGATTAAATAATTATAATAAATAATTAAGAAAATAAAAAAGAAATTTAAAAAAATAACTTAAAGAAAATATATAAAAAGAAAAGTAAAAATCTAAAAATAAGAAAAAAAATATTAATAAAAGATTAAAAGTAGATATTATAACTACTTACTTAAAGAACTATTAGTTAATAATATTAGTTTAAAAAATATAAAAGAACTACTAGGATAATAGAAAGTAAATAGGCTATATTTAAAAAATAATACTAACTTTAAAAAAGTTAAGGAAATTTAGAAAAAATAAGAAATAATTAATACTTCTATAAGCTATAAAGAAATAGTATATAAAAGATAAATAATAAAAGAAGAAAGATATAAGAACTGTTTTAAAACCTCTATAAAATAATATAAAAAATTAAAAAAATAATTCTAATAATAATTATTTAATAATAAGTTTTTTAATAATTATACTAATAGTAAAAGATATTATAATAGTAAGTATAAAAAAATATATAAAAATGCTTTAAGAAAAGTTATATACTATTTATAACTAGGCTATAGATAAGCTAAACTTAAAAATAAAAATAACTTAAAATAATAAATATACTAAAAGTATTATATATAGTAAACTTAATAAAAAGCTTAATACTATAAATTTAAATTAAAAAGAGATAGTTAAATACTTAAATTAACTATAAAGTAAAAAGGAACTTTATTAATCTATAATAGTTAGAGTTTCTAAATAAGTAAACTAGCTATACTAGGTTTATATTTATAGAATATATAAGGTATTATACTAAGTATATTAAGGTATTATATCTCTTAATAGTTAATAATATAGGTTAAGCTTATTAAAGTAAAAAAGTATTATTAATAGCTAGTAAGCTAGGTTCTATCTATTATTAAATAAGTATATATATATATTTAAGTAATATATAAGTTAAATAGGGTCTATTTAATTTTATTTATCTTATTATATAAGTTAAATAAAGTAAGTTTATTTTATTTATAATAGTTAATTCTATAAGTTAAATAGTATATATTTAACTTATATAGGGTAGGTAGTTCTTAATTAAGAGAAAAAGGTAAGGTGTATTTATATATATATTAGAATATATTAGGTTATAATATAATCTCTCCTCTCTCTAGGGTCTTATCCTTAAGGCCTATAAGTAACTAAATATAAAATCTAAAGGTATATACTAAACTTACTCCTATAAATATTTTTTATACTAATAATATATCTAGTTATATTTCTAAATATACTAACTATCCTAAAGTAGCCTTTAATTATTATAAAGATATTTCTAACTTAATTTATAAATTTAATTTTAAGATACTTTAATATTTAACCTATTTCTATACTAATTATCTTTAGTATATGGTTTTTAAGGGTAAATAGTATTATAATTTTTATATTTTTAAGAAATATATTAATTATAACTTTAGTAATATAACTTCTTAAGCTTATAGGTTTTTTCTATTTTTTCTTCTTTTTTTTACTAACCTTATAGTTATATATATATTATATAAAAAGGACTGTATAGATAAGTAAAAGGAGCAGGTAAAAGTAGACCTTTAAGAGGCCTTAGCTTAGCTATAGTATTTATATTATTAAGAAAAGTATTTTTATAAAAAGGCTACTAAAATAATCTATTATAGTTATAAGGATCTAAATAAATTAGAGAAGTTAAAGAATTAAAAGTCTTCTAATTATTAAGCTATAAAGTCTTTTACCTTTAATAATATCTAGCTTTTAGAGGATTATAGTATTATTAATTAAAGCTCTATACCTAATTCTTATTTCCTTAGAGTTAATAGAAATTCCTTAAAAGTTACTAGGTATTAGTAAGGTATTTTAGTAATTCCTATATATTTTTATTTTCTAGGTAGTCTTTTTATTTTACTAAGTATTTTCTTTTACTATCTTTTACTTATATTTCTTTAATTACTTTTACTTTATAGAGTTTTAATCTATTAATTTTTTCTAGTTTATTACTAATCTTAATATATATTATATTAGCTGCTAATTTAAGTAGTGTAATATAAAAAATCTTATAGAGTCTGACCCTTATTAGTAGGTCTAGCTTATAGTTATTTTTAAAGATCTTCCTAATAATCCTATAAGGTCTAATATACTTAAAATCTAATTTATAGCTTAGTTATTTAGTTATAATGTTTTTTATAGATAGGTATATTATATCTCCTTTCTTAAAGGTTAGTCCTTTTAACCTTTTAAAGTTATAGTATTATTATATCTATTTATTAATAAACTCTAGTTCTATTTAAAGTTTATTATATATATTCTTTAGATCTTTACTTTTAATTATTACTATAAGGTTAATAATTTTAGTTTCTTATATATTATAGTATACTTTTAGTATATAGCTAAAGTTAATATTTAATAATATAAGCTTAATACTCTTATTATAAGTAATATTATAAGCTAGTTAGGTATATAATAACTTTTTAACCTAATTATCTTATTTATAGTTAATATAATACTATAAGTACTATTTTACTACCTGGTTTATTTATTTTATTTATCTATTTACTTAAGGTCTAAATGCTATTATAAGTCTATAGTTGACTCTTAAGTAGGCTATTAATACTTACTAAAACTTACTAATAAATGTTATGTTTTTATTAGTAAGGATCTTTTTAAGTAATCCTTGTTCTTATACTATCTTATTATAAAAGATATAAGCTATTTTCTTAGTATCTGTATTTTCTTTATAAGGTATATAGATTAAAAATTTTATAAGTCTTTTAATAATAACTATAATACTATTATAGAAGATTCTAGTTAAGGGTTTTTCTAATAATAGTAATTTAATAATAAAGTCTATTATAATTAAGCTCTATAGTGCTTCTATAACTAGTAGTAGTTATAGTTCTCTATATAGTTTATATCTTTATGCTTTTATCTTAGTATAGATATTATATTACTTAATTACTTTTTCTACTATAGGTTGTTTAGCTTAATACTTATATTATAAAAATCTTTTTAGGGTTTTAGTAACCCCTTAGTATTTATATACTAGGTATTTATAAAATTCTTATATAAATTTTTTAAGATTGCTTAGTATTTCTTTAGTAATTACTATCTATATCTATCTTAGTATTTATATTTATTAAGTAAATTTAAGTTCTCCCTTTTTATTTCTTTTTAATACCTATTTCTTAGCTTTTATAATACTAGTATTATAATCTAGTTTATAGCTAATTATATCTACTTTACTATTTTCTAATCTTTTTTTATAAATAATTATAAAGTTAAATTTATATAGGTATTTTATATAATATAATTATTATTTATTAAGTTTATATATTATTATAAAGTAGGAGATATTTTAATAATTAGTATAGACTTTAACTTAATATTTGCTTCTTATAAAGTAATACTTAAATTCCTTAAAGTAGTTAATAATTGCTAGGAATTTCTTATTATAGATTAGGTAGTTAAGTTCTGCTTTATATAGCTTATATAAGTAAAATATAATAAGATATAGTTTTCCTATATTATCTTATTAGCTTATTTGCCTTCTTAATATAAAATCTAATATATCTGTTTCTAGTTTAATTTCTTTTTCTAGATTAAATATAGTTAAGACTGGTTTACTAGTTATTATAGCCTTAAGTTAATTAAAGGCTTCTTATGCTTTATTATTTTATTTAAATTTCTTATCTTTCTTTATAAATTCTATTAATAGGTTAGCGATCCTGCTAAACCCTTTAATAAATTATTAGTAGTAGTTAGCTGCTTTTAAGAAGGCCTATACTTCCTTAATATTATAAAGTTCTTTCTATTTTACTATTACTGTAATTTTCTTTAGTTCTATCTTAATCTTATTTAATAAGATAATATATCTTAAGAAGTCTACTTTTATAATATAGAAGTAACTCTTTTCTAGCTTAATTAATAGCTTAGTATTTTATAATATTTTTAAAACTTTATAGATATATTTTATATATTTTTCTTTATTATTTAAAAAGATTAGGATATTATCTAGGTAATATATTATAAAGATATTAAAGTACTATTAAAGTATATTATTAATTATCTATTAAAATATTATAGGTATATTAGTAAGATTAAAGGGCATTATTATATATTTATATAGTCTAAATTAAGTTTTAAATACTGTTTTTTACTTATCTTTTTTTTTAATATAGATAAGGTTATATATTCCTTTAAGGTTTAAAGTTATAAAGATTTTTTTACTTTATAGCTAATCTTTTAATTCTATAATAAGTAGAAGTAGGGTTTAGTCTTTAATAATATATATATTGACCTATCTATAGTTAATAACTAGTCTTTCCTTTTTAGTTTTTTTTAATATAAAGAATATTACTAATATTATTAATAAGCTAGATTCCTTAATATAGCCCTTTTTTAGTATCTTATTAATATATTTTTTTTAGACTTATAGCTTTTTTTAATTAAGTATATAGAGCTTTTAAAATAATAAGTTATTATTTATAAGGTTAATTTTATAGTCTTACTTATTATATTTAGGGATTTCTATTTTTAATTTTTCTTTAAATAATTTATTATAGATTTAATATTATTTTAAGATATTTTTAAGTCTATCCTGGCTTAGCTTTATATTTATTTCTTTTTTTCTTATATCTTATTATTTAAAGATACTTAGGATTTCTGTTTTATTTTTTATACTTTTCTTATACTTATATTATATTCCTTTTAGAGGTAATAGATACTCTATTCTATACTTACTTATGCTATCCTCCCTAGTTAGGGTTTAAGATCTCTTATTATTTATTATAATTGTTTCTTTCTTACTATTAGGATTACTAGGGAATATAACCTGGCCTATTTTTTAGTTAATAAGTAGATTTTTTTATATAAGCTATAGTATACCTAGGATAATATATATATCCTTTCCTAGAGGTATAATATTAAAATCTACTTATTAGCTTTATCTTTTAGTAATTATCTTAAGATAATTAGTTTTTTAATTTATAATACTGTTATTATAGTTAAAGAGCTGTCTTTCTATATTAATTAGTAAGTAAGGTAATAATTTCTTCTTTTAAGGTAGTTATAGTTCTATAACTATTTTTAGGTTAATAAAGTTCTTTCTTACTTTATAGTTAATTTAAGTATTTAGCTATCTCTCTTTAATCTAAACTTATAGTATTAGGCTATTTATTAAGTTTACTATATATAATACTCCTAGTATATTTATTATTTTAAGTTATTCTTATTCTTACTTTTAGCCTATCTATAGCCTAGTTATAGATAGTATATAGCTTTTTTTAAGGTATCCTTATAAGTCTTTTTATATTTACTATTACAGTATCCTTTACTATTAGTATAATTATTTATAAATTTATTATTAAATAGCTATTATTAAAATTATTTTTCTAATTCTTTTAATTATTTAAGGTTTATATTTTATTAATTTAAGTTTATTTCTATTATAAATTAAAACTCTCTTTTTATTATAATAAAGTGTTATAGTTTATAGTCTTTTTCTTTATAATTAAGTCTTTAGTAATATTTATTATTATTATTTAACTTACTAGTTAGCGTTTTTAGGTTTTCTATAAAGTACTTAAGTCTCTATTTATAGGTTCTTTTTTACTATTTTTTATATTTTTTTATTTCTTATTAGTATTCCTTGTTTATATAAAGAGCTTAATTCTTAGTTTTTTCTTTTTTTAAGTATAATCTATTTACTTCTTATTATCTTTAAAGTTCTTCTATACTCTTTAAACTAGTATTATTAACTAATAGTGTCTTTTTTAGATATATATATTTTCTTTAAGTAGTTTTTTTAAATTTTTTTTCTGCTTTTTTAATTATATATTAGGATTATCTAATTTTATTAAGTAGATCTTTATTTTTATAAATCTATTAATAATAAGCTATACTAAACTATAGTTTTAGTACTTTAAGATTATTATACTATATAAAGGGTAAATATCTTTTTATTTTTTTTTTAAAGTATAAGTTATTATTAAAGGTTTTAAGAATTATAACTAGAAAATAATTATTATTAAGTTTTTTCTATTTATATATATTATACTAGTAGTTCTTATATAAAACTTATAAAATATCTTAGTATTATTTATATATTAGTAGTATTTATATATTATCTTAAAAGTTAAACTCCTTTTCTTTATATTATGGGTTTATAGTATTGCTAGTATAATATACTTTAACTAGTATTAAGCTAATTATATTAATATCTTTATATTCCCTAGCTCTTTATATATAGAAGTTTTTATAACTTAAATATATTCTTCTAGTCTTATTTCCTTTATAAAGCAGTTTATATTCTTTAGTTTATTTTTATTAAATTTCCTTATCCCTATAGTAGAGGTATTATACTACTTATTTAGCTATGCCTCCCCTATATCCTATACTTTAATTATTCTTATATTATTAAGTATAAAGTTAATCTCTAGCTTTATATTCTCTTTTCTATACTTTTTCTATAGTTTAAAGTATAGTTCTTATTAAGATATTATTAATAGTTTATAAGGTTTCCTTTTACTTATCTTTTTTAAAGGTAGCTAGGCTTCTTTATCTTATTATCCCTAAAGCTTATATTTTTCCTAGTTTTTTTATTTTTTATTTTAGCCTAGCTTTTTTTATATTTTAATTCTTTTTTTTATAGTATTTAGTATTAGTTTACTATTATAGTTTCTTATTTTTATAGTATTTCTATTACTATTTTTAGTAATCCTTACTTCCTAGGTTACTTATATAGTTTCCCTTAATTATATTTTTAGTAGCTTCTTTTAAGGTTTTAAATAGGTTATATAGTTATTTAACTAAGCTTTTTAAGTATAGTTATTACTTAGGTATTTTTTTATTTTTAAGTAATATAGTTATTAATATATTATATAGGTTTTATATTATACCTAGTATTTATATTTTCTAGGCTATTTAAAGTTCCTGTTATTAAATTAATCCTAAGGCCTACTTACCTTAGTTTAGGTTTCTTAATTTCTGTAATTCTAGGTATTACTATACTATATATCTTATCTAATTATAGTTATAGTATTTATATTTAGATATATCTTATAGTTTATATTAGCTATTATTAGGTTATATAGCTCCTAGGGATATAAGTCTTAAATATATTTTATATAAGGTATTATTATAGTAATTACTTTATTATTATCTTTAGTTTTAAGAGTTACCTTAGTTATTATATTATTAGTTAAGGTAGTATAGGTTATAGTTATTCCCTTTTCTTATCTTACTTACTCTTTTTTTTTTATATTTATATTATTTTTTATTAATCTTAATTACTATTATAATATATTCTGTAATATTATCTAGCTAGTCTGCCTTATATAGTTTATTTTTAACTTCTTCTTTTAGTTCTTTATAGTAGACTTCTATAAAGGCTTTATTATCTTACTAAGTCTTAAAGGTAAGTTATTAAAATTTAATAAAGTAAGCAGTATATAAGTAAATTTACTTAAGTATTATTATTTTAGTAGCTACTTATTATTTTTTATTAACTACTTTAAAGTTATCTTTAAATATACTTTTAAAATTATTCTAGTTAGTAAAGATATTTTAGGTTTCCTAATTTTATATAATCTCTATATTCTTTAGGAAATCCCTAAAGATAGGTTTAAACTAGTTCTTAGTATTTCTTTAAATAAGTAATATAGTAAAAAGTACTTTTTTAATAGTAGTATCTAGCTTAGTTAGGAATATATAAAAGTATCTTTTTATTTAAGTTAAGAATAGGATTATATCTATAGCTTATCTTTTAAATAGTTCTAGCTTAGGTAATTTAAAGGCCTCTTTAATATCTTTTCCTCCTTAAAGGTTAATATTATTATTAGTTACTAGAGGGGTTTCCTAATTATTAACCTAATTCTATAGATTATAAATAGTATTTTATAACTAATAGATTTTAGCTATTATTTCTACTATACTAGGTAGTTCTTTAGTATAAGGAGGTACTAAGCTAGTATTACTAGATATTTTAATAGTATAATATTACTTAATATAAATATAATATAGTTTAAATAAGAGCTATTAATATATAATAGTTAGGGTTTTTAAATAAGTAAACTAGCTATACTAGGTTTATATTTATAGAATATATAAGGCATTATACTAAGTATATTAAGGTATTATATCTTTTAATAGTTAATAGTATAAGTTAGGCTTATTAAAGTAAAGAAGTATTATTAATAGCTAGTAAGCTAGGTTCTATTTACTACTAAATAAGTATATATATATACTTAAGTAATATATAAATTAAATAGGGTTTATTTAACTCTATTTATTTTATTATATAAGTTAAATAGGGTAGGTTTATCTTATTTATAATAGTTAATTCTATAAGTTAAATAGTATACGTTTAACTTATATAAGGTAGGTAGTTCTTAATTAGGAGAAAAAGGTAGGGTGTGTTTATATATGTATTAGAATGTGTTAAGTTATAATATAATCTAAAAATAGTTATAAAACTATAACTACTTTAAAAAAAGAAATTATTATTTTACTTACTAGTTAATATAGAAAAATAGCTCTTTAATTATAATAATAGTATTATAAATTAAAAAACTAATTATTTAAAGATTACTATTAAAAAATAAAGTTAATAAGTTAATTTTAATATTATACCTTTAGGAAAGGATATATATATAATCCTAGGTATATTATAGCTTATATAAAAAAATCTATTTATTAATTAAAAGATAGGCTAGGTTATGTTTTCTAGTGACCTTAATAGTAATAGAAAAATAATTATAATAAATAATAAGAAATCTTAAACCTTAACTAAAGAGGATAGTATAGGTAAGTATAAAATAAAGTATTTATTACTTTTAAAAGAAGTATAATATAAGTATAAAAAAGGTATAAGAAATAAAATAGAAATCCTAGGTATTTTTAAATAATAAGACTTAAAGAAAGAAAAAAATAGATATAAAGCTAAGCTAGGATAGACTTAAAAATATCCTAAAGTAATATTAAATCTATAATAAGTTATTTAAAAAAAAACTAGAAATAGGAGTCTTTAAATATAGTAAATAAAACTATAAAATTAACCTTATAAATAATAACTTACTATTTTAAAAGCTTTATATACTTAATTAAAGAAAGCTATAAGTTTAAAAGAAATATATTAATAAAATACTAAAAAAGGGCTATATTAAAAAATCTAGCTTATTAGTAATATTAGTAATATTCTTTATATTTAAAAAAAATAGAAAGGATAGACTAGTTATTAATTATAGATAAGTTAATATATATACTATTAAAGACTAAACCTTACTTTTACTTATTATAGAATTAAAAGATTAGCTATAAAGTAAAAAGATCTTTATAGCTTTAGAGTTTAAAAGAGTATATAACTTTATTTATATTAAGAAAGGAGATAAATAGAAAATAGTATTTAAGACTTAATTTAAACTATTTAAATATATAATAATACCTTTTAGTCTTATTAATATACCTATAATATTTTAATAGATAATTAATAGTATACTTTAATAATACCTTAATATCTTTATAATATATTACTTAAATAATATTTTAATCTTTTTAAATAATAAAGAAAAATATATAAAATATATCTATAAGGTTTTAAAAATATTATAAGATATTAAGCTACTAGTTAAATTAAAAAAGAGTTACTTTTATATTATAAAAGTAAATTTCTTAAAATATATTATCTTACTTAATAAAATTAAAATAAAACTAAAGAAAATTATAGTAATAGTAAAATAAAAAGAACCTTATAATATTAAAGAAATATAAGCCTTTTTAAAAGTAGCTAACTATTACTAGTAATTTATTAAAAGGTTTAATAAGATTACTAATTTATTAATAGAACTTATAAAAAAAAATAAGAAATTTAAATAAAATAATAAAGTATAAGAAGCCTTTAATTAACTTAAAATAGTAATAACTAATAAACTAATCTTAATTATATTTAATTTAAAAAAAGAAATTAAATTAAAAATAAATATATTAGATTTTATATTAAAAAGATAAATAAATTAATAAAATAATATAAAGAAACTGTACCTTATTATATTTTACTTATATAAGCTATATAAAGTAAAACTTAACTACCTAGTTTATAATAAAGAATTTCTAGTAATTATTAATTACTTTAAGGAATTTAAATATTTCTTTATAAAAAGTAAATATTAAGTTAAAGTTTATACTAATTATTAAAATATCTTTTATTTTATAATAATATATAAACTTAATAAATAATAGCTATATTATATAAAATATTTATATAAATTTAATTTTATAATTATTTATAAAAAAAAATTAGAAAATAGTAAAATAGATATAATTAGCTATAGACTAGATTATAATATTAATATTATAAAAGTAAAAAAATAAATATTAAAGAAAAATAAAAAAAGAGAATTTAAATTTACTTAATAAATATAGGTATTAGGATAGATATAAATAGCAATTATTAAGGAAATCTTAAGTAAACCTGAAAAATTTATATATAAATTCTATAGATATTTAATATATAAATACTAAAAAGTAACTAAAACCTTAAAAAGGCTTTAATAATATAGATATTAAGTTAAATAACTTATAGTAAAAAAAGTAATTAAATAATATAATATTTATACTAAAATAAAAGTATAAAGATATAAATTATATAAAGAACTATAACTACTACTAATTATAAAAGCACTATAAAGCTTAATTATAATAGATTTTATTACTAAATTACTATTATTAAAAAAACCTTTAACTAGAATTTTCTATAATAGTATTATAGTTATTATTAAAAGACTTATAAAATTTTTAATCTATATACCTTATAAAGAAAATATAAATACTAAAAAAATAGCTTATATCTTTTATAATAAAATAGTATAAAAATAAAAATTACCTAAAGAAATCTTTACTAATAGAAATATAATATTTACTAGTAAGTTTTAGTAAGTATTAATAGCCTACTTAAAAGTTAATTATAGACTTATAATAGTATTTAAACCTTAAGTAAATAGATAAATAAAATAAATAAATTAAGTAATAGAATAGTACTTATAATATTATATTAATTATAAATAAAATAATTAAATTAAAAAGTTATTATATACTTAATTAGCTTATAATACTATTTATAATAAAAGTACTAGACTTATACTATTAAATATTAACTTTAGCTATATACTAAAAGTATACTATAATATATAAAAAACTAAAATTATTAACTTTATAGTAATAATTAAAAGTAAAGATCTAAAAAATATATATAATAAACTCTAGATAAAGCTAGAGTTTATTAATAAATAGATATAATAATACTATAACTCTAAAAAGTTAAAGAGACTAACCTTTAAAAAGAGAAATATAATATACTTATTTACTAAAAATATTATTATAAAATAATTAAGTTATAAGCTTAATTTTAAGTATATTAAACCTTATAAGATTATTAAGAAAATTTTTAAAAATAACTATAAGCTAGACTTACTAATAAGGGTTAGGCTTTATAAAATCTTTTATATTATATTACTTAAATTAGTAGCTAATATAATATATATTAAAATTAGTAATAAACTAGAAAAAATTAATAAACTAAAATTCTATAAAGTAAAAGTAATTAAAGAAATATAAGTAAAAAATAATAAGAAAAAATACTTAGTAAAATAAAAAGACTACTTAAAAAATAAAAATATATAGGAATTACTAAAATACTTTACTAATACTTAATAACTCCTAAAGAATTTCTATTAACCTTAAAGAAATAAAAGTTAAGTATAGAGCTTTAATTAATAATATTATAGTCTTTTAAAAGCTAGATATTATTAAAGGCAAAAGACTTTATAGCTTAGTAATTAAAAGACTTTTAATTTTCTAGCTTTTTTAGCTTATTTAGATCCTTATAACTATAATAAATTATTTTAATAGCTTTCTTATAAAAATACTTTTTTTAATAATATAAATACTATAGCTAAACTAAAGCCTTTTAAAAGTCTGCCTTTACTTACTCTTTTTACTTATTTATATAATCCTTTTTATATAATATATATATAATTATAAAGTTAATAAAAAAAAGAAGAAAAATAGAAAGAACCTATAAGCTTAAAAAGTTATATTACTAAAATTATAATTAATATATTTCTTAAAAATATAAAAATTATATTATTATTTACCCTTAAAAACTATATACTAAAGATAATTAATATAAAAGTAAGTTAAATATTAAAGTATCTTAAAATTAAATTTATAAATTAAGTTAAAAATATCTTTATAATAATTAAAAGCTACTTTAGGATAGTTAATATATTTAAAAATATAGCTAGATATATTATTAATATAAAAAATATTTATAAAAGTAAGTTTAATATATATCTCTAGATTTTATACTTAATTACTTATAAGCTTTAAGGATAAGACCTTAAAGGGGGGAGAGATTATATTATAACTTAATATATTTTAATATATATATAAATATACTTTACCTTTTTTCTCTTAATTAAGAACTACTTACTTTATATAAGTTAAATATATACTATTTAACTTATAGAATTAACTATTATAAATAAAGTTAAACTTACTTTATTTAACTTATATAATAAGATAAATAGAGTTAAATAGACTCTATTTAACTTATATATTACCTAAATATATATATATACTTATTTAATAATAAATAGAACTTAGCTTACTAGCTATTAATAAGACTTTTTTATTTTAATAAGCCTAACTTATATTATTAACTATTAAGAGATATAATACCTTAATATACTTAATATAATACTTTATATATTCTGTAAATATAAACCTAGTATAGACTAGTTTACTTATTTAAAAACCCTAACTATTATACCTAGTAATAACTAATAAATAGGACCTAGATATTTTAATAATAGCTATAAAAGTATTAACTATAAAGTCTTTAGCTAAACTAAAATCTTAATAAACTTAATTAATAAAATTACTTTTAGGCTATAGTATCTTAAGTAACTTTAATTAAAATAAATATATTACTTAACTAGCTAAAAAGCTATAAAACTTAACTAATAAGGTCTATAACTCTCTTATAACCTTAACCTTTTTTAATCTATTTATTACTTAATAAAGTTATTATAATAATTATAAAATTATTAAAAAACTAACTAAGCCTAAGTTATTTATAGATTCTTTACTTTAACTATATTAAATTAATATTACTAACCTTAATTATAATTAAAATATTAAACTTAAATAGTCTATTTTCTTTTTTTTTTTAAATTACTATTAGCCTTATTTAAAGCTATTAAGCTTTTAACTTTTTATATAATAGCTTAAATAATAAGGCCCCTATAGTAAGCTAGAATTATAAAGCTTAAAATCAGTTAAAGTTTATCTACTTTAAGTAATATAATTACTGCCTTAACTAAGTAATATAAGTACTGCTTATCCCTTAGCAGCTATACTAATCTTTTTCCTTTACTCTAGTTAAAAGAATACTAGGCCTAGTATACCTATTATAAAATATATTCCCTAACCTAACTTTCCTTATACCTATTAATTATAGTTATTAATATCTATTAAAGCTACTAATATAATACTTATATAAAATAGCCTATAGCTATATAATTAGGCCTACTATATAACTAGCTATAACCTTAATATAGCTATTAAGCCTGCCTTATAGGCAGCTAATAAAGAAGATTTAGAAGATATTTATATAATAGTAGCTACTATTAAAAAAAACTTTTTATTAAAGTACTAATTTAACCTTATTAAAATAGCTATCTTTAACTATAGGTTAATTAAATTAATTAATTATATAAATTATTTAGCTTATTTTAATATAATTAACTTAAGCTAGGTTTATAATAAGCTTATAAGCCTTTTGAATTTAAAAAAAGGTCTTAAAAGAAGGTTATTCTTTTTAATTAAATTAAGTAGCCTTTTTTACTGCTTTTATAAGCTTAGATATATATAAAAAGTAGCTTTATAATATAGCTAAAAGGGTTATTACTATAAGGGAGATCTTATTATTAATATAATAGGCTAGTTATAGTCTAAGACTATAATAATTAAAAGGCAGTATATTTATATATAGAGTTAGATAAAGGTAAGGTAATAGTAGGGTTTTATAAAAGTTTAAAAGAAAAAGGTTAACTTTTATATAAGTTAGTTAGTAAAAGCTAAATTAACCTAAAGTTAATAATAACTTTATTAATTAAATGCATATACCTAGGCATATAACTAACTGCCTTTATATCTAAACTATAGATAAAGTAAAATTAATAATAAAATAGTAGTTAAACTAGGGTTAAATAGCCTATAACCTTAAACTATTAACTAATTAAATATATAATCCTTACCTTTACTTAACTATAATTAAGAGATTAATAATAATAATATTATAAACCTTATTTAAAGTATAACCCTAAAGGCTAGAATATAAGTATAAAAGTTAATAAAAAAAGTATCTATAATTAGCTATAATAATTAAATAGATAAGTAGTTACTTAACTTAATTAAATTTAAGTATAAAATACTTATTATAACCCTAGCAGTTATATTATATATTACCTGCAATTTTCTTACTAATTATTAAAGGATTAATAACTTTTATCTTAATCTATAATAGAAACACTAATTATACTAAGACTAAAGATTTATTATTATAGTCTAGGATTAATATTTAAGTATCTTAGTCCTTAAACCTTAATATACTAATATATTATAATAGCTAATATATAAAAACACTTATTTAGCACTTCTATAGATTCTAGCTTACTAATTATTAATAAAACTTCTTTATATTAATTAAGCCTAATATATATTAAATTTACTATTAAGAGATATAATATTTTAATAAGCTTAGTATTATACTTTATATAATTTACTAATAATAAACCTAAATATAGCTTAGTTTAATATAATTAGACCTAACTATTATATATTAATAGCTTTTATTTAGACTTTACTATATAATACTAAGTAATATAAATATAATAGTTACTAATATTAACCTTACCTAGTAATATACTATATTTAATAATAATATACCTTTTATTTTATAAGATATAAATATAAATAATAACTCTAATAGCAGTATTAACTTTAATATTAAATAGCTATATTAGTAGATAATTAATATAAATATTAAAATAGATAATCTTTAATAAGTACTTATTAAGGTAACCTAGCTATAAGCCTAGTAGGCTACTAACTAGTAAAATGCTATTTAGGAAATATATTAACTTACTGCTATTGCTATTAATAATAAGGAAATAGGTAAAATCCTTAAACCTAATATACTTAAACCTTTTAATAGAAACTTAGTAAAATTATTTATATTCTTTACTTAATATTAAGCTTTTATAAGTTATTTTTTAAACTAATTTAGTAAAGATAGTAATAGAATTATATATATATTAAGATAACTTAAAGGAAATATAATTTAGTAGTTTTAGCCTATATTAAAAGATATAATTACTAAACTAGAGCATAAACTGCTACTTTAAATATTCTAAATCTATAAGAGTTACTTAGCTTTTAAAGAAGCCTTATAATAAGCCTTTAAATTAGTTAATAAAAAAAGCTAAGTAAAATAGAAAATTAAAATACTTAAGTAAACTAAATCTATATCTAAATATAGAATTAAGTTTCTTTAACTAGCTATTAAGTTAAAATAAGACTAGAAACTGCTTATATTATTATTTTTTAATAGACTTAAAGAATCTATTTAAGTAAAACTCTATAAAGAAAAAAGACCTAAAATACTAGTTAACTATATTAAATAAGCTATCTATATTAATAATATATAATTCTAATAAAAAATTTATAATAATTAAAGTAACTAAAGATAATAAGGAAATAAACCTTATTATAATACTAATTAAGGGAGGTAATATAACTATAATATTTTATATAAAACTGAGTTAAGACCTATAACTATTAAGGTAATTAAAAAAGATAAATCTAAGATTACTTACTAGAACTATAGTAAAAAAGGATACTATAATTAGAAATATAAAAACCCTATTAAGACTAACTAGAAATATAAACCTATACCTAAAGGTAAGAAATATATTAATAGTATTAATAAAAAAGAAGAACTATAAATAGTAATTTACTTTATTAATATAATAAGAAAAAATAGATATAATATATAAAGAATACTTTATATATAAAACCTGAACCTAGGTATTACTATATATAACCTATTTTTTAGTAAATAATAGATATATAAATAATATTACCTAGATATTATAGAAAAGTAATAACTTAAATTAAGCTACTTACTAATTAATTTATAATATATAACTTAGATACTAAAAGAAAAGAAAATTAAAAAAAAAGAATATAATATAAAGAAATAAGAAAATTTAAAATTTAAAAAAAAAGAAAGTAAGTAATAAAAATAATAAAGAAAAAAAGTAAAATAAAATAAAAAGATTAAACTTAAATAGAACCTAGTCCCTAAGCTAGGATAATAATATATTAAATAAGGATATACTATTTATATAGTTAAAAAAAGAAAAGAAGTTAACCCTAACTTAGATAATAAACCTAATACTTAAATATATAACCTAAATATAAAATAAGTACTAAAGTAATCTTTAAAAGAAATAGAAAAAGAACTAAACCTTTATATATTAGTAAATAAAATCCTAATTAGAACTACTTTATAAAGACCTAACTAATACTATAATAATCTAAACTATATATTAGCTTTAAGGATAGTCTAAGACTTAAAAGTAATAAAAATTAAAAGATAAGTAAATTATATTATTTAAAATATAAATATTAAACTGTAGTATAATAAATATAGAAATTATATATAGTATAGTAAGGCACTTAAATATACTAAACTTATAAAATAAAAAGCTATTATAAAATAAAATAATAATATTTATATCTAGTTATATATAAGGTATAAAGTAAAAGACCTAATTATATTAAAGGAATAGATTTAAATTAAAGTAGACTTTTAAAGATACCTAGATTATTTAAACTATTAGTAGATATTATAGATATCTTATATATAATATTATTACTAATAATATAAGTAAGATAAAAAAATAAATAACTATTTCTTAATATAAATTAAAGAATATAAAAAATAAAAACCTTACTTAATTATTAATACCTTAGGATACTAGCTTACTAAAAGGTATAGAAAGACTTAAGTAGTAAAACTTATAGTAAATATTAAAATAAGAAAATAAGCTTTAAACTATATCTAAAACTTTTATTATATTACTTAATAAAAATTAAAAGTTTATAATAAAAAAGACTATAAAAAAAAAGCCTTAAATAAGGAACTTTATAAGATTATTATAGAAATTAATAAGCTAGAAAAAGTATAAGATAATATATTAAATAATAGCTAAATAAATAAAAAAAGTAAAAGCTTTAATAAAAAAAAATTAGTATAGCTAACTAATAAAGATATTATATTAGATAAATAAATTATATAAATAAAAACTAAATACTAAAATAAATTAGCTTATTAATATAAATACCTAAATAATATTAATTACTATAATAGTAAATATAGCTATAATTACCTTTAGATAGGAAAAGAATACTACTATCTATAATAAAGTACTAGATAAGTAATAGAATAAAAGGAAATAAACTTACTATAAAAGCTTTAAAAATAACTATAAAAAATAGTTAATAAACTTACTTTAAACTAAAAGTTAGAATTACAGGTAAGTAATTAAGTGTATTTATAAATAGTAAAGCTAATATAAATTATATTTCCTTTAATATAGTAAATAATCTTAAGCTATTATAAAAAGATAAGGAAAAACTATATATAGTAACTAATAAAAAAAGAGGAACCTATAATTATAATAATAAATAAATAACTTAAAAAATTAATTACTTTAAGGTATTTATAAATAAAAGAAATTAAGAAATTAATTTTAATATTATCCTTATTAGTAAATATAACTTAATACTAGGATATCTATAGTTAAAATGCTATAACTTATAATTTAATTAAAGAACTAGTTAAGTAACTTATAAAAAGTACTTTTTAAATAATAAAAATAATTTAGGTAATAATAAAATAAGATCTTAAACTTTAATTAAAAAGAATAGTAAAGTTTAAAGTAATAAATTATTACCTATTTTAAAAGGAATATAATATAAGTACTATAAAAATAGAATAAAATATATTAAATAAATAATAATAACTTTTAAAAGATAGTTTAAATAGCTAGACTATAATCTTTAAGAGATAAAATAGATTATTAAAAAGGAATTTAATAAATAATTTAAAAATATACTAATCTAGTACTATAGTTATAAGAAACTATTTTAAGAAAAACTTAATATAAAGTTACTTTAATATATAAATTATAATATTAAAATTATATTAAAAAATAGAAAAAACCTGAAATTTTTCTTAATCTATAACCTATCTTTAAATAAGCTTAATATACTTAAGAAATAGTTAAATAATATACTATAAAAAGGATATATTAAACTATTTAAATCCTTAGTAAAATACCTAGTTATATTTATATTAAAACTAAATACTAATAAACTTTAATTTATAGTAAATTACTAATAGCTTAATAAGATTACTAATAAGGATAGAATACTATTATTACTTATTATTAAACTTAAAGATTAACTATTTAATAAAAAATAGTTTATAGCTTTTAATTTTAAATTTATATATAACCTTATTTAAATTAAAGAAAGTAATAAATAAAAAATAGCTTTTAGAATAAAATATAGATTATTTAAGTATTTAGTAATACCTTTTAGCTTAACTAATATACTTATAGTATTTTAATATATAATTATAAATATACTTTAAGAGTACCTTAATATCTTTATAGTTTATTACCTAAATAATATCTTTATCTTTTTTAATATAAAAAAAGAGTATATATATTTATAAAGTCTTAAAAGTACTAAAAAACACTAATATATTTATTAAACCTATAAAAAGTTATTTCTATTAAATATAAGTAATATACCTAAAATATAAAATCTTATATAATAAGATTAAGATAGATAAATAAAAAATTATAGTAATTATTAAATAAAAAATACTTACTTTAGTAAAAAAAATATAATCCTTTTTAGGATTTATAAACTATTATTAATAATTTATTAAAGATTTTAGTAAGATTGCTATACTACTTATAGAAATTACTAAAAAGGATTAAACCTTTAAATAAAATAATAAGGCTTAAAAAGCTTTTAAATAGCTTAAACTAGCTATTATTAATAAACTAGTTTTAATTATATTTAACTTAAAATAGTAAGTTAAACTTAAAACTAATACTTTTAACTTTACTTTAAGAGGATAAATTAAATAATATAATAATAATAGTATATTATATTTAATAGCTTTTTACTTTTATAAGATATATAAAGTAGAACTTAACTATTTTATTTATAATAAAGAATTCCTAGCTATTATTAATTATTTTAAGGAATTCTAATACTACCTTAAAGGGAGTAAATACCCAGTTAAGGTATTCACTGATTATAAAAATATAACTTACTTTATAATAACTTAAAAGCTAAATTAATAATAACTATATTATATTAAATACTTATATAAATTTAACTTTACTATAGTATATTATAAAGGCACTAATAATAGATATATAAATACTATTAGCTAGTAAATAGATTTTAATATAAGTACTATTAAAATAAAAAAACAACTCCTAGAATTTAATAAAAAAAGAGAATATTAGTTTATATAACTTATTAAAACTATTACTAGAACTTATAGAGGGGTAATAGAAAGAGAAAAAGAAATTTATATTAACTTTAAAAAATATATTATAATATAAAAGTTAGAAAAATATTATTAGGATATATATAATAATCTTAAAAAAGCTAAAACTAACTAGCTTAATTACTATATTTATCTAAGATAGGATAAATAAATTAAAGAAATATAAAATAAATACCTTATCTATAGATAAAAACTAGAAAGATAGAGATACTTAATATAACTACTTTTAAATTAAGTATTATAAGAAAGAGTAAAGGAAGAATTTATTTATAAAATCTACTTATATTTATTATATAAATACTAAGGAGTTATAAAAATAATAAAATAACTCTAGGAATTAGGTTACTAATATTTTAAAAAGAAATAGGTAAAAAAGGTTATAAAGGAATATAACTTATATATAAAAATAAAAGTATAAAGATATAAACTTTATAGATAATTATAACTACTATTAGTAATATAATAACTTTAAGACTTAATTATAATAGATTTTATTATAAAGTTACTTTTATTAAAAGAACCTTTAACTAAAATCTTTTATAATAATATTATAGTTATAGTTAACTAATTTATAAAATTTTTATATTATTTACTATATAAGGAATCTATAAATATAAAAGAATTTTCTTATATTTTTTATTAATATATTATTAATATATATAATTTACTTATAGAAATTCTTTTTAATAAAGGACTTATATTTATAGTAAACTTTTAGTAATTACTTATAGTATAACTTAGACTAAACTATTAACTTATAACTATATTTTAGCTATAAGTTAATAAATAAATTAAAAGAATAAATTAAGTACTTAAATAATACTTATAGTATTATATTAACTATAAATAAAATAATTAAGTTAAGAAACTCTTAATAGCCTAGCTTACTTATAATACTATATATAATAAAAGTATAAAGCTTATATTAGCTTATATTAATTTTAGATTTATACTAAATATATACTATAATATATAATAAAAGAAAATAATTAATCTAGCTACTATATTTAAAAGTAATAACTTAAAAAACCTATATAAAGAAATAAAAATAGAACTTAAATTTATTAAAAAATATATAAAAAATTACTATAACTTAAAAAGGTTAAAGGGACTAACCTTTTTAAAAAGAGATATAGTTTACTTAGCTATAAAAAATATTAAAATAGATTAACTAAGTTATAAATTAGACTATAAATTTATTAGACTTTATAAGGTACTATAAAAAATCTTAGAAAATAACTATAAACTAGACTTACTACTAGAAGTTAGGCTTTATTTAATTTTTTATATTTTATTATTTAAATTAGCAGTAAATATAATATAAATTAAAATAGGTAATAAATTATAAGAAATCTTAAAACTAGAAATCTATAAAGTAGAAGTAATTAAAAATATATATAAAATTAATAGTTAAAGAAAATACTTAATAAAATAGAAAAACTACTTAGAAAATAAAAATATATAAAAACTACTAAAATACTTTATTAATACTTAATAATTCTTAAAGAAGTTTTACTAAAACTAGAATAAGGAATATTACTAAATATAGAATTCTAGTTAATAATATTAATAGCCTTATAAAATTAAGCTTTAGAAATAATTAAAGATTTAGCTTTATTAATAGAAAAACTACTTTATTTTTCTAGTAACTATATACTATAAATAAATAACTTATTACTTTATTCTTTAAAATAATACTTCATTTTTTATATATAAGTAAGATAAGCTATAGCCTCTTTAAAAGCTTACTTAGCTTTAGCTTTATCTTCTTTTAACTTTTTATACTTTTTTATATTCTTAAAAACTATAAAATTAATATAAAGTTAAATTAAAAAACGCTTTACTATATAGAAAAAACTTATAAAAAGTTATAATACTAAAACTATTATAAACTACTTTAATATTAATACAATTTCTATACTAATTAACTTGATTTTTATTAGCTTTATAAATAAAACTATAATAAAAATAACAAGAATATAATATAATATAATTACTAAATATATAAATATATTAAGTAAAAAAACTAGATTTAGAGGTTTTAGTATATCTAGCTTTAGAAATATAACTTAATATAATAATTAGTAAGATATATAGGAAAATAATATAAGTATAAGTTAATATATATTAAGATAAACTAATAGATAAATAGATAAGTATAGTCTTAAGGATAAGACCTAGAGAAAGGGAGAGATTATATTATAACCCTAGTAGTTATATTATATATTACCTATAATTTTTTTACTAATTACTAAAAGACTAATAACTTTTATCTTAATCTATAATAGAAATACTAATTATATTAAGACTAAGGATTTACTATTATAATCTAGGATTAATATTTAAATATTTTAGTCTTTAAACCTTAATATATTAATATATTATAATAGCTAGTATATAAAGATACTTATTTAGTATTTCTATAGATTTTAACTTACTAGCTATTAATAAAACTTCTTTATATTAATTAAGCCTAATATATATTAAATCTACTATTAAGAGATATAATACTTTAATAAGCTTAGTATTACACCCTATATAATCTATTAATAATAAACCTAAGCATGGCTTAGTTTAATATAGTTAGACCTAACTGTTATAATACTCTATTATTTAGACTTTAATTCTAATACTATTTAAAGTTAGTACTAAAATAAGATACTATTTTTAAGTATTAAATAATAATATACTAATACTTTAGGCTTAATAGATATTTAGATTATTAAATTAAGGGCCTATTATAGCCCCTAGATTATAATAATTATTATCTTATAATTATAATCCTTATAAACCTAGAGATATACTTTCTATAAGTAGTATTTAAAGTTTATATATAATAAAATTGCCTAGAAAATTTATAAAATAAAAAAGATTTTATATATAAAAAAAAGTTTTATTTAAAAATTAAAAAAGTCTTTTAGTAAGTAAATAAAGCTATAGTTAATTAAATAGAATTTGCCTAATTAAGTATATTTACCTTATAAAATAATAACTAATGCTAAGGCAATAAACAGTAGTATTAACAGTAATTTAATAAAGATAAATTTATTATATTATATATTTAAGCTTAGTTTTTTTTTATTAATTAAATTATATTATTTTTATTATTTTATAATATTATTTTTTAATTATAAATAACCTCTTTTTAATAATTATATAAGTTAATATTATAAATATATATATTAAAAGTAAAATAAATAAGATTTATAAAAACTTTATTTTTAATATAATTTTTTAAAATATTATTATAAAAACCTTTATAATTATTATTATTATTAAACTTTTAATATTTTTTATAATATAACTTTATAATATTATATAATATAAAATATATTAAAAAATATAAAAATAATATAAATTATTTATTAATTATTTATTATATAATTATAATAAAAGTTATTTTAAAAGTATTATTTTAAATTAATAGATTTACTTTAAATAAGTAATTTACTTTATATATATTTATATATTTTAATTTAATTATTTTTATAAATAAATAATAAATACTTATTTATATATTTTTAAAGTTAATTATTAAATTATTTAGTTTTTTAATTAAAAGTAAGATTTTAAATAATTATAAAAGTAATAAGTATATTACTTATATATATTTATTAATATCTTTTACTCTTATAGCTTTAAAGCTAAAGCCTCTTTTAAAACCTAAACCTTACTATAGAAGCCTGTAGCTGGCATCTAAGATAGCCTAAAAATCTTATAGATATTGCGATATTTAAGAGAAGAGAATCTAATGTTGCTGACTGAGGCATGCGCCAATGCCCAAGAGTAGGTACACACCATTGGCCGTCGAGAGGGCAGATATTTTTGCGTTGAGAGTTTCGTCGTTGCCGCTTACGGGTTGACCATTTAAACTCTTTAGCACGAACAACATGCTCACGACCAAAACGATGGAAACAAGCATTGAGAGAATCTGGAACCACCAATGAGTTCGCGGCACCCTTTTCTCGTGGCCAAGGTGAATGGTAAGTAAAGTTAGACGAAGAAAAACATTGAGAGTCGAGTGCGTGAATATTGTAGAGCTAATGAAACAGGACTTTGGCCACCTGTAATACCGTATGTATGTGAACCAGGCAGCGTAGGGGGAAAGATCAGGCAATCTGGAAATCTGCACATTTAAGCGCTGTGGCGTCGTGATAATTCTAACGAGTGCTGATGGAGGTTCGAAAATGGCCGCTATTGGATATGAAGTCTTACATAAACTTACTCTAGGTCTTGAAGCAGGCAGAATTTGCATCGGGCTCTGCCATTCCTGGCTGCACTGAGACACGAGCTGAACATGGGGTGCGCATCGAGCGGCACGGCATTATTAGGAACTGCATGGCTAAATCCGACCTCTATATGTGTATAGTGTGGCATTTGAGCCTAGGAACAGGCTGCTGTATCTTTTACAGTACTGCTCTCTCGTTCGAGAGAATTATGTAGACATACATTATGTTAGCCTTAAAGTCAGTAGCCATAACGCCCAACACATGCGCTTCCCGTCAGCTTTGTCTGGTGTGGCTTGCCGCTAGTAACGCCAAGCTGAAAAGAACACTTGGGTTGAAAGCCGGTGCAATCCGGTGAATATGCATGCTGGCATAGCAGTAAGCTGACAGGGCGTCAAAGATCTGGAGAAGACAATTCACCTTCACCCATTAAGTTTTAAGTTTTACATTTAAACTCGGCCTCTACACTTACTACAAATACCAAATGCTCATTCCCACTCAGACTCTAACCTGAGACATTGAACCTCTACTCATAATGGCAACATTCAGACTCATCAACCTCTCGACTGGTGTAGTCAGCGAGCAGGTCTTGGGTACCTCACCACCATACCTAGCCGCGTCACACGCCTGGAGTGAGCAACGATTTCCTCTCGGTAGGAAGTTTTTAGAAAGCCCAGGCCGACAAGCCCTCAAAGCAGTCAATGAGCAGCGATTTGCTGGTACAGTGGACTATTGCTGGGTGGACACAATCTGCATCAATCAGCAAGATGATGCAGATATGAACCAACAAATTCCACTGATGGGTCGCATTTTTGGCGATTCTATCGCTGTGGTGATTGTATTAAGCTGCGACCTGCAGATGTCCCAGGCGAGCGTAGATCGAGTAGTGGGACAGCTCAAGCCTGCGGTCAGAATGCATGAGGAAGAAGAATGGGCCGAGCAAGGTACGATTTGGAGGACGGGACATGGGCGAAAATTGATCATCAGAGGAATGAGGGGGCTGGCAAGGCTAACTACCACGCCCTGGGCCACACGGGTATGGACTTTGCAGGAATACATCCTTGCCAGCCAAGTAATATGGATTGGAAAGGAACTAGTACCCCTCGTCGTTCAAGATATTCTCTTCTCAGCATTACCGGATATCTGCGACACGCTGAGAATTGAGGAATGTTTCGGAGACGAGTTTCATAGATTATACAGTTACTTCAGTGGGATGGCGAATATGCGTTTGGCCCGGGGCGACAGAACACGGGTGATGGAGCTCCTCGGAAATCGGTCAGCTGAGCTGCCTCGTGACGAGGTTTACGGCATTATGGCTGCTTCCGGGGTGGAGATCTCAACATCGACAAGCGAGACGAACAAAGGAGCTTGGAGCAAGTGGTTCGAGCAGGCTGTCTCTTGCGGTCACTTGAGATGGCTTCTGATGCCGGTAGCGACACCGGCGCCTCTAACACATCGAGGCAAGCCTAGCTGCATATTGCCAGACTTTGATATAAGGCACAAGCTCTCTTCTTCAAGCTGTCTGGATACAGTCAAGCCACTAGGACTTGTTCGCATGGAGGAGGGGACCGCGATAGTCGACGGCCGATGGTTAGGTGTTTGCACTGTCAAAAAGCACTTGGGTACTGTGCATGAGCCTGTTCCTAATGAAATACATCGCGACATTACCCTAATTCTATTCAGTCAGGGTAAAAGTCGCAGAGCTCGCAAGGTCGCCAGTGCTTTTGGTGGTGGGCGATACAATTCTCGACAAATCTGCGTCATTGCAACAATTCTCCAGAGGAACTTTCGCAAGGCCGTCAGGGCGGTGAAGCTACAGAGAGAACGCGATTTCCGCTTGCGTCTCCGGAATGCGATTGAACACACCATCTGGGGTGACTTTATGGAGTTTCAGATGGGACAGATGCCGGGAATGAACGAAGGGACTGCTTATCTCACAGAACTTCGCCGAGGGTCGATCTTGGTGGAGGTCCCGATTGTCCTTCCTACCGCGCAAGCCATGCCGAGTACGGAGCTAGGTATTATCGATCTAGGAGCCCGCACAATCGATAAGAGATGCGTTTTCATGATAGTGGCTGGTGCCAACGCCGACGGCGATATGCGCGGTTCTGTCCTGCACAGAGTTGCTGTAACCCTGCCGGTTACTGGGGACTACGAAAGTCACATCGAAAAGCTCCCTTTGCGGGGGTTTGCCATTGGGGGAGAGGCTTGTCAAATCTGTCAGCAGGAAAGGGCTATCTAAGGCAGAACAGCTAAAATAAATATGCTTACGGCTTGAAACCACGCCACCAACGTAATGCTCGATTTTCAGCCACTGTTCGCCAGCCAATAACCCTTGTTATCTTAGTAAGGTCGAGTAAGAAGCAACGCAACGTGTTGGGTTTCGATTGGTTATAGAGATTGAACAAGCGGCAGTGCTTGATCACAGACTACATTCTTAGCTTTCTTTTCGCATCGCTGGGCGGTTTGCGGTTGTGTCTCTGATAAATACTGCAGCATTCGCATGTGCGTTCCGGAGTTCAATAACCTTGTGTCAGTCGTTTATGAACAGGTTCTTTTAGCTTCATAATTTCTTTCGTCAAGTCACCAGACTGGTTATATCAGTTTAATGGATCCTCTTAGCATCACAGCCGGTGTGATCGCTATCATTCAGACGGCCAACCAAGCTCTTTCGCTATGCTTGACCCTTCGTACTGCACTAAAGGATTCCCCTTCCGGATTAACAAGAACAATTGATGAGGTAAGGAACTTGAGAAATATCTTTGAAGCGCTTCAACTGGGACTCGACGGGAAGACGGACACACTGGCAGGGGCGGACGTCGGTGTCGTTTACGAAAAAGTACGAGGCTCTATAAGTGACATCTTGCCACATAGCCAAGCTATCCTAGATGAGCTGGAACAACGATTGAGCAGCCCGCTACCTGCTGCATCAGCACCAGTCTCAGCTATAAGCAGAGTAAGTGCTGCTGCTCGCTGGTATTTGATTGAGCCAGAAGTCAAGTCCTGCTTGGATCGGCTCGAGAAATGCAAGACTCGTCTCATTCTTGCCTTATCAGTACACCAATCGTAAGTCTTTAAAAACGGCCAACTTTGAAGATATGACTATATCTAAGGTTGACAGAACACTCCTTGTCGAAATACGTGCGACTACAATTACTTGGCATTCCAGGTTAGAGGCATCAAATTCCCGCATCGAGGATAAATTAAACGCGATGAGTGCTTCGAAATCAGGTTAGTCTTCGTCTCTTGAAAGGGAACAAAATGCCTGTTGTAACACGTAAAGAAGCAGAAGATCGCGATATTTTCAAGTGGCTGTCATCGATAACATTTCGACCGAGCCACCTTGACGCAGTGAGGCAACATCAAGTGGGTACAAGTAACTGGGTGTCCGCTTGCGATGAGTTCAAGAAGTGGTATCGAGGCGATACTCGATTACTGTGGCTGAATGGTGCTCGTAAGTGTCTCATATCCTGCCACGGGATCGAAGAAGTAAATCAACGGTGGAAATACTCATGCCTTTGATAGCTGGCACCGGAAAGACTCAATTATTGTAAGCTTGAGATCACCGGGTTTAGGAAATAGCTCTGACTTTATGATCCTGGTATAGCGCTTATCTCGTTGAGTACCTGATCACCGACACATCCGAATCCTCGGAACACTCTCTTGTCGCGTATACATACTGTGATTTCCGAAAGTCGGAATCTCTTGAACCTTCCAACATTCTTGGCTCTATCGTCGCACAATGCTGCATGGAGACTGGCTCCATACCTGGCGCAATTCGAGCTGCATTCAAGGCATCTCAATCTGCTGGTCATGAGGCGTCCCCGTCACTGACGTTACTCAAAGAATCATTATCAGAAATGCTTCAAACCCGAAAGATCTTCATTCTGATCGATGGACTAGATGAGAGCAAGATGTCAATCGAGCTGGGCGATATCATTCGCAGCATCTATATTACAGATTCGCATTCACATGCAAGGGTTCTTGTGACGGGACGCAAGACGGAGAGCTTGGAGCAAGTCTTCAACGACGCGTTACAACTTCAACTGCATGATCACAGGCAAGAGATCCGCGAGGATATTCAAGTATACGTCAGGAGTCAACTTCAGAAGAACCGACACCTTCAATGGCTGCCTTCAGAAATCAAGCAGCATATATCGGATGCCTTGTCGGCAGACTCGAACCCAATGTTCGTAAACGTCTGATTATATCTGGTCAGGGCGATATTGACGCATATATAGGTTTCGCTGGGCTCAATGCCAACTAGATGCTATCGCGCCACTTCGCTCGGTCAAAGCTATACGCCAAGCTCTTACCCAGCTTCCCTCGGGCCTCGAAGCTACTTACAGAAAGATACTTCTAGGAGTTCCCCAATACGCTTGTCAAACAATGAGAAGCGCTCTAGAATGGATTAGTTTCTCTTTGATGCCGCTCACACTCACTGAACTTTATGAAGTCCTCGCTGTTGAACCTGGCACCTTTGACCTGGACTCTGAAGCTCGATTATCCAAGCCTATGGACATCATTTTTCTAGGCAACTCCCTTTTTGAACTATCGCCAACGGGGCATGTCCATCTATCGCATCTCTCTGTGCGAGACTATCTTGTATCTCCGAAATATGGAAGCGATACAAGTGTTGATCACTTTTGCTTTACTATGCAAGACTCGCATCGCAACCTTGCTTTGATATGCCTCACCTATCTCATGCTGAGGGACTTTTATGATGGGCCAGCCAGGACTGCGGAGAGCTATACCCAGAGGTTGCAGCAATATCCGTTCCTCAAATACGCGGCGAGTGCATGGCCGTATCATGCGAACTTGGCCTTCGCTTATTATTCCAGAGACTCACAGAACGAAGACAAGACAGGATATGACGAGTTACTTAAACTTGTGCTGGAATTCTTCAATTTCCGCCACAGAGCAAATTTTATGGCCTGGGTCCAAATTCTAAATGCGACCTATAATTTCAAATGGGACATTTATCCTCGCCATGCCACACCTTTATACTACGCTGCCTCCTTTGGGCTGAATTGCGTAGTTGAAAAGCTCATATCAAGCTCAGAATTCAACCCAAATGACCTTGATGCTCCAGGATCACGTTATGGTGGTACACCAGTTCATGCCGCTGCGTATCGGCAACACACCTCAACGTTGCAACTTCTTCTGAACGCTGGGGCGAACGCTGCGAAAGCAGACTTCAATGGCGTCACACCGCTACATTCAGCTGCGGCAATTGGGGATCTAGATATTCTTCGAATACTTTTGGATGACCCTTGCTCAGGCGAGATGGCAAACGCAGAGGACCACGCAGGCGAAACACCCTATGACTGGGCTCAACGAGCGTCGCAGACACTGGCGACCGAAATGTTGAAAGCGAGATCTCATCTGCGTCCCGAATCTCCTCAGGGACCAGGAGCATTACCTAAGGCCTTGGCACATGAACAGGAGGTTGACGTCTACGCTGTGGATACGGAACGTAGCGAATTGGAGGCAGAACAGTCAGTCTCGCCGCGTTTAGGGCCGATCTCACCGAATCAGCCCGTCGGCTACTTTCCAGATTTTTACAGTAAGAGATCTGGCCTGGACTCGTCAGTCATCTTAGCAGTGAGTACAGGTAAGAGTGAAATATAGCATTGCATTTCCTGGCTGGGATACTATTAGAAGTAGGATCTAGTTTCCTTGGTAGGACTCTTGTTACGGTCTAAATATTATAATATAGCACAAGTATAAAAGGAAAAAGCAGCGCTAGATCAAGGATAGTGTTGAATCTTTTCCAAGCAAGGATCTTTCAGAGGTAGTGAGGAATTTTAAATGTTGTCGCGGAGGCTGGCTATTGTAGATATACATTATAGTAGCTCGATATCTAGGAGTTATGAAGAGTTTCTACTGTCTCTAACCCCATCTTCTGTTCTAGGAGCCGCCCCTCGCTGAAGAGAGACAAAGCAGGCTCATGCAGCAGCAAAGTACTTAGCAAATGAATACATGCCTCTGAGACTTCAATTATGTAATAAAAATGAACTTAAAACAGGGAGATTTTACCCCAAGATTATATCCTTATCCATAGTTCAGATCATTTAGTTGACAGTGAGTCCTGAACTAGCGAGGTTGGGGGTCTTCACTCTCTGGGCCAATTGAACGAGAAGACAGTTAATTGTTGTCCGGATCGTTAACTATCTGATATAAGAAGATTCTGCGAAGAATGTTAGATTCTTCGATTGGATATTTCCTCTCCAACATCCTTGCAATGCACCATAACATCAAGTCATTTTATTTTCTGCCAATGACTTAATAAATATCACCCTCTTATTACTCCCCATTCAATCCATGTCCTTAGTACTGTATCTCGTAGCTCTAGCTGTTGCTCCTTTGTTAAAGCAGGTTGTTGACACCCTCGTCTCATCCTTGATTGTTCAGTCTCATCAAGAGAGCAACATCCACTCATGTTAGAAGGACAGGTAAAAGAGCGGACCTCAGCGTTACCCCAATCAGTTGCTACATCCCTCATTAGTATCAGTACTTATAATTACAGTATTAACAATAACACACCTTGAGGATTGATGGCATTAACCCAGTCATCTGTTAGAAAGTGTAGGAAACAACCATGTGAAATCACCACAATTTCAGCTTCAGGCCTTTCGCTCAACCATTGTCTGGCCAGCTGAGCTCTCTCTAGGAGGCAAGATGTAGTTGGAGCCCATTTTCCCTGCTTTATCATAAAGCCAAATTAGACCTCTAGAACGGAAGATCCGGAATTGAGGTTACATACCTTGAGGTACCAGTCTGGCTCAACAAGGCTGAAGTCTACAGGCAGATCATAGAACCTGGCTTAATATCAGGAAGACAACTGCCAGTATCACAGATCAGATCACTTGCTTCCTGCACCTCTGCCCAAGCCACAACTTGCGTGCCGGCTTTGAGCTTTGATGGGAACGCCAATAGAGCAGTCTAAATAGTACTGTATTAAGGTTCAGGTTTTAGAAGAGGCTTTAGCCCCTAGGCTATAAAGGTAAAGGATATTAATAAATATATATAAGTAATATACTTATTATTCTTATAATTACTTAAGGTCTTACTTTTAGCTAAAAAGCTAAATAATTTAATAACTAACTTTAAAAATATATAAAAAAGTAACTATTTATTATTTATTTATAAAAATAATTAAATTAAAGTATATAAAATATATATAAAGTAAGCTACTTATTAAAAGTAAGTCTATTAACTTAAAATAATACTTTTAAAATAACTTTTATTATAATTATATTTATATAATAAGTAATTAATAAGTAACTTTAATTATTTTTTTACTTTTTAATATATTTTATATTATATAATATTATAAACTTACTTTAAAAGCTATAGCTAAATATTAGTAATAAAAATAGCTATAAAAAACTCTTTAAAAATATCTTAAAAAGTAATATTAAAAATATTATTTTTATAAGCTTTATTTACTTTACTTATAATACTTATAAAAATAGCTATAAAAATTAAAGTTATTAAAAAATAATTCCTTAATATAATTTAAAAGTATTATTAAATAATAAGATAATAGTAATTAATAAAATAAACTAAAACTAAACTTAAGTATATTATATAATAGATTTATAAAAAAAAGTATATTCTTTTTATTTTTTTTAATAATAAGTTAAGTAATAAGTAATAATTATATTAATTAAAGAGTTATAAGAGGAAAAGTTAAATAGGCTAGTAATATTAAGTAAAAAAGCTTATTAGAGATTTAGTTATAATTAAGACTAGGTTTTTAGTTAAATAAAGCTTCTATATTAAATAAGTTATAAAGGTTTTAAATATAAAGGTCTAAATAGTACGTCATAGTGGTGATAATACGATAAGCTCAATGTTAGCCAGTTCAGGCCTGCTGGTCAGAGCCTGGGCTTGTTCCTCCCCAAGAGGGGTCAATTCGGGGTCGGGTAGATCATGGTTCGCGTAACTGAGGTTGTGAACGCCCTGTCCATGGCGCACGCAGTGGATAACCGGTGGCATGATGTGAGTGTGTCTTCTCAAATAGCTTGCGCTGGGAGACTGGATGAACGTTCAAAGATATGGTTAGAACACTGATGTCTTGTCAGAATGTTGTTTAAGTACGCACATGAGGCCCTTCATTTGGTAGGTATCAGCTAAATATAGTATCTGCGGGAAGCGGGGTTTTGTTTGTATTAACCAACGAATTCCCCGCTGAGGTGGGTCACCGATCCAGGAAGATCATGATAAGAACTGCATATTAAGGAAATTTGTGGCATGTGGAGAATTTCCACTTGTATAAGAATACTGTTGGGCTAACAACTCATATAAACTGATGTACTTGTAACAATCCCTCAATTTACGTTTGTTTCTCCGCGACCGACCTATATCCCTAGCGACCAACAACCCGAAACAACCCGAATAGCTCTTCTTCCTGTTAAGGAGGGCCATTGCTTTGACCATTCGTCAACTATAAGGTGGAGCTTTCCAATGCCATACCGTCGGCCAAATGGAGACTTTCCACCAGAACGGCAATGTTGGGCATCAAAGGCCACCAGATGATGCGCGATGGTGGGCCTTCCGCATAAGAGAAGAGGCAACTAGCGCGACATGCAATCAACAAATGACTGTAACAATGACAACACCGGTAGAAGTCCGGACGGGCTAATGCTATCTCTCACTTTGAGCAATAACACTTAAGTGAGGAAATGCCTCGAGGGTCGAGGTGGTTGCAAATTCATATTCTTCATCCAATGCTCTTCTGGTTCAGCAGTTTCTCCATATACAGTAGACATAACCCGGAAAGGCAACTAACCCTGACTAAGCTGTTGGGATTGGCCAGCCAGAATGAAAGCAAATTCCAAAGGCGCCGATCTTTTGCGCTCATCTGGCTCATACTTCTGGAGGATCTATGACACCAATATGGGTGTCCATTAGCTGGTGTCGAGCGTCTCGCTCTCATGGCATCTTCTCCAGAATATCGATTCCCATCAGCCATGGATCCCTTCGATGTAACTTAATAAAAGCCAGTAGTGTTTCGCGATCTGATAAGACCTTTATAAATGCGGGATAGAAAGATTTTATCATGAGCTCAACGGCTTACGTCTTATTAATCGAGCCGGCCATCAGGTAAGTAAATGTTACCATAACGAGGGAAAAGGTTGAAGTCTCCGTCATACAGTATTTCTTTTTCTGCTGGACCGCGGAGGGATGTCTGCAGCGCAAACTTGGGCTCAAGCCTCAGCGCGGCGGTGATACGGACCAGTCAAGAACGAGCTCCACGCGAAGCGTGGCACCGTCATGGAACCTTTAGGTATGGGCATGCCTGAGGGAGATAAAGACTACAGTATTACCACAGAGTGGAAAGCGTTCTGCGATGATCTCTCTCGGCCTTGCAAGCATACGACTACCTGCAGGCCCGGGAGGACCACGTAAAAACACTGCAGCAACTGCAACAGCCATCCAGACAAGGGTAATGGCAATTACGGTAATAAGACCTAATTCTGCTTAGGCAGACAGGTGATTCTGCCAGGGACTCCGGTTCATGATATCGTAGATTAAATTGCTGCTGCGTTTCAGTGGGTAGAGTGGTGAATTATTTACATTCAATTTCTTTCATGTTATTGTGACTCTTAGCGTTCTCTGAATCCAGAAATGCAGTACTGCTTTGGGTAATATGGACCGCTATGTACGGAGGTAATGTGCTAAGTTGGGACGCAGCAACACATAAGCTGCAGCTTTAGAGGACAGACCCACCCCCGTAGCGCATGATATTTCCGATTTCGATAGATAATCAGAAACTCTATATGTGACAGTAAGACCTAATAGGCCAATCCAAGTGAATTAACCCGCACTGCAGGGATCAACGGCACAACTATAGGGTTAAGCTTATCTTCGGAGAGGTGGATTACACCGCAAAATCTGCATCGATGCTCGTTCATTCTTTATTAACCGCTAGCCAGGAAGGGGGGCGGAAAGTCATATGCCCTCAGCCCCCTGTCTGCCCACGCGGAATTGCCGCTCACGTAATCGACTCGCATGGCGGCATGAAGGAATCAGGAAACTATGGACGCTGAGAGAAGGTCCAAGCCACAAGTTAGAGGGAGCTGACATGGTTCTCGTAAGTATATAACACCTCGCTGGGAAACCACCATTGAATCTCAGAAGATATTACCAACGCCTTCTATCCTCACTTAATCAAAATCGTTCCAATCTCTCTTACTTATCTAATCTCTCACTACCATGCGTGTATCTAACTACATACTACTGTTGACTGCTGTGTTGACCCCACAAGCCACTGCAGCCCCAAGCTCTAACGAAAGCTCGACTTATCTCCCTGCAGTTGATCTAGGCTATGTAAGTGCCCTTTAAACATATCCGTGATCCCCTTGTACTTCATGGTCGGAAAACTGAGAGGAAATTCGTTAAGGAACTCCACCGCGCCATCTGGCATAACCTCGACACCGACCTCTACAAATTCCAAAACGTCCGCTACGGCCGGTCCCCTACCGGTAAACTCCGCTTCCGCGCCCCTCGACCCCCTCTTGAGACCCGCACGGTTGTTCAGACCGGCGCCGGAACACGCATATGCCCGCAAGGTCAGCCCCAATGGCAGGCCAAGACGCTAATGGCCATCGGCAAGTACTCGAACCCGACAGTGCCCTTTACCTTGGAGGGCTGGGTCGAGGCAATCGAGAATGGGACGGTGCCGCCGGGGAATATCAATGCAAATGCAACTGAGGACTGTCTGTTGCTGGATGTATATGTTCCCAGGAAGGTGCTCAAGGCAGCGGGAACGGGGGATAAGCAGGGTGTGCCGGTGCTTGTATTCGTGAGTTGCATCTCGCTTTTGTTATCATAAGAAATGGACTGACAGAGTTTTGATGTGAACAGATCCATGGCGGCGGCGGCGTCTTCGGCTCTAAAGACGGCTCTGGGCCCACCCTCTTTGAACCCTCGGGCATCCTGGCACAGGCCCAATCTGCCTTTAACCAGGACTTCGTCTTCGTCACCCTCAACTACCGTCTCGGCGCCTTTGGCTGGCTTAACAGTGCTGAGGTGCTTGCCGACGGTGACGCCAACGCGGCCCTCCTTGACCAGCGCTTCGCCCTCCAGTGGGTTCAGGATAATATTCACTTGTTCGGCGGGTCCAAAGACCACGTGACGATTATGGGAGAGTCTGGGGGTGCAAGCTCGGCTCTTCGTCACTTGATTGCTGCTGGTGAGGATAAGAACCAGCAGGGTGCTTCGTGTATGCCGACGAAGAAACTGTTCCAGCAGGTTATCTTGCAGAGTCCGGCTGATGTGCCCGTGGCGACCAGCAACCCAGATGAGCTCTATGACGGGTTCCTCTCCATCCTCCAAGCTGGCAACCTAGATGCTGTCAGGTCTATGCCCTCCGCTGCCGTCATCGCCGCCAACGCCGCCCAGGTCGCGGCCTTTCCCCACACAAATTATGTTCATGCCCCCATCGTCGACTCAGACACCTCGTTCGGTCCCGTGATCGAATCCTTGCAGGAAGGGAAGTTCGATAAATCAGTGAAAGTGATGGCCGCGCACAACATCTTCGAGGGCGGGTTCTTCTTTGATCCGAGTGTAAAGACAGATGCCAACTTTGATAAGTGGTTGGAGAGGTCGTTCCCGGGGCTGGATGTGAAGCAGAGGCAGGAGTTGGCGAAGGAAATCTATCCACCTGCGTATGATGGGTCGGTGGGGTATGTGGACATGAATACCAGACAAATGAGAGTGTGGGGTGAGTCAGCCATTGACTGTGCCTTCAACGCCATCAGCCAGGCTACTAAGGACAAGAGCTACGCTTGTAAGTCAGCCGCACTGCACAACAGATCATCGCTAACCCAACCTTTAGACGAATTTGGTGTCTCCCCTGGTTTCCACATCCAGGACCTCTCCTACACCTTCGGCACTCCCGCCACCGCCATGCGCCCGTCTCAAAAGTCTCTTCAACTCGCCATCGCCAGCTTTGTCCTGAAGGGGGTGCCAGTCCTGGAGAACGGGAAGGAGTTCCCTATCTTCGGTGACGAGGGTCTACTGGTAAATATTACAGCTGCTGGAGCTATTTCTTCAGTGCCGAATAGTGTCAATCAGACCAGGTGTAAGTGGTGGACGTCAATTGCTCAATCGGTTTAGTATATATAAGCCGCTTCTGGTATAGATTAGCTGATCTGTTATCATATACTATTCTTTTAATTTATATTAGGCTTTTAGGCAGTCTACATATGTAGGAAATGTCAAAACATCAAGTGCTTCAACCTCACTAACGACTCCATACGGTCGATTCCCCCGTAGCACCCACCTGCAACAAGCAATGTTGCAATTGGGTTCAAGAGCTCAAGTATCACAACAGCTGTCTAGCTTGAGACTGCCTGATGCCATAGAACACCACCTGCAACATATGGCCAGGAAAAAGAGTTGTATGTCTGGCAAGGTTAACATTACCATAACAATAGCCTTTGAAATGCAATAGTCTACTTAAAAGGGAAGTAAATACACTGCTAATGCTAGCCGCTATGAGTTAGAGAGAAGAATCCCAATCCCTAAAGACTTAACAAGTATAAGCCACCACTTTCCGAGTCGCCTTTTATCATGGAATTGACTATGACAATGATGCTTTTTGTGGCTGACGTCCCGGTCTTCGTGCAGTTCGCTGAGCATATCGTTAATCACGGTTGTTGCATCGACTCTAATCTCTCTTCCTTATGGTGATCTGGCTGGCATGGCCACCCAGATTGCGTCTGGTCTCAATCAACACAACATCCCCCCCGAGACTATTGTTCAGCTATATTTTGAAAAGTCGCAATGATGATAATCGCTTGACTTGGCGTTTTGAAGGCTGGCGGAGCATTTCTTGCCGGATCTGGACGCCCAACCCTAATTACATCTCGACCGGGACATCAAAACGGATTTGCCTTAAGAGATAGTAAAGGTGATTTTTCCAATAATGAATTAACTCTAAGCTTTGAGAGTCTTCCCAATTCATAAGCAACCTGTAATTACGGGTAAGAACAAGGGATGGATGTTAACATATAAAAACGAGGTAAACCTGTTTTTGACTAGAACTATCGAACAATCATCATACCTGAAATAGTTCATCAGTGTATCTAGAGGTAGAGTTCATTAGTAGCTATTGCTTTCATTTGTTCTTGAACGATGTAGATACTCTTATCAAAGATTGTGAGGTCTCGCAGAAGGAATCAGACAGCAGGCCGATAATATTAGGCATCAAAGGCCACCAAATAATTGGTTCTTTGGCGTCGTATTCGTCATCCTTGCTATTGCTTGCTGTATGTTGGAGGCCCACTAAGCGCTCTATGCGCTCGTGGAAGATCTCCTAATAATTACGGACGATAAGCAGAGGTAGGTCAGGGAGTGAGGAACTTGAAGAAAGCGCCTGGCTAACAAAATTAAAGGCCTTTGACTATCCTCAAATTCTTTAGAGACTAAATTTTAGTCTTTGTTCCAACAACCCCATCCTTCACTCACCTGTTTTAGCCTACCAAAAGCTTACCATGAGTCAATCTATACTAACTTGCCCAGACCGGATTCACAAGATTGAACAGCTTCGCGAGAGAAACACTGCTACTTACCTTGACCTACCCCAATTGGTTGCCGTCGGAGATCAAAGCTCTGGAAAGTCAGCCATCCTCGAAAATTTAACTGGGATACCATTTCCGCGTGGCCAAGAGCTTTGCACTCGTTATGCAACTCAGATTACTCACCGCCGCGATGCCATGTCTCGTATTGCTATCAGTATCATTCCAGGACCAGCCGCCCCACTTGAGCACAGAGAGAGACTCGAGAGTTTTAATAAGGAAGCGCATTCGACTGAACAGCTCAACACTGAGTTCCCGGACATTTTAAATGACGTAAAGACAACGTGAACTGCCTTGGAAATCCATTGCTAACTTTCGGATAATAGGTGAATACACTTATGGGAATCAAAACGCCCAGAAACCCAGGTGGTATCAAGAGGTTTACCGAAGACGTGTTGAAAATTGAGAGATGTGGACCAGACGAAGATTACCTAACAGTTATCGATGTTCCTGGAATCTTTCGTATCACCACCCAAGGGGTCACTACAGATAAAGACCGTCCATTAGTTGAAAGGATGGTCAAGAATTACATTCGTGACAGTCGGACAGTGATCTTGGCTGTTCTCCCATGTAATGTTGATATTGCCACTCAGGAAATTCTGGCATTTGCTGAGGAGGTTGACCCAACTGGCGAGCGCACACTGGATATTCTCACGAAGCCAGATCTTCTCAAAGAACGAAGTACGAAAGCCGTCGTCTGCGACCTGGTCCTGGGCAAGCGGCGACCTCTCACTCTTGGTTATTATGTCGTCAGGAGCCGTGGCGGCGACGAGGAAGATTCTGACGGGGATGCCGATTTGCTGCACCGTGAGGGCATATTCAAAGATGAACATTGGACCTCTCTGCCAGACCGCAAAACTGGGATCAAGGCGCTACGAGTGTGCCTGCAAGACCTTCTTGGTCAGATCGCTGACAAGGCGTTCCCCAAACTTCGATCCGAAACGCGTCGCAAGCTCACTGAGAAGCAAGAAGAGCTGGCGAGTCTTGGACCCCCACGCCAGACAGGACGACAACAGCAGCAGTTTCTAGTCAGCGTTGCGAGCAACTTTCAGAACATTGTGAGAGCAGCATTGGATGCTGGTTACTCAACAAACCAAGCATTCGAGGATGATAACTTACGCCTCATCACGGAGGTCATTAACATGACGGATGAATTTGCTGTCGATTTTGAAGGTTATGCACACTTACAGCTTTCAAACGACAAATGGGAAAAAGACTTCCTCACTTGAGATTCCTGCACCAGACCTTCCACTTTTCACAAACGAGGAGGAGGAAGAAATTGATGATAAGTCATCTAACCGCAGTGATCTTGATATATATCCAGATCTAGAGGGTATCTTGATAAAAGACTGGCTTCCACATCGACTATCGAAAGGAATCATGCCTTGGATCCGCTTCAACTTTTCCCATTTTTATATCTGATCCCTGATCCAAATTTCCCACTTTAAACCAGCAATTCGAACCTATCGCCTCGCTATTAAACGACTTTTGTCAAGGCGAGCCCCTTGAGTTGCAAAGGACTAGGCATAGAGTTAAGGAATGGCATGGGCTGGCTGCCTTTCTGGTCTCTTGACACTCGTCCTAGTCCAAGAGTCTTGGAAAACTGTTATATAACAGATAACTCTAGACAATTCAAAAAGAGAAAAATGCAAAAAGAGACTGAGGAAGGGAGAGTAAGAAAACTGAATCTAATGGTTCTGCTTTTCTTCTATCAAATAAACTGCCCATCGATAAGTCCTTTCAACAATCAACTACCAGAAACATGAAACTAATTAAAACCTGATACTTAATCTATCTCCCTCTTCTTTCTTTTCTGGCCTTGGTGACACTCGTCCATATGACGTTTCAAATTATCCTGTCTTGTGTATTCCTTGCCGCATTCAGCGCATGTTCCGCCTATAGGATGGTAATTGGTTTGCTTAGCCCATGGTCCATGATTATTTCATACATGGCGCCGAATCTGCTTTTCCTCGCTAGCGTCTCCCCAAGAACAGTCACTCTTGGGGCATGATCTGTGTTGCGCCATATGCTGGCTGAAAACAAAGGATGCTATTGATCAGCATGTGTCCAGCAATGCCGAGAAGGACCCTCGTCCGGGATGATGGCAAAAATGGCCACTTACTCGTGGTCTTCTTTGTCGGCAGCTTTATGTTTGCAATCTTTCCAATTACAGGTGAGTCGCGGTTTTTTTTATACCTGATCAGTTGACTTGTCGGAGAAATCCTGTGTGTCGACTGGAAGGGGGTTCGCCGGCCCAGACCGATCTGCGGAATTATTTGATTGCCGGACTATTGCATCGCCAGATGGCTCAAACACCTTTTGCATCGTATCTTCAGCGGTGACCATGGGTCGCTGGTTGCTCGATTGCAAATCACCAATTGCTCATGCGTCATGGGATGGTGCAAGCAGCTGAAGCCGTAGATGCTCTGGCGTCGCAGGCTGCATCAACAGGCTTGGATCAATCGCGCCGTGACCCTGATCAGAGATTGCATTTGCAGAGTCAGGTAGAGGAACGATTGCCTGGAGTGCCACAGAGTCCAGGAACTGTGATTCTCTGTATTGCCCTTGATCCTGTGTTGGTGCATCGCCTCCGCTCAAGGGCGGATTTTGGGCACCATGTCGAAATGGGTGATTCAGCATGGAAAGAGATACCTTTCGCAAGTTTTGACTGGGGAATGGTAAGTCACCAAGAACCAAGAGTATCTGCTCGCAATATAGTTATAATTCAAAGCTTTGCAATTGTAACTGTTAATGCTGGAAGATGGCCAAAGGAGAGATATTGATGTGAGCGGGGAACGTTATCAGAAGAAGTCCTAACGATACAAAGGTACATGCTGGAGGCCGGGCACGTAGACCCCTGCAACATCCATGAGTGGCTCTTGGTCTCCTCAATGACGCCCCATAATTGTCCCCAGCCTGCACCATGATTTTTGTACCTAGCTTGTAGAAGGGGCTCTGTGTACCCATCTGCAACGATATCGTTATTAGCCCCCCAGCTTCACTGTTGATTAATATGAGTACGACGTCACAAAACGGTGCCATAACTGGTGAGACCCACAAGCGCTTTGTCAAGGTAGCAACTCTGCTGTCTCTGATTGACCCGGTCCGAGGTGAACCGACAGTACATAGTCTCGACATGCACCCGCATGAAAATGCGCGAAAAATGGAAAGTCTTCAAAAGAAATTCCTCGATTCATTCGCTCTAATCTCTTCAACTTCTGCCAAAAGCGGCGAGACAGCTTCAGCTGTGTGTATGGAACAGGGTCATCCTACAGGAACAGTCTTGCGACTTGCTCGCAACCTTGGTGTACCTCAACAGTTACTTCAGTCTCTAAATGACGTATTGGATGACCTTACTGCTGCCTCTTCCCCAGGTATGTAACAAAGCTCGCCACCTAAACCGCTACAGCATGACTGACACGCAAGGCACAGAACTGCCAATTCAGCAGAAAGAACATCAACTCCTACTCAAGATTGTCGATCTTACGCGTCTTAGAATTGAAAGCATCTTGCAAAGACTTCGTGATCCAAAAACTCAACAGCGCACTGAGAAAGTGGTCAACAACCTGAAAAAAGACACTGCCTTCTGCGACGACCCGGAAAAGGCCGGCTTCGTGACCTGGATGGAACGTCTTCCGGTTCTGATGTCTCTTGAACCCAACGCTGATTCTGCCGTTTTGGTTCCTCACATCAAGTGGGCATCGCGGGCGAAATGGGTCTACTCTGAGCATCTTGAGGCATTATTCTGTCCAGGTGAAGAAGAATTACCAGACTGGGTCTTTCAGATATACAAGCTTGGTCGATACTTTGCAGCAGCAAAAGCGATGATCAAATTGGCGATCAAGCAGCCGTTCCTTTTTACATCGATTCACATTGAAGTGATCAATGCCCCAGACCAAGAACGTTTCACCTTGGGAAACGATTTAGCAGCGTTGAAGACAGTACTTCAGAAGCTCACCGATGTCGACCATGACAAGCTCATGTCTCAACTAGGCCAAATATGGCTCACCGAGGACCCTGAGCTACGGTTCCGCCAGGCTTGCCGTTTGACATTAACAGTACATGCAGAGATGCAAATACTCGGTTTTTATGACCACCATCCTGAACTGACGCCTCGACTTGCTTTCATGGGAACGAGTAAGAAGACCTGCTTCTTGTGCCATCGCTTTATGTCCCGCCACCCACTGCAAATGAGCGCGTCAGCAAGTCACCAGAAGCTGTATAGACACTTGGAAGAAACTACTGCTCGCGATCTCGCAACAAGGTTGGGAATTCGTCGCCGGAAGAATCTAGATTCAACAGCAGGTCCATCGCTTACAACATCTGGAAGTACTGCTTCAGATTGGTGGACTAGTGGATTGGCACATCCTAACAACATACTGGACCTGGGTCCTTCTGTTTAATGCCCATCCTCTCAGATGTTGACCTCACTAGTTTTTCTTTATAAAGATAAAAAGTTCTTTTTAAGTTTGTAAATCTCTGAATAATTTTATTCAAATTTTTAAGCTCTAAATCTCTGAATTCCAGACTACTTGCTAGCGCCTGTGGACCAGCCGTCACAAGTCACCCTTTACACTATCACCAAGAGTAATCGGTACGATAGGGTAAATAAAAACATCTTTCTGAGCGGTTTTGGGACCGGCGTCTCAACCGCAGTATCCCATCTTGTCGTCAATAAATCCGTAGTCCGATATCCTTTATCTTATCTGTTCATTCCCACATAATGCATGAACTCATTTCGAGTCTTACTCTTATGCTTAAAACATCCCAACATGCAGCTTGTCAGAGTTGTGGCACTGGTCTTCTCAACGCCGCGCATCACCATGCACAGGTGACTAGACTCCATGATGACGGCCACACCTTGAGGCTTGAGGGTGTCCATAATGGCATGAGCGACTTGCTTCGTCAGGCGCTCCTGAATCTGTAAGCGACGAGAGAATATCTCAGCGACTCGAGGAAGCTTTGAGAGGCCAATAACGGTATCGCAGGGGATATAGCCAATGTGCATCTAGAAGAGAGAATTAGCCGGCATATCCCAGAGTCAAGTATATAGCATGTATCCGGGGAAAGGGGAGCTTTCCTTTCCTGTAAAGGGCACAAGATGGTGCTCACAAAGGCTACATATGTCAATATCCTTCACAATGACCATCTCGTTATCGCCTTCATGGAATAGCGCGTTATTCACAACATTTTCCACACTGGCATGGTAGCCTTTGGTCAAGAACAGCAATGCCTTGGCATAACGCGAAGGTGTATTCCGGAGGCCGTCACGTTCAGGATCCTCACCGATGCACTCCAACAAAGTGCGCACAGCACCTTGCATCTTTTCTAGGAGTAAGGCGGCCCGTTCTGGACTGTCTCCTTGGAGAGTTCTAGTTTTTGTCGCTGTGCAGTTCAAGTATTAGTCAATGCAAAGGAATATGTACCTATATACACAAGACGACTCAGTAAAAAGTGATACCATAGTAACTTACAAGAATCTCCAGCATCGGTCAATGGGCCGGGCGACTTCTTAGACTGATCGGGGGCACTCCAAATTGCAATATCAGCAGTAGCCCCAAGGCTGTCGAGCTTGTGCCTTTTCCGACTTTTGTGCTCATCTTGCGATAAATTGTCGCTGATCAAGGAAGAGACAGTATCATCGTTGGGCTCTCGCTTCTTAGAGAGGACGCTACCGTTTTTTGAACTAGCCATGTGAACTGATAGACCGGCATGGAACAATGGCATGAGGCAAGGTATTTCATGAAAGAAATTTAGTCGCAATTTGGCCTGAAAGTCCGCGACCAGAAAGGCTTGGAAACGAAGACAAAGGAACCTGATCTTACGATAGGGTTACTTCTCAACTAAGTAAACGTGTGGATAAAGGAACTCGGGGGTATATATACCATTATGGCTTATCATCTCACCTGCTCTCTATCAAATAGAGTGCATTCACAACCATATATGCCTCTTTTTTCGCCCCATCAGGTTTGAGGCTGGCCTGTGCATGTACCACTGTTTATGCATTAAAGACAAATTAAAGTTATCCAAGCCGACACATCTGTGCATATTTGCCTACATAACCCCTTCTCCGCACCAGATATTTTATTGCATTTCTGCTGGAGGCCGGCTAGCAAAGGAATGCTGGCGGCCGGCTAATGCTGGAGGCCGGCAGCTTATGTGTCGTGTCTGGCACCATACAACTCATATGATCACTATCTATCTCGGATCAAATTACTCCATGCTTACAGGTCATATGTATAGCTCAGTATATGACTTTGATGCTTTTGTCTGCATGGACACGATGAAATGCGGGATGTCGAATACTCCAGAGCTAATGTGGTTTTGTGCTACTGGATGTGCATTTCAATCTTGACAGCTTTCACTATAATATATTCACTCGATTCGTAAAGGTTTAACTCGAGTTACTACATTCTCCTGGGATTTGGCGGCAGTGAAGGATCCCTCTCCATCGATTGCTTTCTCACCATCCCGTGTAGAGTTGGATTTCAGTTTCGCATTACGTATAACCTATCGATGTGGTGCACAATACGTGGATACATGTATTGCACTTTTGTCTTGCAGCGACGATCTCGAACCCAAATGCCTCAGCACGGCTTCTCATAACAGCCTAATACAATCATACCATGTATTGCGAGCATACCCGGATTTCTGCCGTACATGATAGACCATGCGGGAGGCCGGCCGAACCAGTTTTTTTCTCGCGCAAGGTGACCCGTAAGCTCTTCCACGCACCACGCGGTAAACGTGGTCGTCGTTGATAGGGAGAGCTGGAATCACTTCGCATGATGAGGGAGATGACGTGGCCAAATATTAATGTTGCCAAGATAACATAACGTTTACGCCTACGTCAAGGATTCCACCCACTATCTAAAGAGGACTTGAATATCTCAACAACTCCCGGAGCGAATATCTCACCGGTAAGAGAAAGCATAACAACAAGAGTAAGGTGATTTGACTGGTCAGTCAAAGGTCGATATATACTCTTCGATAAACGCAAGATTTTGACGCTTCTATTACACCCCATATCGAGGCAGATGAGAAGCGACAACAGCCTGGCAGTTACACAATTCAGCTGAATTCAATCACCTTCCATACGCAATCATACTCTGTTATATCTACCAACACGGCAGAGGGAAAGCTGATATGGCCACTCTCGACACCCTGAAGCAAAGCCTTAGGCAGGCAGCGAGTGCGACAGCATCGCACGCAACGCAGCCGTTGTCCCACGTGCAGTACAGTGCCGGTTTCGACGTCTTTATGCAAGGCGCGGAATCGACGACATACCATAACTTCATTGTCCCTCAACTCTCTTCGCTCCTAGACCGTTTACTGAAATCGCGGGGCCATATCTCGGTGCTAGAAATTGGACCCGGCCCAAAGAGCGTTTTTGGATACTTGCCCTATTATATCAGGCGCAAAGTAAGGAGATATGTTGCGTTCGAGCCTAACGACTTGTTTGCCATCAGGCTAGATGAATGGCTTCACCCCACCTCAGGTACAAAGCCACCTCTACCATGTCTGGAACGCCGCCCCGATATCCATCACATGCCGTTCGCACCAGACAACGACAACAAAAACACAAGGGGCGGTACCAGCTTCGGAACAAGTGATGGTGGGAAGTTCGATATCGTCATGTTCTGCCATAGCATGTACGGCATGAAACCTAAACGCAGATTTATCGAACAAGCACTGAAATCACTTGACGAACACCCAGAACCGGGAATAGTGGTAGTATTCCATCGTGACAGCGACTTGAACCTTGACGGCTTGGTGTGTCATCACACGGCGTCTTTCCCCACCGGGGTCGTTCGGGTAGCAACCGACGATGAGACACTGGACCGATTTAGTTCTTTCATCGCGGGCTTTGCCTTCCGAGATGCGAAAATGGACCAAGCTATTCGGGGCGAATGGCGTAAGCTGTGCCACGCACTTGGTCGTCGCGAAAAAGTATACCCCGACCATCTCTTGTTCAGTTCGCCCAACGTCATGATAACTTTTACCAAACATGCAATTGCATTGCCGGACTTGATGGCGCAGATGCCATTGGCGAATGAAGACAGGAGAATTAAAAACCAGGAGGCCCGCCTCCACCGTCCCGCATCGATTGTTAAGCCGACACGGATTCAGCACATCCAGCAGTGCGTGAAATGGGCCCTTGAACAAAACGTTGGCGTTACTGTCATAGGCGGAAGCCATAGCGGCCAGTGTCTTTGGCCCAACGTCGTCGCCATTGACATGAGTGCTTTTGATCAAGTACACACGGTAGTAGCTGAGAGTGAGGGAGGACAAACCAATCTCGATCCTAAGTCCCTGGTTGTCGCGGAGGCTGGCTGTAATGCCGGAGAGATTATCCGCAAGACAATGGCAGTAGGCTTAACAGTACCGCTGGGAGCCCGCCCCAGTGTAGGCTCAGGGCTATGGCTGCAGGGCGGTATTGGACACTTGGCCAGATTGCATGGACTTGCGTGCGACGCTATCGTGGGCGCCGTGATGGTCAGCGTTGCCTCTGGTCAAGTACTAGCCGTCGGTCGCGTGCCGAACAAATATCGACCAGCCGATGCAGTGCAGTCAGAAGTTGAAAGTGATTTGTTATGGGCTTTGAAAGGCGCAGGCACAAACTTTGGCATCGTTGTCAGCGTTGTCTTTGAAACTCATGCGGCCCGAACATATTCCGTCCGAAACTGGAGCATCCCCCTGAAAGGCGATCATGAAGCGCAGCTCAAGCTTCACGAATTTGATCAATGTACCAGGACGCTCCCTGGACACTGTTCTGCGGATGCTTATTTGTATTCGAACAACGCGCAGATGCATCTTGGCGTTACGTTGATCGAATCTGCTACGACCAAAGTGCCTCCCCAATCGCATACGCTCATAGGCTCAGCACTGGGACCGGAGGATACTCTCAAGACCGTTGATGGCGTCGGCCTATTCGAAACTGAGTTGTACATATCCGGTATGCACGGTGGACATGGTGGTGGCAAGACGTCCTCTTTCAAGCGGTGCTTATTTTTGAAACAAATTGGGGCCGTTGATATCGCAAACATCTTAGTAGCGGCCATAGAGACTCGTCCGTCTCCCCTCTGTTATCTTCATTTGCTTCAAGGGGGTGGGGCTGTCAGCGATGTGGCCGATCATGCTACCGCTTTCGGGTGTCGAGACTGGGACTTTGCCTGCGTGATAACTGCTGTCTGGTCTCGTGACCAAGGCGGGACTGAAGTTGCTCTGAGTGCCATGCAATGGGTGTATAGCGTCGCCAGTGACTTATTGCCCTTGAGCAGCGGGGCTTACGGTGCTGACCTCGGGCCAGACCCTAGAGACGCGGCGCTGGCGGCCAAGGCCTTCGGACCGAACGGACCGCGGCTGGCCTGGCTCAAGCAGAGCCTAGACCCGCGCAACGTTCTGGCGTACGCCTGTCCGCTCCCGAAACCGCCAATGAAACAGAAGCTAATTATTCTTGCTACGGGAGAAAGCGGCGTTGGGAAAGACTACTGCGCTGATGTTTGGGTCTCCATGTTTACTAGATGTGCCGACACACACTGCAAAGCACGCAAGGTGAGCATCAGCGATGCCACCAAGCGAGAGTACGCAGCAGCTACTGGCGCAGACTTGGATGCTCTGTTGGGCGATCGCACTTACAAGGAACAACATAGGCTAGCATTGACAGCATTCTTCAAGGAACAGATGCGTCAGCAACCTCGACTGCCCGTGAAGCACTTCCTGAATGCGGTGTCCGACGCTGCAGATATGGATGTACTAGTAATCACTGGGATGAGAGATGAGGCGCCGACTGCAACGTTGTCGCATTTAGTTCCAAACAGCAGATTGCTTGACATTCGTGTCACAGCTAGCGAAGAGACGAGACAAGCTCGCCGGAAGTGCCCTGTCAATGATAATAATCAACATGACAACCATTGCAAGAATGAACATTGTGGCAGCAATGGTAGTAATTCCGAGTCGAATTCGACCACATTGGACTATCGCCATAGTCTCGTCTTTGACAATGAAGCAACTGGGGATGCCATGGCCAGAAGGTTTGCGGATAAATACCTCCTTCCCCTCATTCATAAGGACTTGGAGCGACTAGCTAATATGGTGGTCCCTGTGCCTGATTACCCACGCCCAGGGATCGAGTTCCGACATGTACTCAACATCGCCCAGCAGCAGGGCGGTTTGGCTTTGTGCACTTCTCTGCTACGAACCCAGTTCAAAGGTGACTGGGGTAAAATTGGTGCCGTAGCCTGTTGCGAAGCGGGAGGCTTCGTGTATGCATCGGCGTTGGCTCAGCAAGTTGACGTCCCCTTGGCGCTGATCCGCGAAACTGGGAAGCTTCCCCCACCCACCATTTTTGTCGAAAAGCCTTTGTCGCATATCTCGGGCTCAAGATCTGATGATTCAAGAGGGAAGAGAATTGAAATGAGTCAGGATGTGATTCCTAGGGGCTCATCGGTGGTGGTGATAGACGATGTACTTGCCACGGGAAAGACACTTTGTGCAGTGCTTCAACTGTTGGCTAAAGCAGGCATTAGTAACGAGAATATCAGCATCATGGTCGTAGCTGAATTTCCAGCTCACCACGGCCGGGAACTCCTGTATCATCGTGGCTTTGGTGGTATCAGTATTGAAAGCCTCTTAGTTTTTCAAGGGGTCTAGCCGGAGATAGAAACCCGAGATCTCGATGGTGCAGAGCTTGAATAGCCGCTTTATAAGACGAATTAGTAAAGATCATTGGAAAGAAACCTTAGGTTGCTATCACGGACTGCTCCGTTTCCCCACTGATGAATCAAAGCTTAATGATGACGAGCGAGGGCCTAGATAGACCGGTCTTGTGCAAGCAGGCCTTTTTCGATTCTTAAGAAGCCGCAAAGCTTAACGTCCTGAGTATCAAGTCTACGCATTCCATCAGGTCCTAATTGAGCCTGCATTTGCCTTACCAGACCCGGATATTTCGCCATCTGTTGCAGAGCTGTACGAAGAGACATAGTACCTTCTCATTGAGCAACCGCGCTCGTATCTGCCCAGTCAATCTAGAATGGGCAAGTTGCCATCATGGGCTTCGGACTATAGCCAGGCGTATTGTCCTCCAGGGCACTGGATGTAGCTTGTGGTAGGATCTACTTCAAAAGACCAGATTTTTGAACGCATCCTACGACAGCTGAAACTTCGTGCACCTTATCTGGATGTTGTCGTGGCGCTTTTAGGCCGAATATCCGACGTAGACCAGACAAACGTATAAAATCTCAAGCCAGGTTCGGCATGATACAGCACTGCGATGCTATGAGACAATGTATGGCTGGGTGGAGTCAATTGTCGGTCTTGAAGCCCCATTGGCCTACGATTTGCAAGCCGAGAATACTGCATTCCTTCCGAAGGTCACCATTGGTATTCTAGACACAACATGCCCCACCAGGGCCATGACGCGCGGCTTGAGGCTGTTTGGCTAACTGCTTTGGCCAGACTTGTCGCCCTCAGAGGAAACCCAACCGACTCAATCATCTCTGCAAGACGAAATACCGGATCTGTCTATCGGCTACGATGAGAAAAAAGCGCTTGATATACGGTCGTCTGATTCGGAACTGGCATTCACGGGCCACATACTTGAGGCCACCAAGTGCCTAAGCGCACCGACGTCTAGCAAACCTACATGGGAAACATTCTCTGAAATAGCTACCCTCCCTCGGGAAGGAGGCAACCTTATGATGAAGCATCATGTCATAGGTAAGCAGGCAGTGGAGATCATGCTCCACACCCTCAGTTGTGGCTCCCTGAGTGCCAAGTCAGCTGCAGCCGCCGAAGACCCGAGCGGACTATCAACTTAAACTAGCACACTTATCAAAGCCATTCCGGGCAGTATACCAGCTACCCAACACAATTGCCACACCGACGGCGCATTACAGAGCAAGGGAATTTAGGTCTTGTATCAGAAGGCACCAGGACCAGTGATCGCCTTGTAAGCTTCAGTAGCTACTTATTCCCTTATTTGCTTCAAGGGCATTTAACCAAACACAGCAAATCAGGCCGAGGATACTACTACTAGTCGATATATAATAGCTAAGTTATATTTAAAACCTTATAGTATATAAGCTAGATATCTATTAGGATTATATATAAATATTAATATTATATTTACTTTAATTATTTATAAGTAGTATTATAGATTAAACTTTAATAAAAGAAAATAGGAATAAATAAAATATAACTTTTATATAAAAACTATTATTTAATAAATTATACTATCTTTTTAATTATATTTATATATATTTAAAAGTTTTATAAATTAAATTTATAAATAGAAATTAAAATACTTTACTAAATATTTAATATTATACTTTATATAAGTTATTAATAATATACTTAATATAAAGATTAGTCTTAAATATCTTAACCTAAGATAACTGTAGCTTATAGACCCAGTTTTAATAAGATACAAGAAGTATATTAATTAGGATTATACCTACTAATTGTAATTAAGCCACAGCAGCTGCAGTCAGTAATCAATTTAAGAGACCCCTAAACAGCCTGTAGCTATAGGGCTGTTATAGAGTAACTTTCCGATCTCTCTTATCTCTCTTGTATACCCATGTACTAGACAGGGATTAGCGATTGTGGCGTAAGTTATCTTGGGCAAAGACTTGTGAGATCGACCTCCGTAGCTATAAGTAAAACAAAGTAATTCTTAATTTAACTTTGACTTGACCCTTTTCAACCTAGGGATAAAAAGTCTAGACTATCTTATCACTGACTTGAAGTCCCTGAGTCATTGAATAAATGTTTTGAATCAGCTACGTTTACTCTTATTTGTCTTATAAAATGTTATATTACAGTGGGGGGCAATAAGTATAAATACCAGGTATGTATTATTTCTTTAATACTAGCTTAATTAAGCAGCCAGTATATGCTAACTAGCCTTACATATAGCTACTTTTTATACTAATTGGTTAAGATATGCCTCTAGCTCGGATTAGAAATTGAGATACCTCTTTTAGGCTTAATAGGTGTGTGTAAGTATATCAAAGGGTATTTATACTTATTGCCCCCTACTGTATAAAGCAATGACATATACGTAGAGGCTTATACTCACGCTGATGCTACCGAAGGAAGAGTTGCTAGGTTCTTTCTTCCGGAATAAGCTCACAGCCACAAGTCTCAACCGCACATAACCCGAAAAAAGAGTTACACAGTATAATAGCCTAGCCGTTACCGGTATCATCAGGCTGTGGCGGCCATGTCCAGTCAATATATGGGAGTTCAGATGGTGCAACCCATAGGGTATAAAAGTGGGAATGATCGACCCATGTAACATTGTAGAGCTGACATGTCCTTTGCCTTTCCAGCAGTAGGGACACAAAAACATAACATCTTACCATCTAGATCAGGGATCCTCATGAATTCTTTCAACTTGCATGGACCCAACGATTCAGTCATCCAGAGAGCTCAAGATGAGTATTGTCACGGCTACACATCGATGATCAACCAGGTGCCTTTAATCTCGAAGGCCGTCATTGTCTGCATTCACTACTTCAACACTCGTGGTGAACTTCGATCTCATAATGCCAGCGGCATAGCTACCTTTTTGCAACAAGTTTACGGCTGCCCTGCTGAGAACATCATCATACTATCCGATATTTACTCTCGACCGACGAGTCAGCCCACCAAGCGTGCTATTCTACAATCGATAAATTGGCTCTTTTCAGGATCCTTACCGGGAGATCGCCTGTTTTTTTACTCCAGCGGTAGGGTGTCCCCGCTGAGTCAGGGATAAGACGAGACGCTGACAAGCCAGGGCATGGCCAACCAGATAAACCGATATTTCCGGTCGATTTCAAAGAAGCAGGGTTCATAACAGAAGCAGACATTGAGGCTATCATGGCTCAGAAACTGCAGCAGGGGGTAATAACTACTGTCATGACAGACTACTTTGCTAGTGCGCAGTCAGCCGCAAGCTGGTTCGACTACAGGTATCTTGGATGTTACGGGGAATAACGGGAAGGTTGATGATCTACACTCGGTCATAGCGATTGTGCTCCATAGTATGTTGTAAAGAGATGGTATTTACATGCTGGCCCCATTCTCGAGTCCCCGGCCTTGATGCCACGTATAGACAATGTCGATATTTGAAGACTCATGATATCACTCGGCTCATTCATAGCGTATATCATGAGCTTGGGCCAGGGTCGCTTAGTGATTTGAGCTGGTATGACTCGATTGTGGACGATCTGTATCAGCACGGTATGGAGCAGGAGGCCCACTAAACAACGATGCTCCCGCTAGGAAGCAAAGCCATAAGGCACGCGAACAAGATATCCAATCGTCTCTGGTGTGAAGATCTGCAAACCGGGGCATCTGGCATAAGCGAGATCTGCTAAGCGTAGTTAGTCTATATCGTACGAGTTGGTGACCGGATATGGCGGTGGCGGTGGAGATAATGCGGGGAAATCTCCCAACATCTCTTGACAAGTCAGTCAAGATCGAGTCAATCGCACTAGGGATGACACTGGCCAGCTGAACAAGGGTCTCCATACTCCGCAGCGTTTTAAAGACCCGCATTTCAGCGACTAGTCTGCAAATGATCTCCCATCTCCCATGGTCGTACAGTACCGTATAAACTCACGAAATTGAGTATAATCTTTATAGTTTTTATAATTTTCTTTTATATAAAGATTTTTTTTATTTTAATAAAAAAAATCCTTTATTGAAATAAGTCTTAATATTATTACTTAAAGGTTCTATTCTTATATCTCAGATTCTGACCTGGACTACCTGGCCACCAGATACGTTATCGCTATTCATTCCAGCTGTGACAACAAAAACACTCTTGTCGTCTCTGCTTAAAATCACACTAGTAGGTCCAGCAAGAAGTCCCTGAAGGAGGACTGTAGCTTTGCCGTCAGGCTTGATCTTGATCAGCTTGTCTTGCCAAAAACCAACATATACATTGCCCTTCTTATCCATAGTAAAGTCATCAGGTATAGAGGGCGATCCTGTCTCAATCCTGTAGATAATCTCAACATGTCCAGCCTTATTTCCAAGCTTATCAATCTTCATTCGGCCAAAGGTCTGCCGATCGGTATTGGTGAAATATAGGTGGTCTTTATAGATCTTAATGCCGTTCACTCCAAGACCATACGGGCCATCGGCGCTGGGAGTAAATTCCTTATCTTGAATTGCCACTGTGATTCTGCCAGTCGTTGTATCTATACGTAAAATCTCTCCTCGTACAGAGTCAGCACCGAGGATGATATGCTTGTGATGGGGAAGTGCCACGATGCCATTAACGGGGCCATATGTAGACTCCTCAAATACAGTACCAACAGACAGCTGGCCATACTTGAACTTGAGTAGCGAAATTTTCATGCTGTTGTTCTGGAATTGTTGTCCGGTATCATTCCCTGCAGCCAGAGCAAAAATATCGTTGCCGATCTCGGTGATGCCAAACAAACTGTTGACGCCCTCAATTTGAGCAATCACTTCCGGTTTAGCCGGGCTCTTATATGGATTAACTGAGTAGAGTTTGCCTTCCCCCATTGTGCTAAGTAATAGGTCACCATTGGATCGACAGGCAACGTTCTCGATCCGGACGCCGGGAATCTCGACGATTTCCCGGACTTTTGCCTGGGAAGGAAGGCATGCAGAAAGGGTGCCCGAAAGGAGGAGAGCAGGGAGAATGGATGCAAGTGCGGAGTGCATGGTGCTGGATGGAACTTGAAAAAGATCGAGTTGCGATGATATCCAAAAACTGCGTTTAGATACAAACAAGCGACGTTCATTATATCATAAACGGCACAAAGCTGATATATGGTTTCTCCGTTGCTTTGATTTGTCAGCGGCTTATTAAAGTCATAATCCTGCTGCTTGTCCCGGACGCTGACATGCATATTCCAAGCTCCACGGAACCCGAAATGGATTCCCGTCCCTGACGGAACACCCTTACCAAAGCTAAAATATACCAGTCTCCTCTCATCCCAGAGACTGGCTGGTTGGTAGTTGGATTTGAGCGTGCCATTGATGCGTTGCTGCCAAGATTGTAGGAAAAACCCGTGCCTTTGATATCGAATCGAAAGACGCATCAAAGGTATTAAGATTACTTCTAATAGGGTCGCGAAGCCTCTACACACAAAAGAACAACAGTATTAGCCCCTGTCTGGTTGCATATTATATAATAAGTATGATGTGAAATCTGCCTTGTGCAGCCAGTTACGCTGGCTGACGCGTGGGTGTGACGTAGGCTAATCAAGTATTAAAGAGACGTTGGTAAACATATTACATAAACGCATATTTTGGCAATACCCAATTAAATCACTGTTTTCCAGAATTGTCGTTTAGGCCTCAATTTGCTGGCGCGATTATATATACCCGACTTGTCCTCCTCTTGAAGTCACTATCAGTATAGTCTCAGCTCCAAGATTCTCTCATGAACTTGTTTCTTGCTTCACGTAATGTTTGCCACTCAGATAATCCCGTCCAGGAAGCTTCCGAACAGCAAACGGCAGAGATGCAAAGATGATATTTAGGCCTTGTGTATTGGAGAAGACAAAACCCTCAAAGAGGTTCTTCGAATCCAACTCAAAGATACGGGTTTTTCCCCACGTGAGTACTCAGGCAATTGTTTCTGTCATGGAACCAGACCACCGGCTGGTGTACGCTCTTCGACGACAGACGAGCACGCCGGTCACGGGTATTTTCTAAGCCGCGCTTGAGATGGCTCTGTCAATCACGGAAACGGGATAGTAACGAAAACGGCGGCTTGGGGACCAGTCTTGCAGGTGTCTGTTCAGGAGCTCGGCTAGATGTCTCATTGCGTGGGTGTGCGTGCAACGAGGCTTGGAGTGTTGGATCTTGAGAGTCTTCCCGAAAGTCATGTCATAGAGCTCTTCCGTCGATCAGCCCAGGAACTTGTGAATGCCGGGGGTGTGTGTGTTTATTGACTGTGGCTAACTAAGGTCTCAGGCCGAGCTTAATAATTATTTCCTGAAGGTATCAATTTTAGGTATCGAGAAGATAAAAGGCTTCTTTATTTGAGCCTCTTACTACCCCCTCGATCTGCTCTGCAATGTTGCCGAAGGAACTGCGCCTATGCTCTGCATGGATAGTATGCCGCATATGTTCCTTCCAAACCGGATCCTCTCTATCCATACATTTTCCAAGGTCTTTCCAGGATGTCATTACGATATAATTACTATAAGACCTTTCTGATCGAATAATATTTATAGCATAATCAGTCGAACACCCACCACATGACCATATACGACCGTTTAGGCAGCTGTCCAATCTTGACCTTGCTTCACAATTGATCCAGCAATCATCTTTGTGAGTCCATATGCATTGCTGCAGGGCTCTGCCTGGGAGGTCGAAATCCTGTATTGACCTCTTACGAAATGACCACTGGCCTCGGCGCCACTTGAACTCGTCATCTGGGCGGAACAGGAAAGGGTAGAGGCCAGGCCAGTTAGTGTGTGCACAGATTTTCGATAGTTCGGGAGCGTTATCGTAGATAATCCAGCTTAAAGCACTAGCTCTGTTAAGGATTCCTAATAAGTCACGACCGGTACTTCGTCCAGTAAACAGTGTTCTTTGTGACTTGATCTGGATGTGATCGTCTTGTGAGTAATATATACTCTGCTCGACCCGTACGTGCGGATCCTCCGGATAATCATAGTGTGTGGTACACACGACCATGTCCTCTAGGTGGACCCACTGAGCCGCAAAGTCTGACTGGGCGGTGAATTTATGTCGGAAACGGCTAAATCTCGACAAAGCTGCCACGATGTCAAAATTAATATCTTCCAGGTAAGGAGAGAAACTCTTTTCCTCAAGTTTAGGATCTCCGTATTTAACACAGGCTCGTCGTGCCTCCTTGGGAGTGAAATCACGGCTCTTTCGTGGCTCATGAAACTTTTGACAGGCTTCGCAAAATATTTCAGACAGCCACATGCCGTCAAGCTCGAGGCGGCGAAGGAATTCTGCACGATCAAATTGATTGAGCTTCAGGGCGTTGCCGATGATTCTGTGTAGCCAGCTGGATGTAAAGGCAAGGCTTGCGCGGTCGATCGGGTGTAGAGCGGTCGCTATTTTGACGACGAGTTCTGTAGGCAGAGTTTTAAGCCCTATATCAGAAGGCTGTCCAGGGTCGGCGATGCTGTAGAATGTGAGTTCCATATTATCACCTGTTGATTGAATGTCATCAGTGGCAACATACTGCTTTTCTGAGGCATCAAGTCTCAGTACCTTGAGGAGCTTTTGGATCCCCATAGTGGGTGCTGGATGGATGCCATCTATAGACTTACGCATGCATTTGGGTTTGTGACTACCTTGTTGAAGGTAAATATTGTAGAGGGGCTATGAAATGTAGTATAAAGTAAATTTAGGGAGGTTACTTTGTGAACACTGTGTGCAGCTATTGTGAAGATTTCTGAGATGTAGAAAAGACAAGAGCAAGGAGAGCAGAAGTCGCAGTGGGAGTGATTAAGTACTGGATTCATGACCAGTGGCTGAGAGCTTATTGCGGCAGACAGAACTTAGTCCCGGAATCATGTATGATAAGGTTTAGTGAGCAAGGCTTGTAAAACTGAATCTGGGATTGGCCGAGCTCCCTTTCTAAGAGTGTTATTTTGAGTTGATAGACCCCATAACTAATGACTCACATCACGCGCCTCACACGACCGCCACCAGATCATCAAACATGCCACGCAACACCGATTAGACATCCAGAATCAGCGGCGAAGCTCTATATCGAAGGTACCTGCACCGTTTCCTTTAGCTATCTATCAAAGATCAGGTCAATCCCAGAGGCAGCTTGTCGCCAAAGTCTGGTGCGGTCAATGGCCCCAGGATGATGGGACTGGCATTGGTCTAAGGCCATGCTACATCCTCACCCGCCGTTGGTCATCGCCACAGTGAAGCGTGGTATATTTCGAGTTGACAGCAACCACAGCTGATGGCTCACGTCACGCGCCGCTCACACGTTGATATCATCATGTGTCAGAGGAAGGATTTGCAGCCCTGGGCTATGAGAAAATGCGTCGCTCAACTTGGGCCCCGACCGACTCATAATGATGACTTTGATCGCTTGATGCTGGGCCACACGTTGAATCAAGTTGTAGAGTTATATTGGAGCGATGTCAAACTCGTCAAGAACATCATCGAGGACGACAAGGCGCATTCTCCTCCTGGAGAAGCTTTAGGGGCGCGTGAAGAACTCGTACAACTCCCACTGGCTCAATGGAGGTAGGTCCCCCGACTCAAGCTCACGAGTTATGTGAAAGAGTGTCCATTTCCTTGGGTCAAGAATTGAGGTTAGTTTGGGTTTTTATGGAGAGTTTGATGAAGAAGTGCCCTCAGAACCCTTTCTCGGACTTCCCAAGATTGAAATCAGATTTCCAGGAGTAATATTTGATCTTATGTATAGGATACCCTACAGCCCATTTGGATAGATAATTGATAGTAGGATGTTTCGCGATATACTTCATGACGGTGAACTTTCCATCGCCGGGTTTTCCAGTAATTCAGCACTGTGTAGATATCGGATTTCCGTGGTCGGAATCCGGAGGTAGCATCGGAAGCAGGGCATTCAGCTTAACATCAATGCCCGCTTAGTGCAATGGAAGCTAGTGAAGGTGCCTCAGGAACCTCTAGCACATTTCAAACCCAAGAGAGGTTGAACCGCGGCAAGGCCGCAAGCAGAACCGCACCTGCGCTCGCGCCCTGCTTGAAGACTTCCAAGCTTCAAATCACAGTGAAGACCTGCGCTGCCTCTCATTTCCTGCTTCTAGACCTTCTTTTCAACACAAATGAGGGAACTACGACTGTTAAGTGGCACGGCAGGTGCTTCACACGTGGTCAGTCCCATGCACAGTCCTCGACCCACGCGTCACGCCAGCGACAACGCGTTCCTGGCGCTGCCCGGATCCCTTCCACGCCGACTCGCGTTCCACCTGCACCTCAGGGGGCAACAAAACACCGAACCTTAATATTGCGTGTCATAAAAAATTCGACAAAACTTATCCTAAGCTTAGACTATATTACCTAAGTCTTTGTTACCATTTATAATTACAGTCCTGTGTTTTCTTTCCTCCCATTACTGCACTACCAGTGCTTTTAATAATATAATAGAGAACATAGTGATCCTTGCTGATGATTGAATGGCTAGATTGTGCCTGCATCGGTAGTCTGCGTATATACCGGCTGGCAAATGCATTACCTGGGATACTTGGAACTTGGCCTGATTCAGTTAAGATCAGAGGTGCACTTGTGTACGGCAGACTCTTCCCGCCTCCAGGCTTTAGAAATACAAAGCGGCAACCCAAAATATACAAGCATCCATCCTGTAGCTCCCCATATCGTAAGCATCGGCACTAAACAATTACTTGGAGTACCGCTTTTTTAGTCTCAGGCAATGCATCTCTCTGATACCTTCTGACAATGAAAGGTAACAAAGTCGCGATTTGCAAGAGTCAGACAAGTTGGTGACGTGACCTAGTTCCCTGATACCAAAGCCTGGCAAGCTGGGCGTTCATCAAGCTCCTACAGGGGTTGGAGTTTGGCGGCGGGAATCTGCATGGGATGTTCGGCACCTTGCAATTATGATGCACCAACGATGTACCTTTTGCCCTGCATCTATCTTTCTGGTGAATTGAGATGTGCAATCAATGCAAACCAGGCTTGCACAAAAACCCAACCACTAAACTCACCCCATGGTTACTCACGCACCTCAACATCAGGACCTTGACTGCAGGTAACGCATCTCACTCTGACAAACAACTCACTCAATGCCAGGGCCTGCACACTCCCGCCGCCCCCACACAATGTCCATGTTCTGCCAGACGCGTCTGGTCAGCACTCATGGCAACCCCAGCCTCTTTACCCCAGGCTAGCCCCTCCAACGCGCGACAGCTCGCAAACGGCGACGACGCGCCAAAACTCAGTTGCTCAGCTCAGCGTGAAGTGGCGAGGCGTTCCAAGTGACTTGCCTCACCCCGACCTACTGATCTCCCATCTGTTACATTTTTTACACAAGCTCACCAGGCCTGCTCAAGCATTAAATCAGCTTGCGCAGCATTTAGTCAGCTTCTGGCGCCCGCCGCTGAGAGACATCTTAAGCACCAAACTTTGCATCTTCCATATCTCTGGCACCAAACTTACATCATACCGTCGCCACCGTGGGGGCCGTGGTTGGTCACTATGCCAGACACTACCAACCCATCAATCCAGTCTGACGATAACGACATTGACTTGATGTCACTTTTTGATACCTTCTACGACGCGCCTGGAAGTCCATCACCAGATGCCGCCCGTTCAAAGACAGCGGCGACACAGCAGCGCTAATTGCCCACCCAGCGGCTTTCAGGCACTTCAGACTCTTGTCGCCGACCTTGGGTCTCTTGTAACAGAAGTCGAGGCTCTTGCGAAATATTTCAGAGCCGATATCAAGGCTCCCGTGATCGATGATAAGGCTCGCGCGATTGATACTGAGCCTTCTCCTCCGGCCAGTATCCCCCATAACAACACGCACCAAAGCCAATACAAATCCCGACCCGACTACGAGCGAGTTTTGGCCAGTTTGACCTGGGGCGACTAGGCGCGACTCCTTGACAGAGCCGAAACTGCTTTTGAACAAGCTCAGGCTGCGCACCAGACTTCTGCCAGTGTCGTCGCCTACATCCTCGGTAAAGACAGAGCGCTTCAGATGCTTCGAGTTGCTAGCGATTAGCACACCTTCAGAACTGGCAATATTATCGACACTTCCTCTATCAATAAAGCTGGACCTGCCGCCGAGTGCAGACAGTCCAGCTCCAACGCAGACGATGTCAAGTGTGACCGCCACGCTCATCTGCGAAATTCTGAAAACCACGGCACCAACACCGTCTCCCAAGACATCAATCTATCCGTCCAAATCCACGATGCACTACTAGACGAAAAAGAACGCGCACAGCGCTGCTTGCTTCGAAAGCTCATATTAAGCCGTCTGGCATATATGGGAGGCCAAGATGAAGCGAGACGAGATTGCCGAGCTGGATAAGAAGTACGATGGCCTGCGTGCTGAGTATGGAAAGCTGGAAGATGAGGCGGCTGCAGTGGTCGTGCAGTTAGCTGCAAGAAGATGCGAGGCCAGAGAGTGGAACATCATGGCATATGAGGAAGACTGGCAGGGCATTTTCGATGAGGATGTGGATAAAGAGTGAGCTTTACCTGCATGATTCTCCATGGTTCTGCGCTGGGTGAAATGTTTGGGCGCACAATGTATTCCCTCTCCAAAAACGAAATATTATGCTACATAAAGGTAGTTCGACCGCTTTGCCCTCTGCTGTTGAGGCCTGGATAAGATTGTAACATGTCAAGGACAAGCTTGCATCTAGTTATGATTGAGATGGACTATATTTCACAGCATCTACTATTATCTTGCCAATCAAAATACATGGGAGCACGACCGACCCATCGCGATACAAAAGGATGACTCCTAGAGCGAGTGATGAGTTGATCTGCTTCCTACCCCGCGAGAACTGTGGGATCACCATCCAGCCAGATGATATTCGCCTTCCAAGTCTTCATCTTCCACAGATCTCCAATCTTGACCATATCGCAAGCATAAAACGCACCCGATGTGAACTTTGCCGAGCTTGGATCGACGCCCTCTCCAGGACGAACATGCTGGGCCAACGCCGAGCATGTCGCCGTCGCTGTCCTGCTGCTCGTGATATTAATGCGCACGTTGGAGAGAAAATGTGTTGTGTCGAGCTTTGAGACACGGTCGAAGACTGCCGCCTTGAACTCCGCAATGCCACGAGCGGTTGAGCCAGGCATCTCGGCGTCGATATCCTCAGTGATGGCTGACAGAAGGAGGGCTTCGTCGGCGTGGTCGAAAGCGAGAAAGGCGCGGTTGAGCGCGTCACTTATGGCCTCGCGCTCTGTAAGGCCGCTTGTGAGTTCAGCTGGGAGTGCAAAGGCCATAATGATAGTGTGAGATACCCTCCAAGAAATGGGGAGGCCTGAGAGACTATGAGATGGTGATTCTCGTGATGATTATCTGTTGAGGGCTTTATGTTTCATTAGCCCTATTTATATTCCTTAGTAGAACTATACTGTGGAGGTAACGAGCAGTAGATTGATGGCCCCAGCTTATTGGGTATGTCAATCTGCACCTAGTCATATGACAAGTCCGTTAACTCCTATGTCCGTTGGAGATGCAGCACAATCCATGTGAGAGTCATAGCCGTAGGCGAGGTTAGCAATGCATTCCTCACTTCATTTATCGTGCAATGTCCGATCGGATGATACGGATGGACAATGAATCTCAGGGTGCGAAATGTGTGGACATCTCATGCCCTTGGTATGGCGATCATGCAATGTTATTCGTTAGGGTAGCTTTAGTGTACGCTGTCCAAGGTGCGAGGAATAGCCATCAGTGCAACTCGAGACGACACTTCAGTGATGTAGTCACAATTGTCTAATCTTGCCAGGAACTCCCATGTCGTTGGAGTGAGCATATGGGGATTCTATCGACGTCGAGCAGTACGATCATAGTGTCACGGTTATCAGGGAGCGTGAACATAGAGGAACTCTCTAAGCCGGTGTCATTTGTGACTTCAAGGAGTACTATGAGGTTAGAGCCGCCTCCCCAATGATGGGAGACACACGATATGGCTGATAAGCGCTAAAACAAAGACCCAGGACTTTGCGTAGGTTTGCCGTCCTATTCAGGTACAAAGCCACCTAGTCGATGATGTCGGTAACTAGGAAAAACACATTTGGCGATCATCCTGAGGTCGCGAATGAATGACTGCTTGGTCCCTTATCTCACCACCAGACCCGTCAAATCGTTCTAATAGTTTTCGTCTCCTGCTCTAACTACCTATATACCAGCTGCATCACCCCTACCCTGTTCGACAACTACCGAGCTAGCATCTGGCTCTCATAAGCACTCTCCCCCCCCCCCCCCCCCAGATCAAGCTCACTACACCTGAAGCGCTTTGTTAAACATCAAGAGAACAGCGGGATTTAGCACATAATTATCCAATAGGTAAAGCAAGCATACCAGCTTATCAGACTAGTAGATACCTCAGTCCTTCCTAAGCCCTTTACATTCTAGAAGATATATAATGCTACAGAACCTGCTCTCGACTATAACAAACTCAACTTAGTCGTTACTTTTCCTCAAGGTCCCATCAACGCTCCTGTCAAGGACTGCCATCGGAGGGTCAAGATAATGCATAGCCCCCCATTCCATAATGTCCTCTCATTGGCGTGTTTGCCCCTTCCTCAAACATTACGTCTCTTACAGCCAGCTACGACCTAATTCAAGAACCCAAGGTAAGAGAGCACCATTGGCAAAAACGCCTACAAGAATGGGGATAAGGTCATTAGGACACAGTAAGCTCAGTCACATCATTGAGATTCTACATTCTCTCGGTGATAGTACGGTGTCGGCGGGTACCCTGCTCATCTCCACGATCTGCAGGACACCACCTGACCTATTAGTAGTCACCTTGTCTGTCGACTTTTTCCTCAAGATTTCTGACACATTGAGCCTCATAACACCACTATGCCCGTCTATAAGGTTGATTCTCTTCCATATGTATAACGAGGATCGTTCTAATGTTTGAATGCGCTCCTAGATTCATCATTCACTCTTAAGCTCGGCTAAACCTGTGGAAATAACACCAAGGCTTGGCGTTATCTGTGAACATCCGCCAACTCCCCCTAGATAATGGAGGTCACTTTCTCATTGACGATCAAGGTATGCAGCATCTGCAAACGCAGGATTGTTCACACGACGGATTTCCGTTAATCTGGCTCACTGATGTAACATGCTCCGCCAACATGGAATGCCTCCAATTTACGATGGGTGCCGATACCTTTTGCGCTGGATGAAAGTGCAATAAGGTACTCAAGTAAGTTGAGCTGCTAAAGGCAGACCTGGCGCTAGGGAATAAATTATCCGTGATATCCCGGTAGGCCAAACAACTCATCCCGCAAATGATACGTATCCTGTCCCCTGTATATTTGTCGCGGTACAAGCTTTACAATGGATTTCGTACAGCCTGCAGAGTCCTTGACCGTTAAGATGGAAAGTGTGTTACTTGATCTGAGTTATATTTTCTCGCTCGGTTTTGAGAGAAACCAGACTGGGATACTTTCCCCCGCTTGTAAGGTGAGTTGCTCAGTTCTAATCCATCGCTGTTCATCGCTTTACCTTAAGATACAGCTAGTAAAGACAAGGGTATAGATAAAATGCATTAATAATTATTTATTACATTTTAAACCATTATTGTTTTTTTTATTATTTATATTCAAAAGTAACTCCTCAACCTCATCGATATATTTAAGGTTAAGATTGTTGAATTTAACAACCCAAGCCAGACAATCAACCTTTGAAACATTAACGCTATGTAGCATCTTCATGTCATGTAGCATACTGCTGTCTCGACCAGTCATTAGAAGGGGAAGCCCTCTCTATCGGCGACAGCCTATCGTGATAGTGATAATCATGCATGTTCCCCTCACCTGCCAACTCAGCCGGCGGAGCCCCCTCACCGACCCTGCTGACTTGGAAATCATTTTTGGGAGTGATGCTCTGATGATGCATGTCAGGTGACCGGTGCTCACTTGTCAGTTCAGACGGGGGACTTGCAGGCCAGGCCTGTCCTCCGGTATAAGACGGAGATACAGGGGATGCCCAGCCCGTGACACCACTCACAGCCATTGGTGGTGGTGGTGGCGCCGCCACACCGTGGTTCTGGCTGTAGTGCTTCCTGCGCTGATACACAAGGCAACCGATTCCCAGCAGCGCAAGGATGAACGCCACTGTACTTCCAACGGCAATTCCCGCTATCGCTCCAGTGCTGAGTCCTGAAGATGGCTTGGTAGTGTGTGATGGGGGCGATGGCTTTTTGGTGCTTGTGCCAGTTACGCGCGTCGCAGTCCGTGTCCCCGAACCTGCAGTGCGTTCCATTTGCACAGCCAAGTCGGGGGCATCGAATCCACTGATGGGTGTTGTGGTGGTAGCGCCACCAGCAGAATTGCCTCCAACCGCCGTTCGAATGTCAATGGGCACAATGTAGGTGGTCAGACTGGGCTGATACAGTGCCCAAATTGCATCTTCTTTGTTCTGCTTGCCCAGGTTCATGTTATGTGCGCCCTGGATTGCTGGTACGTCGCAGACTTTGTCGGTAGCGTTGGAGTAGGTGCCTCCTATGACGAGCATTTGCGCATCGTCGACGACGTTGCAGCTCATCATGCTCTTCGGGAAGGCTCCAGTGCCATTCTTATAGGTCGGGTATGGGCCCCTGATCCATTGGAAACTTGGGATGGTCAGGATGTAGATATCGTCGTAGCCTGTCGTATCTGGAGGGAAGCCTCCACCGCCATAGATGTAACTGGAAGAGTCAGCTCTTGAGCATTGACATTCCATCTGTATGACTCACATATTGTAGCTCGAATGATCCTTTGCCCAAGTCGCACCGCCGCAGAAACGGCGCCTGTCCTGAGGGGTATTGCCTGATGTCTTTTGTGTATACCATTTCGCATTCGCGACATCAAACAGGAAGATCTCATCCAACGGCTGCGGCGTCAAGGTTCCGTTACCATACAGATCTAGAGCGCCCCCAAAATACACCAACATTCCACCATCGCCAGCTGGAATGAAGACCATAGCTCCCTCTGCTCGTCCTTGATCATCCGGTCCTGTCATATTGCTCCAAGTATTCGAATCCATCTCATACTTGATCAATCCATTTGATGCTCGCGGCGGACCCGACCAACCTGGAACTGAGGCATTGCTTAGCCACCCGCCGTAGTAGTACGCTTCCCCTCTCGACGAGATGGAGACACCAGCACCATAGCTAGCCGCTTGAACTTCTTGTGGAGGAGCACCAAACGAGACCCATTGATTGTAGATGATATCGTAGCTGTAGAGATCGAATGATAGAGGACGGGATTGATATGATTCGCCGCCGTAGAGGTAAAGTCTTTTATTGACCGAGTCTTCCCATAAAATGCCGCCGTTGACGCTTGGGATCGTGTCGTTCTTGGAGAGGTTGGCGTGGAACGGAGGCATGCCACCGCTGTTTACGGCGTCAAGATCATTGAAGGAGAGAAACGTGTCTGCGCCGATATTAGTACACTCTTAAATTGACGGGTAAAAGTGCTGACTAGTGAGGTTATTTGTCGCATCCTCATAGTTGATCAAACCACCATCGATGTACAGCTTCCGATCCACGACAGCTGACTGGTGACCCCATCTCCGACAGAAGTTTTTGACTGGATCATTTTGCCCGAATGAGGTGCCAAGAAGCAACCCTACAAGGAGAAAAACTGATGGGAATGCCCGCGGAGTGTACATGGTAGTGTGGTACTGATAGAACACAAATGATGATTTGTATAATTCTTTCCACAGAAGCTAAAGGATCGCCGCATCGGCCTTTCTTCATCCACTGGAGACGAGTGATATAAGTAGCAGCTCACATTCGTCCCCCCGCTCAATGAACTCGATCCCAAAGGGGAAATGAGTGCGGCTGGAGTACTCCCGATCGAGAACGTAGATGTGACGATGGCTGGAAACAAATGCATCACACCCAAGGAAGAATATTGCCAATAGCTCAAGTTGAGATGCATTAGCGTATTGATTCATCTGCAGACAAGGCTCTGTCGAGACCGAGCCTCAATCACGATGGAGAGCATTTGTCTCCTCACACTGGCTACAAATGACACTTTAACTACAGTGAAATGGCAATCCATGGCGGGCTGAGTGCAGATCCCAGATCTAGGCCCGCCAACTGCAGTGGTACCCAACAGAAGGGATGCTACGTCCTGGAACGGTGAGGCTCCACTGCAAAGGCTGGATCAGACCAGATTCCAGTTTGCTACCTGAAGGTGGCTTCAAGCTGAACAACCATTACCATGCCATTGGTCACAGAGCCTCGAACAAAATGAGCCCTTCAAATCTCTTTATCGCCAGTAGCAAGTCAAGGTTACAGTAAAACTGTGTTTACAGCTGGTTAGAGTTACCTGTCAGAAAGATCAGGTAGTAAACGTCTGATCCTTGGTAAAAGTAAAGCAGCTCCCCGCTCTTGGGCTGGATTCTGGATTTTATGTGGCTTATGCAGGGTGATATCTTGGTCAGTATTCTTTCATGGGCGCCACAAAAGTCACATAAGTGGTTGCTGCAGTAAGCAATTAGCTTTATCACGCACTTAGGTGTTGAGGGTGTGAATACCTCTACAGAGCGGTCCATGGTACGTGGTGAAAAAGAACAAATCAGGCTGCCAAGAAATATAGGTCTGCATAATGGTTTCTCCAGTTAGGTCTTGTACGACTCCTCTACAGTGCTTGCGGCGAGGAATGGCTTTTCTATAAAAACATAACAATAAAAAAAAGGTCATCCCCTGCGTCTGAAGTCTTATGTGAAAAAGGATTGCTTCATAAAGTTTATACACTGGATCTCCACGTCAACAGGTTTCTTACTTACCAGTAACTAAATACAAAAATAGAAAGATAAGCTCCTAGATTTTTTTTCTAGACTCTAATCCTTCTTTCTTAGTCCCATCGCTATGGACCGATGAGTTCTTCTTCATCTGTAGCGAGCCCTGGATATCGGAACCCCAGGTATCGGAACTCAGCTGAGCTGCGGAACGCCGGCACACGGAAATGCAGTTGACACTGAAGTAGAGCAAATTAACTGTGATATTAATCTTGCAAGCTCGCCGATTTACTAGGTTCTCTCTGCCAGAATAAGCTCTCAGCCACAAGCCTTAACTGCAAGAGTCTAAGAACACCTGCATCGCTAAGATTAGCTTTATAAAGTAAGTATATTAAAAGCTAATTTAAATATTACTTTATAAGCCTTTAAATTTAATTATAATTTTATAATATCTCTTTAGTTATTAATAGCTTATTTTTTTTTTTTAAGTTACTATTAGCCTTATTTAGGGCTATTAAGCTTTTAACTTTTTATATAATAGCTTAAATAGTAAGGCCCCTATAGTAGGCTAGAATTATAGAGCTTAAAATTAGTTAAGGTTTATCTGCCTTAAATAGCATAATTACTGCCTTAATTAAGTAATATAAGTACTGCCTTTTAGTAGCTATATTAACCTTTTTCTTTTACTTTAATTAAAAGAATACTAGGCCTAGTATACTTATTATATTTCTATTTAAAGGTTAGTTAGACCTTAACTAAGTAAGAGATTAAATATAAACTTAAAAATATATTCCTTAACTTATTAATTATAGTTACTAATATCTGTTAAAGCTACTAATATAATATTTATATAAAATAGCCTATAGCTATATAATTAGCTTATTATATAACTAGCTATAACCTTAATATAGCTATTAAGCCTACCTTATAAGTAGCTAATAAAGAAAATCTAGAAAATATTTATATAATAATAGCTATTATTAAAAAAACTTCTTATTAAAGTATTAATTTAATTTTATTAAAATAGCTATCTTTAATTATAAGTTAATTAAGTTAATTAATTATATAGATTATTTAGCTTATCTTAATATAATTAACTTAAGCTAGGTTTATAATAAGCTTATAAGCCTTTTAAACCTAAAAAAGGTTTTAAAAGAAAGTTATTTCCTTTAATTAAACTAGGTAGCCTTCTTTACTGCTTTTATAAGCCTAAACTTAAATATATATAAAGAGTAGCTTTATAATATAGCTAAAAGGGTTATTACTATAGAGGGGATCCTGTTATTAATATAAGGATAAAGGCAGGGTAATAGCAGGGTTTAAAGGTTTAAAGAAAGAAGGTTAACTCTATTTATATAAGTTAGTTAGCAAAAGTTAAATTAACTTAAAGTTAATAATAACTAGCTTTATTAATTAAATGCATATGCCTAGGCATATAACTAGTTGCCCTTATATCTAAATAGATAAAGTAAAATTAATTAATAGCTTATATAGCCTTTATTTTTAATTAATTATTATAATATTTTAAAATATAACTTTATAACTTAAAAATAATTAAATAGTAATTAGCTAAAATACTTAAAATATAATATATAAAAGTATTAAAAAATAATTTACTTTTATTAATTATATCTTTAATAAGTTTAAAGACTATTTATAAAAAAAAGCTTTTATATTACTTAATCTAAGTTACTATAAGCTTTATAATAAATTTATATAAGCTATTAATAAAAAAAAAGTATATTAATAATTAAAATAAAACCTATATAGCTTATTTTTTTTTTTTAATTACTATTAGCCTTATTTAAGGCTATTAAGCTTTTAACTTTTTATATAATAGCTTAAATAGTAAGGCCCTTATAATAGGCTAGAATTATAAAGCTTAAAATTAGTTAAGGTTTATCTACCTTAAGTAGTGCAATTACTACTTTAATTAAGTAATATAAGTATTACTTACCTTTTAGTAGTTATACTAACCTTCTTTCTTTACTCTAGTTAAAAGAATACTAGGCCTAGTATACTTATTACATTTCTATTTAAAGGTTAGTTAGACCTTAACTATTAGTTATAGTTACTAATATCTATTATAACTATTAATATAATACTTACTATATAAAATAGCCTATAGCTATATAGTTAAGCTTATTATATAACTTACTATAACTTTAATATAGCTATTAGGCCTACTATAAAGGTAATTAAAAAGAAAGAATATAAAGAGTTATATATAATAATAGCTACTATTAAAAAGAACTTTTTATTAAAGTACTAATTTAACTTTATTAAAATAGCTATTTTTAATTATAGCTTAATTAAGTTAATTTATTATATAAACCTTTATAACTTAATTAAAGTAACTTAAGTTAATAATAAGCTATTAGCTTTTAAGGAGCTAAAAAGAGACTTAAAAAAAAGTTATTCCTTTTAGTTAAATTAAATAGCCTTCCTTATTGCCTTTATAGGCTTAAATATATATAAAAAGTAGCTTCTTAATATAGCTAAAAGGGTCATTATAGTAAAGAGGGAGCTGCTTTTAAATTAATAATATGCTAGTTATAGTCTAAGATTATAATAGTAAAAGGATAAAGGTAAGGTAATAGTAAGGTTAGACTAAAGGTTTAAAGGAATAAGGTTAACTTTTATATAAATTAGTTAATAAAAGTTAAATTAACCTAAAGTTAATAATAACTTTATTAATTAAATATATATACCTAGGTATATAATTAACTGCCCTTATATTTAAATAGATAAAGTAAAATTAATAATAAAATAGTACTTAAACTAGGGCTATATAGCCTATAGTTATTAATAAAAGATTTAATATAGTTAATAAGTAAGTAACTTAAATAAGTAAGTAACTTACTTTCTTTAATCTTTTTAACTTATAGCTTAAAAGCTTAAGCTATAGTTTAAAAAAGCTAGCTTTTACTTATTAAATTCTTTATTAAATAACTTAAAAGCTATTTAATAAGTCTTTATATTATAATTACTTTTACTATATATATTATAATATAAATTACTTAATTACTTTAACTTTTTTTAAATATTACTTTTTAATAATTTAGCTATTACTTAAATATTAATATTTATTTAATTAATTACTTATAATATAGTTAATAAGTAAGTATTATAGATAAGTAAGTATTATAGATAAGTAAGTATTATACTTTTTCCTTATATATTTAACTTTTTATTTAATTTAATAATTCTTAATAGCTAAGAATACTATAACCTTTAAATAAAGCTAGAACTCTTTTTATATTTTAGGCTTTTTAAAATAATTTAAAACTTAATATTTAATATATTATAAAGAACTATAAGATCTTTAAATATAGATTATATTATTAATACTATAGTATTTAATTTTCTTTTTTTTTTAATTACTATTAGCTTTATTTAAGGCTATTAAGCTTTTAACTTTATAAATAAAGGCTTAAATAATAAAGCCTTTATAGTAAGCTAGAATTATAAAAATTAATATTAGTTAAGGTTTATTTACCTTAAGTAATATAATTACTACCTTAATTAAGTAATATAAGTACTACTTATAAGTCCTTTAGTAGCTATATTAACCTTCTTCCTTTACTTTTATTAAAAGATCTTTAATTAACCCTTATAATATACTAGGCTTAATATACCTATTATACTTTTAAAGTATATTTACTAACCTGACTTTCTTTCTATTAATTATAATTACTAATATTAATTATAATTATTAATAAAATACTATATAAAAGCCTAGAGCTTAATTAAAGCTATTATATAATTAACTATAACCTTATTACTATAATTAAATTAATACTAGGCTAGGCTAATAGTAAAGATTACTATAAGCTTTATATAATAGCTATAGCTATTAAAAAGAATTTTTTATTTAAAAGCTTATCTAGCTTAATTAAAATAGCTATTTTTAATTATACTTTAATTAACTTAATTAGTTATATAGATCTAGTTTACTTAAGTTATTTTATTTATTTAATTTAGCTAGCTAAAGAGCTAGCTAAATAAAATAAGCTAGAAAGGGCTATAAAAAAAGGCTTGCTTTTTAATATAAAGGAAGTAGCTTTCTTTATTATATTAATAAGTAATTTAGCCTTATATAAAAAGTAGCTTAAAAATGTAATTATTAAGGCTAATTATCTATATTATATTCTTTTAATTATATAAAATTAAAGGTAAAGGCAGGGTAATAGCAGGGTTAGACTAAAGGTTTTATAAAAGTTAAAATTAAAGAAAAAAAGTTAACTTTTATATAAGTTAGTTAATAAAAGCTAAATTAACCTAAAGTTAATAATAACTCTATTAATTAAATATATATACCTAGGTATATAATTAACTGCTTTTATATCTAAACTATAAATAAAGTAAAATTAATAATAAAACAGTAGTTAAACTAGGGAAAAGTAGTTATAATATATTAAGACCTGATTTTATATAAAGGTCTTATTATATAACTAAAGAATATATTATAATTCTAATAACTAATTAGGGTATATTATATACTAAAATAATAAAAAAATTTAGGGCTTTTAATTAATATACTTACTTAAATAAAATATAGAGAATTAAGCAAGTTCTATATATTAAAGTTTTTCTATAAACTTTAAATATTTCTTATTAAGGAAATATAAGTTAAAAAGTTATATAACTTAGATTATATAATAATTATATAATAAGGATTATATATATTAGATTTTTACCCTTTAGTTAGATAATTTATAATATACTATAAAAAACCTTACTTTTCTATTTTAGCTTTATAAGCCTAGCTAAGCCTAATGCCTTTTAAATTAGGTAAAAAGTATATTATATTTTTTATTAAATTTTAGTAGTTTTTATAATAGTCTTTTATTATTATTAAAGCTACCTCTCTTTAGAAATTATAATACCTGCTCTTTTATAAAGTCTATATAAAACTTTAGATTTCCTACTTCTAGAACTCCTTCTTTCTTAAAGACTAATTAACTTTTCTATTATATAATATATATTATTAAATTTAGAAAAATTCGCTTTATTTAATAAACCTACCTTTATCTTATAAATCCTACCTTATGCCTTATTATTTAGTAATTATAACCTTTTATTTACTTAATTTCTCTTTAACCTTTTTATTAGTTACTATAATATATCCTACTACTTATAGTAAATTTATTAACTATTTTACTTAAGCCTTAATATAATATAAAGACTTATTAAATTATTTTTAAATTATTTAAAGAGGAATTTAATAAATAAAAGCTAGCCTTTTTAAATTATAGCTTAAGCTTTTAAGCTATAAGTTTAAAAGGGTAAAAAAAGTATAATACTTACTTATTTATAATACTTACTTATTAATTATATTAATATATTTTATATAATTATTATCTTTTTTTTTATAATTTAGTCTTTTTTATCTTTTAATATTAATTTAATATTTTATTTATATTTTAAAGATTATAAAGCTTAGCTTTTAATAAAATAACTTTATATATAATTACTTTTATTACTTTAATAATTAACTTTAAACCTTTAATAATAGACTTTAAGAAGTTATTATAATACTTTTTAATTTACTTTTTAAGGTATTTAAATTAAAATTAAGCTTTAATAACTATCTTTAAGGTCTTTAAAGCTTATAGTATTAGTAATTAAATAGCCTTTTTAAAAAACATTAAGGTTTATAGTTATATATTAAGCTTTAAGATTATAGTTTTTAAATTAAAAAAAGTAAATCTAACTCTTTTAAAATTACTTTAAATATTACTTTTTATAAAAATAGCTTAAAAAGTAATATAAAAAGCTAAAAAAGAATTAATTTTAAAGATATAAGTTATTTTTTTTTTAATTACTATTAGCCTTATTTAAGGCTATTAAGCTTTTAACTTTTTATATAATAGCTTAAATAGTAAGGCCCTTATAATAAGCTAAAATTACAGGAGTTAATATTAGTTAAGGTTTATTTACTTTAAGTAATATAATTACTGCCTTAACTAAGTAATATAAGTACTGCTTATAGATTTACTTCTTAATAGCTATATTAACCTTTTTCTTTACCTTAATTAAAAGATCTTTAATTAACCCTTATAATATACTAGGCTTAGTATACCTATTACACTTTTACTAAATATATTTACTAACCTGACTTTCCTTTTATTAGTTATAGTTACTAATATTAATTATAACTACTAATAAGATACTTATATATAAAAGCCTAAAGCCTAATTAAGGCTATTATATAACTAACTATAACCCTATTACTATAATTAAATTAGTACTAAGTTAGGCTAATAGAAAAGATTATTATAAGCTTTATATAATAGCTATAGCTATTAAAAAAAACTTCTTATTTAAAAGCCTATTTAATTTAATTAAAATAGCTATTTTTAATTATACTTTAATTAATTTAATTAATTATATAAATCTAGCTTACTTAAGTTATCTTATTTATTTAATTTAGCTAGTTAAAAAGCTAGCTAGATTAAATAAGCTAGAAAGGGCTATAAAAGAAAGCTTATTTCTTAATATAAAGGAAATAGCTTTTCTTATTATATTAATAGGTTTAAACTTAGCCTTATATAAAGAGTAGCTTAAGAATATAATTATTAAGGCTAATTATTTATATTATATTCTCCTGATTATATAAAATTAAAGCATATCTGTAAATAGAGTTAGGTAAAGGCGGGGTAATGGCGGGGTTCTGTAAAGGAATAAGGTTGACTTTTGTATAAGTTAGTCAGCGAAAGCTAACTTGACCTGAAGTCGATGACTCTATCAATTGAATGCACGTGCCTAGGCACGTGACCAACTGCCCTTGTGTCTGAATAGATAAAGTGAAATCAATAATAAAACAGTAGTTAAACTAGGGGTAATAGCTTTTATAGCTATTAAGGATTAAAAGATAATATTAAGTATTTAATTATTTAATTATAAATTAATTAAAGTGCTTTAATTACTTAAAACCTAGCTTATTATTTATTTACCTATCTTAGCTTATTATAATAATTTAATTATTTAAAAAGTTATATTTTTAATATTAATTAATAAGGTAATATTAGCTTATATTAATAATAACTAGTATAATTATTTAACTTTTTATATTAATTATTTAAATTATAATAATTTATTTCTAATTTTTAAATTATATTAATTTTAGCTTTTTTTATATTTTTAAACTTATAATAGCTATTTTAGCTATAATAAAGTCTATTATAAAGCCAGTTTTATTAAAGTTCTAGATATTATTTAATTAAATATTATATTTTATATAAACCTAAACTAGCTATAAATAATAGTTAAATCTTTATATTTAGCTTTTTAATAGTTATACTTTTAAAATAAATATATCTTTAGCTTTAGTTATTACTTTATAAAGTTATAAGCCTAGTACTTATTAAGAAGTAATATATTATAGTTAACTAGTAAAGAATTAGCTATTTTATTTATAAAATATAATTATAAAAGAAATTCTTATAAATTTAAGTTAAAAATAAATTAAATTATTATTTACTTTTTTAAATTAAATAGTTTTTATAAGTTTAAAATAGAATTATATTATAATTAAATACTATTTTAATAGTATTATAAAGTATAGTAATAGACTTTATATTTAATTACTACTTATTATATATTTAATTTAAAGTTATTTTAAAGGGCTTAAAAGGTAAGAAAAATTCTAGCTTTATTTAATTATTATAATATATTTAGTAATTAAGAAGTATTTAATTAAATAGAAATATTATAAAGTAAGGGATTTTTAAGTTACTTACTTATTTAAGTTACTTGCTTATTAACTATATTATATTTAATATAAAATAATTATAATTTTTTTATTTAAAGCTATAAAACTTTTAAATAAAGGGTATTATATTAGTTTTTAGCTATTAAGGTTATTACTGCGCCTGATTTGCTATAGACTGCTAGATATAACTTACTATTCTATCTTAAGATGCTTTTATCTATAGATAAGACTTAAGAGGAAGTTAACTCTATATAAAACTCCTATCCAGCTTCTGCTAGAAGTTCTATCCAGGCTAAGATAACTAAAGGTATAAGAGCGCAGATAAGAGTCTAGTTATAGTATACTGTCTCTAATCTTTCCCCAGGGTTGCTAACGGGGTTACTGAGGTTATTACGACCCAACACAGTCTGACACACGTAAGACTGCATACCCTACCTTTTTCCCCTAATTAATTGCTACCTACCCTATAGAAGTCAAACACACGCCATTTAATATACATAAATAACTATAAATATAATCAAACTAACCCCATTTAACTCCTAATAAATAGAGTTAAACTAACTTTATTTAATTTATATATTATTTAAATATATATATACAGTTACTTAGCAGTAAATAGAGCTTAGCTTACTAGTTATTAATAAAGCTTTTTTATATTAATTAAGCCTAATATATATTAAATCTACTATTAAAAGATATAATACTTTAATAACGCTTAGTTAATGCCTTATTCAATCTGCTAACAATAAACCCAAGCATAGCTTAGTTTAATACAGTTAGACCCAACCGTCACAGAGGTTGTCCAATCAACAGCCGCCTTTAGGCAGGCAAACCTGAACCCCGCTTTCGGGTTTCGCTGGGCAAATTGTTCTAGATACATAGCACAGTGTTATCTTCTTCTAATATGGAGAGTTCCATTCGAGATACCGGAATATCTATAGTTTATGAGCCTAAAAACAGACCTGCAGTCATAGAGTACGTTTATTCGTTCTCCTGGCGCTTCCGGTGCTTCATACTGACTGATCAGCATCCTCCTCGTACATGGCCTCGGTGGTCATCCTCGGAAAACATGGAGTTGTCCCAAAAGGGCCCCCGTAACACCCAAGCTGTTGTCAGCCTCTGAGTCATCAAGGAGGAAGTTTTGGAGGAACAGCCTCGATCGCGCTCTAGATCATCTCCGTCAAATATCTTTGAACACGGCAGGAGAAGCTGTGCTTGAGGCATTACACGACGATGCCAACCCCGGCGTGGTGTTTTGGCCCGTCGACCTTCTCTCCAAGGACTTCCCGGATTCACGCATTCTCGTGTTTGGATATGATAGCAAGATAACCAAATACTCTACTGGCTCAGTCAGTGAGAATAGTGTCTTTTCACATGCCAAAGACCTTCTTTTTGCCCTCGGCCTAGAGAGGCCCCTTGATCGTCCTCTGATATGTGTATTTCATAGCCTGGGCGGTATTATCTTCAAGGAGGTACGTCTTTTCGCAGAATCAAGTTGCAACTAATAATTTATCCTCTAGATGCTTTCGAGAGCTTCATCATCCACACGACATGAGCATCAAGATATCCTTAAGTCAGTCGAGGCAATTATCTTCCTTGGTACACCACACCGGGGTAGTGTAGATATTGCCGCTAAGGGGGAGTTAGCTCGGTCGCTGCTTAGTGCCCTAGGAGTAGCCACGACTCCGGTCATTCTAGACTCTCTCGGCCTGAAGAACACAGATCTAGAGAGAGCACAGGAGGAGTTTTCCCGGCTTTGGCATACGAGCAATTTTCGGGTCAAGACTTTCCAAGAGGGTCTCATTCACCCCAAGTTAGGAAAGAAGGTTGTTCCTGAGTATTCGTCTCTCATTGGGGATCATCGCGAACATGCCGAGACGCTGCAAGCTGATCATCTGGAGATTTGTCGGTTCTCAGGGAAAGACGATCCAAATTATCAAAAAGTCGCTCGCGAGATCCGTTCTACCTACCTTTTAATCACGACATCCAATCGGCAAGAGTCAAGTGGAGACTGGGGAGAAAAGAACTATCACCCAATACCGAGTGTTGGTGCACCTCAGTATCTGGGGGATATTCTCCATTATCAAACCAGTAAAGTATGTCTCCAGTCACTGTGGTTTCCAGCTATAAATAGACGATACGAGACTTTAGGGAGACCAGCTGAGCAGACATGCCATTGGCTTTTTGATGATGAAAACTTTCAGGATTGGCTTAGCGAACGAAATAAGGAAAGACATCAAGGCCTTATCTGGATCAAAGGTAAACCAGGCTCTGGAAAGTCAATGCTGATGGGTGAAGCGTTCCGTCGAGCAACCCAAAGGCAAGAAAAAGCCCCAGCCCCGTCTCAAACAGCGGCTTTCTTCTTCAACGGCAAAGGTGATGAGCTAGAGCACTCTGTTTTCGGCCTTTTTCGGTCCTTGATATATCAGCTTTGCTCCAAACATCCCCCTTTCCTACATTGTTTCCAGAACATTTGGAAAGCAAAGGTCAAGACTGCGTGCTTCACGGCACTGGAACATATTACTTGGCATGAAGCTGAACTCAAGACAGCATTTGAAATGTTGATGCTCCAGAAACGAAGCAGCAGAGTATTGATCTTCATCGATGCTCTGGATGAGTGTGACTCAAGTAGTGTGCGAAATCTAGCCTACTTCTGGAGGAAGATAACAAAGTCAGCTTTTGCTTCGGGAATCGACCTGAAAGTCTGTCTATCGAGTCGGCATTCTCCCTCCGTCACTGTGGGTGACTGCTCGGAAGTCATCATGGAACAACACAACAGTCACGATATCTCGACACATATCAAGCAGAGAATCGAGATTGGAATTGGCATCCAGAATGCACAATGGCAATTATTGGAAGAGAAAGTAAGAGAAATGTCGGATGGCATGTTTCTCTGGGTAGACTTGGTTGTTGACGACTTACTTCGAAGCTGGGATGAAGGTAGAGGTCTCGAATACCTTTTCAAGCGAGTTGAAAACACCCCACAAGCTCTCGAGACTCTATTCTCTGAAATGTTGTCAAATTTGACACCCGAAGGGAAGAAAATCGCTGTCAAACTATTCCAATGGGCTACCTTGTCCACAAAACCACTTCGTCTTCACGAGTGGCATCACATAATGGGGTTTATCAGGCATCCCACGCCGAAGTCGCTTTCTGAATGGCGAGCATCAGATTACTTTACAGCAACTGATGAGCAGTTGGTGAAACAGATCAATTCTCTTTCTACGGGACTTATCGAGGTGACAGGAGCGGTCGAGGTCCCGCCGCATGACTCGGGCTCCGACGTATTGTCAGTGGGTGTAGACGCAGGATCTTTAACACTCGATTACGGCGGTACTAGGATCGTGCAAGTAATACACGAGTCGGTGCGGGACTTCTTTTTGAGAGGCGATGGGTTCTCGGTGCTAGACTCCAGTTTATCGACCCATCCTATTGGTACTGGACACTTGTCTATCATGGCCACTTGTCTGGACTATGTCAATATCGGTGAGCTCGATGCTCTGGTAGCGGCACGACAACGAGTTACGGGTCAAGAAAAGAGCCCAATGTCATCAAACAAGTCGAACAGTGACTGCTCTCTGTCCGCTTGCTCTCTTGGATGTGATGAATATCCCCCACAAGGCACAGTCACTCTACCTCTACGTCGCAAGCGGACGCCAGAAGAATATAGAAGATCAGGGCAAACCACATCAGATATTCCAGAGTCATACCCATTCATGGCTGTACATCGATGGCTGGAGGAGAGCAGGAATTCGAATGTTGAGTCGGATTCACTGATCAAAGTTCCACAGGCTGCATACTCCGACGTCTCTGACACATTTCCTTCTCAAATCCTAGAGGACCATCCTGCGCTTCTCTCGTATGCCACATTCGCATTGTTTGAACACGCTTGCCTAGCGGACATTGACGGGGCTGACATAACTCCAATTCTCGATCGTCTCAACGACGATTCAACATGGACTCGTTGGAAGTCTTTGAGAGAAGATGTACCGCAAGGTACAGAACTGCTTGATTTCTTGCATGACTTGGGCCTTGACTCATGGATCAGCGCTTTTCACGGTCGATTCAGTCGCGGTCAAAAGAGACAAGGGAGTTTTTCTCCATCCGAAATTAGCACTGGAAGACGCAGTCTTTCTTCGATTCATCAAACATCGGAAGATGAGAAACGACGGAGTACTTTTCGTGGGCCGGTTTCATTACCACGAGTCGAATCTCAAGAACACCCTCCTCCGATGAGTCCCTGGAAATTGCGAGGGGAGAGCCCCCAAAGTCTTAACCGCGTACCTAGAAGACGAGGCAGTGTCGCCAGCTTTGGCTCTGCTAGCAGCCACGATGGATACGGCCGACATTCCCCAAAATTCGAGTCTCTGAGGCCAGTCAATCCGAAACACTTCGGAGGGACAAAGGTGCCAGGATTCTTTATGTGCGAATGCTGTCCTAAAAAACCGAAAAGGTTTGATACGTTAGAAGAACTCAAGTAAGTCCCTTGATGATATAAGCTTCGCCTTTATTAACGGTAGTAATAGTGCACATGAGGCTGAGAAGCAATACGAATGCTCATTTTGTGGAAACAGATTTAAGAATAAGAATGAGGCAGAGAGACATCAGGCCTCGCTCCACATAAGACATCAATCTTGGTCTTGTTCATACCTACTAGGGTATGATCGCGCCTTTCAGGAGTCTAGTCAGCGACCCAAAGAATGCGATATGTGCGGATATTGTGGTGGTGACTTTCCACGTTCTGGTGCAGATGCCGGGAACGGGGCCCATGCTACAGGAAAAGACTGGGATGAACGCATAAGACACTTGTTGGAGATCCACAACTTTTGGAATTGTGAAAGCACGAACAAGTTTTACCGAGAGGATCACTTTCGGCAGCATTTAAAACATAGTCATATGGCTACCCAAGGGAAGTGGTTGGATAAACTAGGCGAGTTATGCTGTAGAAAGGGAGAATAGGAGATTGAGTAGCAGGAGTTACTTAAGATATGCGGCTGGGAGCTTCACAAGAAGCTATGTTTCTCTCACCCCCGAGACTCTGGTGCACGGTCTACTTCGTGGGGACAAGGCAAGCCGGCACTCATTGCTCTTCTGCATATGACTAAGATGCTCTGTGCCACATGCCTATGCACACGATGTTGACGGGGCTGTGTACTGCCACCGCTGTGTTTTCAGCCAGGGTGCCGACACGTGACTTCAAAATGAAGCCCCAAGATATTGGAGGTATGCAGTCCTTCTTAATATATAATTAAAGCTAATAATATTTAGAATTCTTAATTAGCCTATCTAGAAGACTAGGTTTATAATAGCTTTAAGTATTATAATTTAAATTTTAAAATTGTAGAAGGGTCGGGTCGTCATTTCAAAGAAGACCAAGATGGAATTGTTTCCCTCAGCTTGTAGGGTAGGTTATATAATGCCAATCCAGTTCCATATATCGCGTCCTTCCTTCCGACTTAATTACATTAATGATAAATGTATTACTTTATAGTTTAGACTAGCGTTTGTGCGATACTTTCATCTCGATCACTTCTTGTAGTGTTGGAGTTGGAGTTGGAGTTGAGGCTCTCTTTATTGGGTTTGGCCAGAATTACCTTTGCGATGACGCGAGTTGAACAATTCGTAAACTAGCTGCGGGGCGAGTCTGGATCTGGGGCTCAGAGTTGAGATATGCAGTACTGCACAGTGATAAGCTTAAGTCATGCACATTACATTTTTATGCTCTTCTTTCTCTCCCATCACGCCAGCACAAGCTGGCACTTGACATGGTATGATCATGAATGCACCCGTATGCTCGATGGGGAGTCACCTCGGTCTCCTTTCGTCCGGTTCAGGTTTTCGCTCACGTGAGTGCTGTTGATGCACCTGTAGTATTTGTTTTGCTTGTTACAGAATCGCCAAGCACCGAATCTTACTGCTGAAACGCAATTCTTCCGAGTCAACATGGAAATATTTGTTGCCATTTGCTCATTGCTCCTTGCTTATGCCCACGTGCTCGGTGGTAGGAAGAGACGTACCATTTGCAAGGTCAGGCCTCAATTCGGAATAATTCCTTCCGACCCTCCATCAGCAGCTGCAGCCTCACCTCTATCCCTATGCTGCTGAAAAGCAAGTCTGACAGTCTTTCAACCCCTCTCACCAGTCCAAAATTGTTCTCATCTTCACAGACGGAATGGACCTCACGCAACCATCACAAGCGGTTATAACTTCAATACCTAAGGAGGGGGATCAGATTTTACAAAATGCTATCGATTCATTTCGGACCGTTCTTACGCCCTAGCAGCTTACCGAGTTCGACAAGATTCAATCTGTACCAGATAAAGACGCGGTTCTTGTGTTCACGCCCGAGCTAGATCTTTGACGACAAAGCCGGAAAGGCAAAAGTATTGCCAGTCGTCTATTTCCTGTCCTTCAAGCAGTACACAGCTTTACATCTGTTATAAGTACCTTTGTTTCGTCAAACCCTACTATTGCAGCTCTTGTTTGGGGAAGTGTGCAAATGATAATGATGGTAAGTGGGAGTGTGACTGACGACTGGTAATGCCATCGTAGTTGATCATTACCAGATCATGCTCAATGCGGCGCCTTATTATGAAGCCTTTATTGAGTTATGTATGGAACTTGGCAGGATTTGCCCCAGGTTCGAGCAATATCAGGCTCTGTTCCCCGCCTCAGAACGCCTACAGAACGCCTCATGCACTTTCAATCCCTGTATCATCCAGTGCTGTCGGCACGTCGTCGCAATGCCGAAAATCTCGAGCGGATGGACTTCTCCTCTCAATCCACTCAATCCCGAGTTCTGGCAGTCGTTCAAGCAGACCTTTGAGTCTGATTTACAAGTGCTCCGCGATCACAGCAAGAATGTCAACAAGGAGATTAGAATTGCAACAGATCAGTTCCAGAATCGGAGCAACGAGCTCCAAAGGATAGAGAACGAACAAGCTGAACACTCCAGGCGATCGCTAAGTCGCTTTATGTCCCGCACCCGGGATGATTTCGACAGAGTGCATAGGTTGCAGATGCTGAGAAGTGAGGAGTTAGGGAGTACGTGTCGATCTCAGAAGGAAGAACTCGCTTAAACATATAAAAGGGGAAAATAACCAAAAGCTTCTCGACTCTTTATCTTCTTATGACTACATTAAGCCTCTGAAACTGGCTCGTCAGAAGCGATACCCCAAATCAGCAGAATGGATCTTTAGTACAGACGAGTTCCAACGCTGGGTCGATGGGACTACACCGGTTTGCTCTGGTGTTATGGAAAAAGTGAGACTTGGCTGTTCCTGTGAAACTAGTTTCTCTAACACTTCGCAGTGGGTTCGGGAAAGTCAATCCCCTGGTAAGTCTACAAGGCCTTGATGCTTACAGGCTGCAATCTAGGCGAGGGAAATGCCTCCGCCCAGCTTGAGCCTTGATCCCTCGGCCCTCCTGCTATATATTTCCTTAATATGCCCCTTCTTGAAGCTATCTTCAGAGCCTTTCCATTCGTTTCCTAGTCATCTTCACTGTGGCTTTGTCTCAAAATTGCGAAATTGAGATTCTACTGACGACTGAAATGCGAGTGTAATCAACTATCTTTTGACTCAACGATCCAGTGCCCAACGCCGTGTGACGTTCTTTTTCTCACGATTTGACAACTCAGAGTCAATGAAAGCTGAGACTATTCTACGAGCTCTAGCAAGGCAGTTGGTCACCATACATGATGTTTCAGGTGACACTTAGCAGGCTTCGGAGAGCATAAAACATGAGTCTGAACATATCTTATCGGAACTCTCTCGGCTCTTGGTCCGTCTACTATCAAGAAAAGGCCCACTGCCATGGATTGTAGTAGACGGCATAGATTAGTGTCAAAGGGAAGAGCGCCAAGTACTCATCAAGATGTTGAAATCTATGCTGAGCGACGGCGTTAACGTCAGGTTATTTGTTACTAGCCGAGATCATGCAGATTCTATGTTCAAGGAATCCTCTATTAACCTAGAACAAGTTTCTATGATTTCTATGAATTGCTCTCTTGCCCAAGATGGCATGGCACAACTCGTTGATCAGGCTGTCCAAAAGTGTTCTGATTCTGGGGAGCTGCTCGTTAGTGACCCGACACTCATAGCCGAGATCAACAGCACTCTAACAAATCACGCTAACGGCATGTATATTTCTTGAATTTTCCTATGACTAACAGGAGCTGAATTCGTTATAGGATTCTGTAGATATCCCTTATCCTAAGACACCTCTATAGCCAGCCAAACAACGAAAAGTTCCGCGAAGCAATTGCTTTGAGAAATCTACCTAGAAACCTGACGGATACCTCCAAGAGAATTTTAGATCGCACAATCTCTGATGGGAAAGATGGCATTCGTTCAAGCACTTCTCCCGTGGATAGTGGCCGCAAAGCAGCCTCTAACGCTCTCCCAACTCGAGGAGTGCTGTCTCATCCGTCCACTTCAAGAGTGCACTATCCGAGATCGACATGTGAACGGGATTCATCTTATCGACACCTGGTTCCAAGGTCTCGTTGAGATCGATTACGAGACAAAGACGGTTCATTTTATCCATGCCTGTGTTCAGCAATTCTTTCTCACCGTGTCAAATAAACCGGCCTTTCCGAACTTCCATGTTAGCATCCAAGATGCTGACCGCCACATTGGGGAAATTTGCCTCACGTACTTGAACTTCAGTAATTTGAAGACAACCTTAGCTAAAGTGGATCAACCTCTGCCACCAATAGCCCCGGATGAGATCTGCCATAGGGCTCTCAGCAATGAGTGGAGTTGGCCTACGGCACTGAGACTTTCCCAGAGAATCCTTGGTCACAGTCGACGGGCTGCTGACATTACTGGCACTATTGCTTTGTATAAGAGAGCGTCTCATGCAACTGTTCAAGAAACAATGATTCTTAATCACCCATTTCTTGCGTATGCCTCGGCCCATTGGCTCTCACACTCAGTTAACTTCGACCAAGGGCAATGTCAAACTTGGAGTCTATGGAAGAATATGGTGATATGTGGGCATGAACTAGCTGTATCGCCAGTGTCCGATGAACATCATCGGACTATCGATAAAGCCCTTGTTCTCTGGGCAGATCAAAACAGGCACTCTGCACTTTTGCATGTTGTTGCTACGTCAACCGAGCTAATTGTACAATATCACCAGGTCCTTTTCAACTATGTGTTAGAACAGAGTGATGTTAATCTTCTGCAACGCATGTTGAAAACTAAAGGATGGGGCTCGGCGCTCAATTCACTATGCTGCAGAGCGGCGCGTAGGGATCGTCTTGAGATTATCAAGACGCTGTCTGAAGCCGGCGTGGATATCAATGCATACGGAAGGCTCTCGACGCCCATCATTCGTCTGCCTCTAATAGAGGCTATTGCGAATGGCCACATTGAAGTTATAGAATTTCTTCTAGAGAAGGGGGCAAACCCTAACTCGCAAACTGATTTATATCAGAGTACGTTGGAACCAGCGGCAGCATTGGGTGGCTTGAAAGGCCTCCAGGCTTGCAGGTTACTTATCGAGGCCGGCGCCAACGTGAGAGATACCAGCGCCCTGCTGAGATCTTGTGCTCGTGGCGACAGGGAAATTATAAAACTCCTCCTTAGTGCGGGTGCTGATGTCAACGCCTCATACCCTTGGCGGCAATGGAAACTCCAAACCGTAGGCATTTAGATCAATTGTCGGTTACTATCACCATGCGCTAACCTCAAAACACAGAATGATGGTAGCTTGATGTACGAAGAGAGCACGGCCCTACTAGAGGCTTTCTCTGTTCCAGAGCCAGATGTTGATATTATTGAGCTTCTGATTGAATCTGGAGCTAAAATAAGGATTGGAAGTTTAGAGGACAGTGGCTACAGACTCTTACGAGAAGCGATCAGAAGTCGTGATTGCAATCTGATAAGAATACTGATACGGGAAGGCGCTGATCCTAGTGGGAGGCCTGGTCTTTATGCTGCTGATACTCCCCTGGCGCTGGCAGCGAAGGAAGGCTTGTTTGAAATTATGCACTATCTACTGAGTAATGGTGCTCGGGTTATTGGTTTCGACTACCTAGCTGCGGAAATACCGGGTGGTATGAGAAATGGAAAGGACTATGAGGAGATTTTAGCTGCATTAAGACAAGCAGATCAACAATAAGTAGGTTTGCTTCATCCTATCTCTCTGAGATCACTCAAGCTAAATTATTACGAGAGATTTCTGATTATTTTATATATAAACCATTTCCGACCCTTACGTTTAACTTGTGACCTGGGAGTATACAATCACGTATGCATGGTTGCGATACTTAACAAGTAGATAAAAGCTTACCTCACAGCTTATCAACTAGATCTCGTCTGCTGCACAGACGTTATGGAGACATCTCAAACGAAAGATATTACCAAATCCAGATTTAAAGGCCAAGCTCGGGCCTGCGTCTGTAAATCAGGATTCTGCAGATGAGTTCTGAGACCGAGCAAGGTTTCCATGGCTTGACGTTATCATATTACAATGTGATACGCAACACTCAAACCACGTCCATTTTATCCTGACAGCACAACTCACAGCTCTCACTCATGTTAAGCCTTCTGAGAATCATGCCCCGCGAGTAGGGTATCCTCACACCGACGCCACTCCATGTCCGTGGTGATCGGGCGCTTACTGTGACGGAAATACGCTGTCCTGGATTTTACAGCGCACGAGGACCAGCACATACTCTATGACAGGGTAAATACTGTAGCTACTACAGCTCTCTTCTATGCGAAAACATCAAGTCGCTCCGCCCAGGTGCAATACAAGCCAAGGCCCCGAGGCCTGCATCCATCTCACAACTAGCAGGATACACCCAGGCATCACAGTCAGTTATCTACTTATCAGCCCGACGCCTAGCCCTTTGTGTTAGGGCTAGAGCCAATTTATCTACAGCTTTAAATTGAATACGGATGCACTGTCGCTGGTCAACGTAACTGTCTCGGAACGTGTTTGCCTCGTCCACGAGTTTAAATAGTGACTGACAGGCCAGCCTAAAAAGGAGAGCGGCTAAATAAGTAACTCAGCATAATAACTAAGTATATAATGTATACTTGAATTCCTGATATGTGTTTTCTCTACTCAGAAGAAAGAGGTGAAGATATTAGATGGTCAAGCTTTTGGCAGATTTTCAGGAATTGGGCCATTGCGCAGCAAGCGCAACATTCTCTGCGACTTAATCAGCCTTACTGTATTAACTCTCTTGAGCTTAGTGCATACGCCTTGGGTGTCGGGCAGATTGGTGAGTCCTGAGAATGCCTCACAGCCCACAGCCAATCAGGTGTTGTGGCAACCTCATCAGCTGAAAATTAATGCCAATACCCCTCATTTAAGAATCTCATAGCTCCGAGTAAATTAACAACAAACATCCCGCATCAAGCATGGATCCTTTGTCAATAACTACAGGCTGTATAGGTCTAATCTCGGCTATCGGCACGCTCTCTTTATCAATCAACAGCTTTGTGCGAACTTGTCGTGAAGCTCGTAGTGACCTAGATCGAGTCGCACGAGAGCTCCTGTCCCTGCAGACAGTCCTTGAGCTCATTAAAGATGCAATTGACGAGGATAGATCATTTCCTGACACTCTTGCATATCATGTTTCAGGTATTTTGGCCAACTGTCACTCCGTCGTCCTCGAGTTACAAGGATGCATTACAAAATATTGCAACAATCGGTTAAGGACGAGGGCCTCGTGGGCTATCAGTGGCCAGGGAGACGTCGCGAAATTACGGTCAAATTTGGAGGCTCACAAAGCGGCACTGGAATTGGCTCTTGATATGCTTGCCCTGTAAGGCTGATCCTGGCCTCGGAGACCTAACCTTGCATGCTGACTTATCTAGGCATACGGCTAAAGCAATAAAAATGGACACAACAGAGATCCGGAATGATACATCAGCTATAAAAGATAGTACGGCTCAAATCCTAGAAGAGATCAGTCAACTCCAGGCACGGCTATCACATCAGGATGACTATATCCTGCAGAGCTTTTTGGAAGACATGACAACATACACGGAGAACGCCTTAGACGGAGCATCTATCGATTGGGAAAGTTCTAGCTTACGGGCCCCATCTCCCATCATTGAAGAGGAAGAAGGCGCAGGCTCTGATCACCTTTCAGATTCGGGGTTTTCCGCGCAGTTCGCGCTTTTCAATGTTCACAAGAACCATTCTGAGTATCAAGTTGCTGAAGAGGACAGACTTTCGGTGTGGGAATGCATCACGAACGTGGAAACCTACTATACGGGGGTAGAGGGAGAATGGCAGGACATCTGCTTGAGACGACGGCGCCGAGCAGCAGTCCTGACAGAGCGGCGTCCCCCATCCCCGTCTACAGTACCTTCAGAATTCTTTGATACCTTTAGTCTGAGTTTTGATTGGGGTATGCCACAGGGCGGACCAGACCCTTTTGCTGACGAGTCCGACGCTGAATCTTACACGACTAGTTTTACAGCATTGACGTTGCCTGGACGAGAATTCGCCTTTCAGGACATTCTTCGGCCCAGCCGCTTCCGACCACCCAGACGGATCAGGATCGCATTCTATATCCCAGTAGATTCTTTCAGCATGTTTCCTGATGAATTCCAAACTCAATGGAACTTCATTTCTCATTCTATTGAAGCACTCGCACAGCGGGTTACATCACCTTGGCAGAACATTGTTGTTATCATCGAGGGGCCTCCTAGGTGGACGGGTCTCTACCCTGAGATCCTTATGCTCTTCAGGGAACTGGGTATCCTGTTTGAAACAGATCAGTCGATAGATTATGTTGGCCGTGTCTCGGTATATCCGCCTTATACTATGGAACGTGATGAGATCTTTGAGCGACCGATCCTGGGGACTATATACGAGGTAGGGCATTCACTCAAGAAGCACGCTGTAGTCCGTTTTGTCTAATATTCTTTTAGCATACAGTGCGGCCAACAAAGTATTCCCGTGGAGCCCATTTTCAGAATATTCTAGTCACTACACCACTACAGGTAATCGCAGTAGCACCACATCAGCATCGAAAGGACCCAAGCCATTATAATTTACAGTACCATGACAACTGGGCTGTAGCTGTTTGTAAAGTTTTGAAACCAGAGTTTATAGTCACTCTGCCACAAGGTGAAATGGCAAAGATCCCCCATCCCGGGCGATTTCTTGCAGACCTCTGGAAGTGCCAGACCCGATTTAACAACTCAGAGCATAAGCATGTCAATCAATGTGTGCTGCTTACACCCTTGGAGTTTCAAACAGGCCGCGTTGGGGTAAAACCGGCAAGGCCAGCAAAGAGCAGAGTTGAACTTTTCAAGAAGACGCCCACGCAACCCGAGCAACTCACCACGGCGGTAGAGAGCGTGATCGACGTCAGGTCTCAGCCAGAGTCAACTGCAAGGAATACACCCAATAGCTTCAAGTCTCAGCCAGACTTAACTTCAAGGGACATAGCGACTAGCGTCAGGTCTGAGCCAGAGTCAACTCGGAACATACCTCCTGTTATAGATTGGAATAATACTTATATTTTATCCGGCTTGCTTATCTTATACATCTTACTTTTCTCTACCTTTTATACCTATATTCTATTTAGCTTAGTTTTCTTTTATTTAGTCTTTATTGTCTTTTTTACTTAATATTAATAATACTATAATTATATATTTTATTTTAAATTTCTTTTATTTTATTTATAAGAATATAATATAGTATTAAGGAGATATTAAATAAAGTTTTATATAAAATAATTCTTTAATATTTAAACTTTAAACCTTAAGTTAAAGTAGCTAGTTTATATCATCCCTTTTTAAAAGTTAAATTCTAAGTAAAAGTACTTAACTTATCTTTTAAACTATAAGCTATATTAAAAAGCTTTTATTTTATAAGTAATAAGCCTAGTAATATAATAAAGTAAAGGTTAATAAATAAAAAGCTAAGATAGTAAATAGTAAGTATATTATAATTAATTAAATCTTAATATTAAAAATAAGCTTATTAACCTATATATAAAGAATTTAAAAAGCTATATATTATAGTTTTTACTAATATAAATAATATATTATTATAGTAAATTAAACATATTATCTCTTAGCTAGATAGTAAAATCTTAAAAATATTAGGCTTATTATAAACTTATTCAGCTAGTGTCTTCTTTATCAGCAGGGGCAAGGCCATCATTATCAATAATTGAAGAAGCATGAGACTGACTGCAGCGGATTGGTGAGGGGAGGAGACATCAATGGCCACGTAGCAGTCCATGACAGATCCCTTGCCGGGGCGAATACAACCTGTTGGAATGGTCGAGAACTGGCCCTGTATGGTGGCCACTCTCAATCAGTTGTTCTGTTGAAAACAATTTATCGTGGTTGTCGATAGCCGGCTGTGCACGGCGACCGACCTGAGTAATATTCTAAGAGGAGATGATTTAAGTGCATGAGCCAGGACGGTAAGTTCGGCAGGCACTATAATTTGATCATCGTGCCGCCGTTGCGTCCGATAAAAGATATATAGCCTGGACAAACTGAAGTATAAATCTTGCAGGTTATTACTGTAATAAGGTTGAGGTTAGAAGAGGTTTTAGCCTTAAGATGTAAAGATATGAAATGCATATTAATATATTTAAGTAATATACTTATTACCTTTCTTAAAAGTTAAGACTTAACTTATAGCTGTAAAGCTAATTACCTTAATAATAGCCTTTAATTACTATAAATAAGTATGCCTTATTACTTTTCTATAAAGATAATTTAGCTTATTATATATAGAATATTTATAAGCTAATATTAAATAAGTCTATTAACTTAAGACAGTACTTATTAAATAGAGAAAGCTTTACTAAAAGAATAGAATCGCGTGGAACGTACTGCCTTTTTTACAGGCTCATGCAGTCAGTGAAATCCAACCAGAGAAGTCGGGGCCAGGCAGGTACCATGTACTTCTCTGAGCTGACGTGTCACGAGTCGTTGATGATTTTAAAGGTCCGTTTCGCACCAATGTCTGGTGCCTCGGCTAAATCAACGTTCAATCACTCGCTCACACAGGTACTTAACATCCAGCTTACCTCTTTTGAATGCATTTTTTGTTTTCAACTACCCACATTTCCCACAAGGCGAGGAGGGTCTCGAATGTCCGGCATTCCGACTTGCAACTCCATCAAGCTTACGAAGAGAACTTCGATAAATTATCGTGTGGCCGTCAGAGATTACAGGATTAGAGTACTCCCAATAATTCTTCCCACCACACACTTACCCCGCAACGCTCGACAATCCGCAGCTAGTCCCTTACGATGGGCTTCGATTGTGGCTTTGATATCTATCCACGGCTGGAAGCGACCGCCGCAAACCAAATCATCTATCAAAGGTTCCTGGAGGAAATTACAAAAGAATATGGGGAGGTCTATGAAAAAGAAGGAAGGCGATCGGATGGCAAAGTGCTAACTACGTCGACAGAGTCCGATCCCTCCGACAAATCATATATTTGGTTCATGGTCGGCGAGTGTCCGCATTTGCCGAGCAATCCCAATACATGTGATTACTTCCTCCGCTTCAGCTCAAAGATCAGTGGGGGTTTGACATCACCTGCCGAACCGTACATCAGAGGCGTATACAAAATTGCAAAAAAGTACTTTGGTGGTAGGGTCCATTTCTGGCACGAGATGAATGAAACTGGTGATGAGAGGCAATATGGCTATTATGATTGGCGAACGATAAATGATACGAGTAAGAAGCTCAAAGAGCAGCGGGATCTGATAGATTTCATGGATGAGGGAAGAGAGACGACCCTGCATCACTCAGCGTCATCACAATGCACCTCGGGCGTGCCTCGAATTCCATCCCAAGGCTCAAAGCAGGATGGCAGTTCCTCGCAACCTGCACGGAACGATTACTTTTCACCGTCCTCACCTCTCGGAACAGATGCAACAAAGAATGCATATGTCATCAGACCGGTTCAGGGGAAGGGACAAGGCTTGTTTGCCACTTCCAAAATCCACAAAGGCACGCGTATACTTTCAGAGGCACCCATTTTTAAAATCCCCCGCGACGAGCCCGACATTGAGGTTGTAGATCACGCTATCATCAGGGCATTGAAGATTCTAGATCGGGATCATCAACGAGCATTCTTTGGTCTTCACAACGCCTATGGAAAATCTCATACTCCGTTCCTTGGAATTGCTAGGACCAACGCTCTACCCCTCGGCTCCGAAGCCCGCGAAGTTGGCATTTTCCTTGACGCATCTCGTTGTAACCACTCGTGTCAAGCTAATGCCCAAAATACCTGGAATGCAAGCATCGGATGCCTCACTATCCACGCACTCCGTGACATCGAAGAGGGACAGGAAATCACCATCTCTTACCTGGGTCGCAGGATGGAATTTGCAGAGCGCCAAGTTTTCCTGAAGGCAAAGTTCTTTTTTGATTGTAGCTGCGACCTCTGCACGCTGTCGCTGGTCCAACGTGAGAAAAGCGACCTCAGACTGCGGAAGATCCAATTCATTGACGATTCGCTTGGCGAGTCCACCTCCGACTACGACACAGGACTTTATCTCGCGCATACCTTACTTCATTTATTGGAAGAGGAAGGCATCTGCGATGCAGGTGTTCCAAGAGTCTACTACGACGCATTTCAAATGGCGATCGCGAACGGGGATGAGGCAAGAGCAAAGATCTTTGCTGAGAGAGCATATGCTGCTAGGGTGCTTATCGAGGGTGACGATAACCCAGACACAGCGAAACTAAGAACATTGACTGAGCGACCTTCTCAGCATCCGCTCTACCAAACCAACAAGGATTCCCCACCAGACATCACTCCTCCTCGAGAGATTGATCAGCCGAAGTTCGATGACTGGCTTTGGAGACGGAAAGAGTGGTCTGAGCAACCGGTTGCCTCGAGTGCCAATGATCCTTGGGATATTTTCAGTAACGATCCCCCGCATATCTACGGCCAGTTTCTGAACGATGGGGAGTCTGAGAGCTTTGACTCGTTGAGTACCAGTTCAATTCAGGCAGCTCTATTTCGGAGTCTCAGCAAGTCGCGATTTAATTAAGATAGTTATTCCTAGTAGTTAATTCTATAGCATGTACTTTACCAGGCTCGTAGAACTTCAGGGGACGGTCCCTACCATATCTACTACCCCTACAGGTCTGGCTCCCTCCCATCCACCGTAATGAGCCAGCAACCGCAATCAAATAGTACATGGAAGGCCAATACAATAGATGGACCAGTGCACTGAATGGGCTGGCTTTTCAAGGAACTAGCCCAGAATCTAGGTTGGTATATCATGGGGTGGCGCATCACTTGGACCAGCTTACTACATAATATCGTTACTCTACTCAAAATAAGTACTGAGGAGCAAACCTATCCAGTTTTAGAAGGATGGGTACCCGTAGCCATAGCAATCTTGATTGCACGGTCGCCCCTCCCCTTTTGAGATGGGCACATAGCTGATGACGAATGTTATGACTTATACACGCTATTATGTTTCAACTCTAGAATATCAGCAAATTGCATGTAGTATGGATTGGGCCACGACTCGGCTAACTATACTGTGAGAACCTGTTGTCAAAACGGAGAGTGGGTGCGATTGACACGATATCAGATAACAGCGTCAGTATCTGAGCAGCTAATAATAAAAGCCCTGAGGTAGAGCTAGACTAGCCTAACCTAGACTGAGCGCCAGCGAGATAACAGTATTATTTCTCGTGGTAATAAAACTATAAGCAGCCGCACATCACTTCGATTTAATAATGCAGGGCCAAAACACACTCGTTACCAGTACCTCGTCAAACGTCGCTGAGCGGTAGCCCGCAAGGACGTTTCCCTGTCCGACCCACGACAAATGCTTCGCGCCATAATCACACCAAGGCATCACAATCAGAATCTCATAAACGAAAACCGATGCCTAACACCAAGTATCAGGCCAGAGATCACTTACCAACAGCTTCAGACTAGACACTTAATCACCATGACTGGTCGATGTAACTGCTGGGAATGCGTGCGCCTGGACAGTCCACTGAGGGAGGTTATGGCGATATTAGTAGTAGCACCGGTTTATCACAAAATCTTGGCCAATAAACAGTAAATATGGGATGCGCCTAGCCTAATGCAGTTACGCTAGCAAACGCCAGCTAATGTCCGGCTGATAACTGAGTTCGGTCATCTTGCACTGCTGTCTGAAGCTCATATATTCAAATACTGGTATTTTATTAAAGCAGAAAGATTGTGGTAGGCCTGTATGCTCTTGCTATACTTCCCTGGATCTGACACTTTTTATTTGCAGTTTGTGCTCCTATTGAACTGTTTTGGTAAAGTCGGGTGTAGCTAACGATGAGGCGGATCAAGCGTCAGTTATCCCCAGTGTCACATAAGATCCGATTGCCCAATTGCATATTTTGACAATTCGCCTATGAATGAAGAAACTCTCCTCTTTTAAAACAATACGATGATTTTACCTTTATTTTATTTTGCAGTTGGGTGTGGACCAATCGGTTGTAAGTTTCGTTTTCACCAACGTAGGTTGAGAGAAGGAGATCAAACAAAATTATATAATCATGTGGCTGGGAGTATACCAGTTGTCTTATAACCAATTTCAAAGACAGACAACAAGGACTTTTTACATAGTTGTATGGAATTGCATCAGGATTGCTTCCGACTCCCGTATTTCGGAGACTCGGATACACCCCATCTCTCATATCAAGTGACTTGGGCTAGCGCATTGCGACCGCAGGTACCAGCGGGGATACATAGTCTTGTCATGATCGCAGTCATAAGGCGGACTGGTGACCTCTAGATTAGAAGGCCCTCGAAAGAAGAATTCAAGAGTTGATGAGGGGCATTGGCAGATTCCCGAAGTCGAATTTCCAGGATTGCAGAATACGAATATAGAGTGGAGAATATGGAGCTGAGAACATGGAATTGAGGATATGGAGTTGGGGATACTCTAGAAATTATCTCCTCAACCAAGAGCTTACCTGGATGTTTTCCTGACCCTGAGATCGATTACACACTTTCTGTGGATTCTGTTGTTTAAGGGTGTCTCCGATAACTGGAACCACGAGTAGGTTCTGGGGTCTATGAATGTTGGTGCATAATCGCTAAGAGATTCCTTTCTCAGGCCTTAAACCCACCGTTACCTTTGGCTTCTACACTATTATAGAAACATCTGGCGAATTCACATTTTAGTTTAATGTTACATAGGAGTACAAATATATAAGCTATAAAATATTCTTCAGTACTAATTACTACTTTCTTTTATGCTCCGGTAAGGATGAAAGATACTGGTCATGTAACTCCCCCCAGGTCATGCCAACCCACTTTGCCATCTGTTCAGCTCCCTTTCCCGACCAAATAACACTGATAGGAGATGCGTTCAGTTGTACAGCTGCGCCTTTGAGAATCAAGTATCGCATGAGAAGTGCGGCCTCTCTACTAGTATTCTTAGAAGCCAGGTGGAGAGCAGTAAGTTCGGTCCCATTTTCATCCCGCGGAAATTCTATAGAAGCACCTAAGGCGATAAGCTCCTTGGCTAACAGTAGAGAACAACTGGACTTCGCCACACTTGTGAGTAAAACCCCCAAAGAATGGGTACTCAACCTGTTCCCCAGCCTTCTCAAGGTGTGCTTTACCCTGGCCTCCTTCATTGGATTGTTCTTGATGGAGGTGAACAATGTACGATTGAGAATGAACTCCAACGTCACTCTTTCCTTGTAGCTGGGTCCAGGTTTGACAATAGGCGGCAATGTTGTAAGATAGTCCTCCCACAGAGTATATATCTCCTCTGACTTGTTGGAAAGGGCGACTTTCATCATGTTGACGCAGTCTTCTGGTTCTGTTTGTGGAATGGCCCATTTAGCAAAATCGACATCTTGGCTCTGGATGGCTAATTTGATAATTGATTCAGGTATTTGAGGCTGATCAACTGGTACCAGAAGCTGTGTCAACACCAGAGATCCAGTCTTGGCTGCAAGCCTCCTGGCCGATTCAATACATTCGGGCCTGAGATTCTTTCCCCCTGGAGATGCTAACAAGCGTTGGACACCGTAGACATCCCCTTCGATGACCAAGGCTGGCAGAAATCGTTGAAGTTCAATGACATCCATCTTATCGAAGTCAGTGGCTCCCTTTTGGAGCTCCTCTGGAGCGGGCAAATGGACTTTCAACCAATGTTCATCGCGTCGCGACTTTGTAGAAAATCCAATGGTGGAAAAGTCGCAATTTGGAGAGAAGCATTTCCAAGGCTTTCCATGATTCTTGGTATGCTCACTTAGTTCTCCAGGGGTCTTGAAGCCTCGGAAACTATGTTCACAGAAGGCATGTGTGCATCGAAATAGGTTAGAGCCGTAGTTAGATCGTAGCAAAGATATCTTCAAATTATCTCCGCTGTCCACGAGACTTGCATGTTCCTTTTGGATGCGTAATAACATATGTGAAGTAGTCAGAGGATTCAAGTTGATCCATGTGTCACCTGGAGATCTGTCAGCCTAATGTACATAAGGCTCAGCAATAGTGACGTTACTGTTGCCCCAATTCCAATCCAGTCTTTTATCGTTGAGATAAAACCTCAAGGTTTCAAAGAAAATGAAAAAGACTTCAGGAAAGTCCTCTTGCAATTTCGCACATCTGAAAGGCGGTCCAGATTCGTCGATGGGATGAATAAATGAATGGTTCTTCCCCTGCAGGAACATAATATCCAGAAGCCTAACAAGGCTACGCGGATAGTCGCGACCTATGGACTGATGTACTAATGTAGGCCAGTAATGGCATCCGTATTCAAAAAGCCGATACCTTCCGACGAGTATGTTGCCCCGGATCTCGTCAAGGTCCAAATCCGCATCTATGAGTGTTAGATTCAGATAGGAGATAATGGTTTTGGCAAGCTCTTTGGTAGAGAAGTCCTTGTCGATCGATTGAGAGACGGTGCTGCTGAAAAGGTATCTAATATATATCAGACCTGTCGTTAGAAGCTGAAGATATCTCCCATGGATACGTACTCATGAACAGTAAAGTGGACAAACTGCAGTTTCTCTTCCACAACCTCTATGATTGGACCACACATCTTGATAAAGTTGAACTTGTTAACAATCTTCGGCACATGTTTCCCATTTCCTCTGGCGTGAAATTTGACAGCCAGTGCTTGTTCCATTTCTGGTACGGTCATTGCTAACGGAGCACAGCCGATCCAACCCAGGAGCCTTCGGCATTTAGAGCGAAGTGTATCATCAAGGGTGTTGATACGATGGAAAATGCGATGGTAGCTTGGGCCATGTGTCAGTTACATCTTCCTAGGCAGCGTGCATGAAAGACCTACGCGCCCTCGAGATCATTTGGCAAAGCCCTGAGTTCGTCTCGGATCTCTTCGATGGTGTTCATCTGTTCCAGATTATCGAGAATAATCCGTGCATAAAGAAACATTCCTAATTGAGATAAAGATGTTATTATAAGATTCTCAATCCTACCAGACAAAGCAAAGCTTACCATTTGCCTTGGCCAATATAGGTGCAACTGATTGAAATAACTCCCTTCTGACTGCCGTGTCAAATCCCTGATTTGCCAACCATAGTTCCCATCTTTGGTCGATGTAGGTTTGAATACTCCCCGAGTTCCTGTGATCGACCCGAATCGCAGTGGCTTTATCCTTGAGGGCTGTGGCAATGTCATCTTCAGCTCGGCTTGAAATCATCAGTCGCAGATCACTGCAATCCTTGGACAACTCATCGAAACGCTTCAACAAAATCTGGCGTTCGTATTCGTTCATTTCATCAAGTCCGTCAATGATGATATGTGTGCGCCCGGCTGTAGTAAGAAACTTTTTGAGCAGTTCCAACACAAAACTTGTATTACCTTGAAGCTCTCGTTCCTTTGAGTCGAGTAAGTGAGCTTGAAAGCTTTGATCATCTTCAGCAGCCTGGAATACAAGGGAATGAAGAATTGATAAGGCAGATCGGCTGCTTTTCGTTCCGTGTGATATAAATGCGAAGAGTGTCTGGTGATGTTCCCTAGTATGGTCAATGGCTGCTGCCGACAAGTAGGTCTTCCCCGCGCCGGGGATTCCCTGGAGCCAAATATATGTCGTGTTGTTGCTGTTGGGGTCCATCCATTCCCCAAACTCTCCATCCTTCAACAACCATGTTTCGCAGCCAGAGACACATCTGTTGCGGAACCAATCTAGACGACTGTCATATAAGTCTGGCGATACTCGAGATCTAAGGGCACGAAATCTTTGAAGCTGCTGGGAAGCTTCGGCTCGGCTTAGCTGCTCGGACGTGTGAGCTCGAGCTTCCCTTGCTTCTTGTATGTCGATAAAGGTAACTTCGTTTTTCATCAGAAGTGAGTGTTTCTCGAGATTCTTGATGACAGGATCAATCTTCTTTAAGCAGTTGGGCCACAGGACTTCGAAAAACTGCTTCCATCCTGTATATGAGAGGTTATGTTTAGGACTTATCTTCTGCTCAGATTGAGAGAGACCTACTAGTTTTACGAAAGAAGTGAAAGAAAATAGCATAAAGGTCAAGTATGTCCTCAAAATAGAGAGTCAAGGCTGAGATGACCGCATCGCTGGTGTTGAATGTCTGTGCCATTCTGGCAAAGTGCGGAAGGGCGTAGCCGATAGTTTCTAAGATATCGGCAACCTGGTCTAGGACGGAGCTGATCTGGCTGGACCAGTGCAATATGATCTTGATAGGGCCCCATAACAAAGCCAAGATATCAGGTTTTGCTTGGATAAATACTTCAATCACGCTGGCGTACTCAGAAAGTCTGTCTAGGAAGGGCTTGATCTTCGCTAGGTGCCGGAGCTTGCCCTGCGGGGCTAGTTTGGATTGAATATCATTTGTAAGCTTGTAAACCTCTTCGATGGTTCCTGCACTCAGTATTTCATCGTAAATACTTGGGCTTTCGACTTTGCTTCGGAAAAGTTGCTGCGCTTGTTCTAGTGCTTGTTGTGCTGCAGTGCTTGTTGACATGGTGGGAATACTGAAACAGTTATGATGGAAGTGACGGAGAGGAAGAGAAATGCACATTCATAGTGCTTTTAGGTCGGAGAATGGCCGAATAAAAGCCTAAGTGTAAGCGCTGGTAGTACAGCCACGCAGTAATGGTGTGTGATTATGTCTCAGAGATAACCAACATGCATATAATAGCTCGAGGTGGACGAATTAGATCCCTGAATTCATGGCCTCGAAGCTGCGGCCACTCCATCCTCGCTTCACCTCCTTTGCCCCAATGCCAATTAATTAATAATTATACTTTGGTCATCGCAGCCATTTGTTGGCCAAAGATAGGCCGTTTCAGGCATCGATGAGATAACGCGTCGTGTTGTGCTAAGCCCTAACCTGGAATTGACTGTTCCATCATTCTTCTCATTTTTCATCAACTCTTCTTCTCACAGCCCAGAATCACGTTACAGTCATGCCTGTACCAATTTCCAAGAGGCCCAGTAGAATTCTGAATGATTCCAGACCGAAGAAAAGAGCAAAGCAATCCAATGACGATGAAGGCATTACAACACAGGAGGGCTCTACTGTGCGACCGCCTGAGCTGAGTCACGCCAAAGCCAACTCTCTGGTATTGGACGCATCATCTTCACCTTTACCAGAAATATTAGATGGCTATCGCCAGCTACCGAATTCGCGACATGCTGGCTCCAAGCACCAGTCTGAAACAGCTCAGCCTGACGTTACAGCCAATGGTGCAGCGAGAGCTTCGACTCCGCCAGAGGCGTACGATATATGCTTTGGCATGGTAATGCACGCCTGCCAGCTTTCCACCCAAGATCATGTTATCTGACTATTTCTAGTTGATGGTCAAGGCCACATGTACGCAAAGTAACCTTGCGACTCAGGAATGCACCCCCGTTACGCTCGACTTTGAGGGTAGATTGCTGAGGGTGCGAGAAGAAAGCTCGAACAGGCGAATCGCCGTGGTGGTGTCCAACGCTCTCTTTCGACTTGTCAATGAATTTGCTGTCACTCTGACAGCAAATATATGCGGGAAAAAGCCACCGATTGTCTATACATCCAAGAAAAAAGGACAAACCGTATCGGAAATAGATGGCATCAAGTTCTGTTCATTGCGGATTGTTGTCTATGGTTTCCTTCTGCAAAAGGACGAAATATCAGCTATCCTTGCGCAAGATGAATTGTTTCTTCAGCATCCAGGGAAAACTGAATTTGACAAGAAGGTCAAGTACTTTAATCCTCACTATCTTCTGCCACCAGGGCAAAATATGCCGGACGTAGAAAAGCTCACCACATACGCATGTTGTCCGAGATGGTCATCACATTTCCGAGAGCTGCAGACTTCAATGCCCGAGCATGAACAAAGCCAGATTCTACAGATATTCAACACGACGTATCAGCCTATCAGTGACTTGAAGACTATCGAGACAAGTCCTAGATTGGCGACGAGGCTAAAAAGGTAAGGCGGAATGGCTGGGGCACAGGATTCTACTAATGGTTTTTTCATAGGCACCAAGTCGAAGCTCTTGTCATGATGATAGAGAAAGAAGCAGGTGCCTATGAGAACGCACAGTTCCCGGCTATATGGGTGCCGCATACTTCTCCGAGGGGTGATATCAGGTAGGTCAAAGACTTCAACTTGCCGTTAGTTTCCTACATGATGTATAACCTATATAGATATCAAAACATTGTGACCGAGACTTTTAAGATGTCCCGGCCTCCACCCATTAGTGGCGGGATACTTGCAGATGTACTACAGAAGCTTCTATCTCACTTATAGACTTGGCCATACTGAAACCTCTGTAGGAAATGGGACTTGGAAAGACACTCTCAACGCTTTCCCTTATTTGCCACTTTCTTGACGTGAAAGAGAAACGTCCGGACAAAGTTCGCGACCAGCCTAGAGCCACTCTGATTGTGACTCCAAAGTCAAGTAAGTCTTAATGGACTATATAGCAAAAATGCAGTACTTACCTCACATAGCTATCTACTCTTGGGAGAAACAGATTAAAACGTGGGTTGGCTTTCCTAAGCTATTCTGGCACTGAAAAGTGTGAGATGTACTAACTTGGAGGTGATAAATAAAGTCATATCTACGCCGACAAAATCCGATGGCTTACGTATCACGGTGTAAAGCGACACGAAACCTGGAGTGAAATAAAAATTCAAGATATTGTGTTAACAACATATGAGACATTGCGGTCTGATAGAGCGAAGGAATCTCCGCTCTTTGAGCACGATTGGGCCAGGGTAGTGCTCGACGAAGGTAGTTATGTATTCCATCCGTTTGAGTCCAGAACCTCTGCTATCAGGGCTAATACTTGCTATCAGCACACAAGATCAGAAATAGCTCATCCCAGATATTTGCAGTCATGAGTAAACTGCAGACACAATCTCGCTGGTGCCTTACCGGAACGCCAATACAGAACTCCCTCGACGATTTTGGGGCATTGCTCGCATCTATCAAAGTTCCCCCGTTCGAAACCACGGCACACTTCGACCACTACGTCATAAATCCAATAAAGGAGAATCGCCGGAAAGGCTTCTCGATGCTGAGAAAGGTAGTAGCCGCGACCTGTCTGCGAAGAACCAAAGCGACCTACGGACAGATACTCAATCTACCACAAAAGACAGAACGTGTAGAGGTTATTGATATGAGCCGCGAAGATAGACGCCTTTATGAGTTCTTCAAGCGTTTCTCATACCTCACCGCGGGGCTCGACAAGATCTCCAAGAAAAAGCCAGCCACAAATATTCTTGTTCTCATCTCTATGCTACGACTCATATGTAACCACGGCGAAGCGCTCCTTCCTGAGGCTGCTCTAAAGGCCTGGAAAGAGAGGGACTCCAGTGTCTTGTCTTGGGAAGTGCTCGAAGCTAATATCAAGCGGTGCATCTCTTGTAAATTTGAGATTGAAGAATCAGACACAGCTATCTCGCTGACAGAAGACTTGCCCTGCGGCCATACTATGTGCAGCAGGTGTGCATCAAAATTACAGAGCCCTCCCGGTCTTGCTCCATGTCTTGAGTGTAGAGCGCCTGCGGAAAGCCAAGCAATACCTATGATTGGGGCAGGCCTGTCACCGTCTGAAGCTATGAACGGAAATGCTTCCAAGCCGAAACCCCCACCATCTGCCAAAGTTCAGGCACTTATCAGGAATATTTCCAGGGCAGAAAAGGGACCAGAGAGCAGAGTAGCTCGACCAAAGAGGTATGTGGTCCTGGGTTTGGGGCCCTATATCTTTCACTAAATCTGTCAGTGTGGTATTCAGTTACTGGACTAAAATGCTCGACCTCATTGGTTTTGCGCTCAACAGCCAAGGTTTCCAGTTCCAGAGGATTGATGGGCAGTCGTCAATGTCGCAACGTAAAGCAGCACTAGAGACATTTGGAGGTGACTCTGAGTGCAATGTTATGCTGGCAAGCATAGGAGCAGCTGGAGAAGGGTGCGATCTAGATTACTTTTCCGTGAAATCCTTGCTAATCGCTGTGTAGGATCGACCTCACCTCAGCCAGTATAGTCCACATCGTTGAGCCCCACTGGAATCCTATGGCCGAAGCGCAGGCTGTGGACCGCGTGCATCGGATTGGACAACAAAAGGATGTCTATGTCATTAGGTATATCGCCAATGACTCCATAGAACAGGTACTGGGTCTATGTTATAGCTACAGTGGGTAAGGGCTAACTCTATCGTGCAGTACGTGCAGTGGATGCAAAGGGACAAGCAACGATTAATTGCAGAATCACTCTCGATATCAGAGGATAAACCTCAAGATGTCGATGAAGCTCGATGGAAGGTATGTTATTTCTATTTCTCTATAATAAAGTATATTAATATAAGTTTTAGAAACTTATAGAGTTTTTAGAATAAGGATTTTAAAGCATTATTTAACAAGATTAGATAAATTCAACTTAGAATACTGTCTTACGTCCTAAAATCAGAGATTTAAAGGAAGTTACATCTACTAGTCGAAGTATATGATTGATATCAACAGTCATTCCTTAGTACTTGCAACTCCAGTTGATATCTGAGAATTTTCTATAGCGCGTCTTTTATCGTAACACAAGACAGTTCTTCCTTTAATAGAGTAGCATTTCTCATTTTCTAATCTTAGTCTTTATTTAAGAGACTTTGCTGCAACTTCAGTATGTAAAAGAGACACTGACACATTCCGGTTATAAAAGGTTTTCCCCCAACTCGCCTCTCAGCAGCTAATCAGCTTGTATATACACCAACATCTCCCACAGTCCCATGGCACCAATAACTCGTCAGGACACGGAATATCTACAAGCATTGGTAATCTGGCCTTCCTGATTTCTTGGGGTGTTGGCTTGTGTGGCAAATCTTTATCTAATATTAGGTCCCAGGGCTTGAGGTCTTTGAGTAGGTTGCGATAGACTCCTACACAGACTAATTCGACGAACGAGCGAGATAGTGGAGACGATCCTTGACCCTATAATATGCCTACTATCCCCTAGACCGTTTCCTCTTGGGCATTGTTATATGTGTCTACCATCTTCTTGTGAACATTGGCGGGGTGAAAGTCGCAGAATGTAGAGGGCGGGGACAGGATCAGACAGCGATACCATCTATATTAGTAAGGATGCCTCCCACAGCGGAGGCGAGGTCTGGGCACAACTTTTGAATACACTGGAAGCTGCGTGTAATTGATGCGTCTAGAGGTTCCAAAGCGAGCACGAGTCGGGCTTGGGCATACAACAATAAGCCAGGAATATCCAAGGGCACATTTGGGTCTCGCGTTGCTTCAAGCTGCCGATCATACCGATGGGTGAATGGTTGCGGGGAGGCGACAAAAATTCGCTTTAGTAAAACGATGTCCAAGGCCGGTGGTTCGTCGAGGAGCGTGACAGTGTATAATGGTGCGTGAGATGCAACTAGCAATTACTATTTTCCAAGAGCTATATGCCGTATGTCATACAACCCGAACAGGAATTAATTCGAATGCCTATCCTTCTATTCTTAATCGCCTTGTCCTCGTGATTGTCGTATCTTGTCCACCTCTTAAGTGCTTGTTCATCTCCGGTTTGTTCCCATTTCATCCATCTTGTAGTAGCTTATTTGTCTCGTTTCGATCAACTGTCTTCGCCCGCGTCACACACGCCGTGTGAACGCATACTTTATTTGACATACTCTACTCACACTATCTACAATCTTTAGCAGAGGTTTGCTTTATAGACAGGAATATTTTACATGCCAAAAGGTATATTATTTGCTAACATAAAGGGGTCCAAGTTAGTATAGGTTAGAGTATTATAATAGAATAAATGCTAGCAGCTTAAATTTATTTATAGGAAGTTCCTAGATCCTAAAGGTAGGCCTAGTAGGAATCCCGGACAGATAGAGATAATGTAGCTAGTTAAACTTAGCATACAGTGCTGTGATATTTGTACTTCTTAGCATTGGAAAGCCAGCGAGGCTGGGTGGGTTTTGCTTACAGCATCAGGTCTTAAAAAGATAGAACCCCCTATCAGATGTCTCAGCAGCGAGATAAGATATTATAAGTTCAACGAGGTGTACTCTATAGAAGTGTTATTTGCAGTTGAGACTTGTGGCTGAGAGCTTATTCCGGCAGAGAACCTAGAAATTTACTCTATAGGGTGGAATAAAGTATGTTATTTATTTATTTATCAATTAAATACTGCGTATCAAGTGGTGACTTATAGTCATTCTCGAATAACATTCAACTTGCTAACCTAGTACACATGTTGCACCCTAAACATTGGAGCAGAGATCGTGAGATCCGTGACAACTTTCTTGGAATCTAAATAACTTGTGATAAGGACTTTTCAATTAGGTTATCTGGTAAGTCAGCAAGATCATACGATTGAGTGCGAGCATGGCCGCTGCCACTTTCTCTTAACCATGTGCGAAAACTCAATTGCATGGCTATCCTGTTGGCGATGCTGCTAAGAAAATATAGCTGACTCTGATTTGAGCACAGGCCATAAACCCAGTTAACGCTTATTGTGGCCCGTACGGTATAGATGTAGGTAACCTAATATATGCCCTGGCACCTAAGCTAGTAGTACCCTTTAGGTACTAGGGTTAATCTAGCTAGAATATTCTTAAGCTAGTAAAAGCTTTTTAACTTTTAATTAGCTACTATTATAAAATATATCTTAAGTTAGCTCCTTTTAATTAAAGCCTTCTTTTCTTTTTTTATACTTTTTATAATAAAATATAATTAAGCTATATTAGTAATATATATTTAAGCTTTATTTATTTTTTAATTATAGTAAGTTAGTAAAAGTTCTAATATATTCCAGATCGGGTTAATTACCTTAATTAAAGACAGCTATTTTACTCTATAATTAAATAGGTAATATTTATTTAATTATAATAAATAATATATTAATTTATAAAGAATTAAAAAGAGATTCTAGCTATATAGCTTAATACTTAATATAATAACTATTTATATTTTAATATATATTTAATTAGTTAGGTATTGATTTTATTATATTTTTAATTACTTTATTTTTAATTTTAAGCTAAACCTTTTTTATAGCTAAAATAAGTTACTTTAAAGCCTTATTAGTTTTTAAATAAGCTGTAATTTTAGAATACTTTTTATATATCTTTTATTTAAGGATTTTCTAGATATTTTTAATAAAATTAAGGTTAAGACTATATAGAAGCTAGTTAGTAAGAAAAACCCTATTCTATCTTGCTTAAGGCTATAGCTAATCTTAAACTTTCTAGTAAGTAAAGGTATAAGTATTATTATATTAAAAAGTCTTTTTTTTCTTAATAAGTCTAGGAAGATAGAACTGTAAATAAAATAAGATATAGTAACTTATTATACCTCTTTTTATAGACTTAGGATTGCTAGGTAAAGGGATAATTCTAGATAGTCTATTATAGTTAATTTTACTAAAAAATATTTAAGAATATCTTATAGGCTATCTATAGGCTTAGACCTTGCTTTTATAAAGTCTTTTGCCTTATAGTATTATTAAAAAAAGCTTTTAAAATAAAAGTCTTTAGACTTATAGCTAAGTAAAATAACTACTTAATATAGTTACTATCTATTCTATTAACTATAACTTTATTAAAAAACTACTAATTATATTAAAATAACTTATTTTTATAATAATATTTATTATAAAAAGATTTCTTTAATTAAGTAGCTTTTTTATTAAGAAATAGGTAATAAAGTATAAGCTTATATTATATCCTTTTTTTAAGAAGCTAGTAATAAATTATTTTATATAATACTGCTAACTGTGCTTAATAATAAATATCTTAATATAAGATAAAAGTATTACTTTTAATAAATATTTTAATATAAATTTTATTTTAATTTAATAAAATTTATAGCTTACTAAAGTATAGTTTATTTTTATATAACTTTTAGGTTTAACTGTATTAAATAATTCTATAGATTATATAATAACTTAACTTTATACTATTTATAATATCTTTAACTTAAACTCTTAAATTATATATTATTATAAACCTTATTCTTTTATAAAGAGAATAATATATATTTTATTTATATTAGGGCATTTTAATTTATTTAAATAATATAATAAAGTTATAATATTAATATTAAAGTTTTATTAAAAGCAGGGTTAAATAGGAAATATATTAAAACTTTTACTAACTTACTATAATATATTACTTTTATATTATTAAAGTATAGTATAAAGCTATTTATATTATCTATTTTTTATTAAGTTATTATTTTACTTATAATAAGTAAAATAATAGCCTTAAGCTATATAAAGTTACTAGCTTACTTAAAGTATATTAGTAATTAAAATAAAAAGAAATTATATTAAAATAAACTTCTAGCTTTTAAAATTATATATTATAAATTAATTAAACTTTAATAATATTTTACTTATATATTATTAAGAAAATAATAAAAATATTTTAATTCCTTTTAATAAATGCTTTTATTATATATTAATTAATTTAAAAGACTTAAAAAAATAGCTTTACTTTAATATAAGTAAAGCTTTAATAATATCTTAAAGATATATTAATAAGATATAAAATATATTATAGTTATTTTATAATAACCTTAAAATATATATTAAAAGCTAATATTTTAATAGCTTTTATTACTAAGTAAGGTTTTATTTTAAAATTAAAAAAAAAATAATAATATATTAAATTAAGTCAAGTAAATAAAAATAATAAGTAAAGTATAAGTAATATATTTACTTTACCTAGCTAATACTTTAAAAAAGCTTATTATAATAAAGTTATCTTTTAATTAAAAGGTAAAGTAAGTAATAATATATTATTTTTTAAAATACTAGTAAAACTACTTATAGTAATTAAAATAATATATATATAATATATTATTAATACTTTACTAATATATAAAACTAGCTAAAATATAAATATAATAATATAAATAATAATTAAAATAATAGTAAATAATATAAAAAAAAGCCTAAAAAGAAAATTAAAATTAAAATTAAAGCTAAAGCTAAAAAGTAAAAAAGCTTTAAAAATAAAGTTAAAGCACTTAGTAATACTTTAAATAAAAAGGTAAAATATAGCTAAAATATTAATATTATATTACTAATACTTTATAATATATACCTATAAGTAGCTTAAGTCCTTAAAGTTTAATTATTAATAAAGCTAGTATATTTAATAAAATTAATAAAATTATAAATCTATTATTAAATTAAAGATTTACTATAAAATAAGAGATAAAAGTATATATAATATATAACTTATATTTAAGCTATATATTACTAATATATTATAAGCTAATATAAATAATAATATAAATAATATCCTTACTTTAGATATTTAAGTTAATATTAATTTTATAAAACCTTATTATAGTAGTATATAAAGTTAATTTTTAAGCTAGTTATAATATATAAGCCTAGCTTAAGTATATTATTAAAAGTACTTTATTAAATTTTTACTAATTATTTACTAATATTTTATTAAAAGCTTTATTTTAATAATAAAAGTATTTTTATTATTTATAATAATAAAGTAAGCTTATATAAAATACTTATATTACTTTTATAAATATTAAAGTTTTTTATTAAAGTAAGATTTACTAAAGTAAGATATAAGTAAGGTATATATAATAATTTACTTACTAATTAATTAAGTTATATTTAAAAATATTTATTTATTTAATAGGCTTTTACTTTTAGATTTTATAATATTATATTTATTTAAAAAGCTAGTAAAAAGACTCTATAGTTAAGGTATAGTATATATTACTTATATATTATAAGAGTTTTACTAATATATAGCTAGGAAAAGACTAAATAGCTAATAATATTAAAAGACTATTTAAGTTATATAAAGGCTAGTATACTTACTAAATATAAATATATTAATAAAAAGAAATGTAATAAAGTAAAATACTATTAATATCTAGCTAATATATTAATAATATATAATTAATATATAAATTAAGTAATTAAGCTATATATTATTAATAATATACTTTTAATTACTAAAAATACTAAAGTATAATATTTAAAATTCCTTAATAGTAATTTTAGTAAACTTTTTACTATTAATAATATACTTTTAATTACTAAAAATACTAAAATATAATATTTAAAATCCTTTAATAGTAATTTTAATAAACCTTTTATTAAGCTTATAAAGGATATAAGTTTTAATAAAGCCTAGGTAATATATTATAAAGATATAATTAATAAATTATTAAAAAGTAAAAATATCTTTATAGTAATATATAAGGTATAGCTAATAAGGTCTTATAATAAAAATAATATAATATAATACTTATTTTTTAATATATTATATATAAGGTATTATATATAATGCTAAAAAAATATAATAACTTTAAAAGTAAATTTTAAGGTTATATAATACTACTGCCTTTAACCTTATAATCTAATTAAATAAGTAGCCTTAATCTATAAGTATAAAAAGATATTTCCCCTAGCTTTAGTAAACTAAATACTTTCTTTATTATTACTTAATTAAAGTAATTAATATTAAGGCTCTAACCTTAAAGGCCTAATTTTAAATAAGCTAAAGATTATAAAAACTAATATAAAATATAATATTATATAATTAATATTAATAATAGCTATAACTATTTAATTAAAGCAGTTAATACTTATATATCTAGCTTTTTAATTAAAATCTATAGCTTTAAGCTTAATATTATATTAATTCTCTAATCTTTCTTAAGGTATTATAAAATTATAAAAAAATACTTACTATATATTAATAAACTATTAATAATATAATAAATTAATCTTATAATTTTTAGCTATTAAGTATAGCTATTTAGTATTAATAAAAATAAAGCTAAAAATAAAGCCTTTAGTAACTATATTATAGATTAAATATATATATTAAAGGATTTAATAAATTACTTAAAATAAGGTTAATACCTATTAAAGTAATAATAGGCTTTTATTAATAGTATTATATTAAGTAATAGTAATATTTAATATTAGCTATAGTTTATAGAGTTAAGATATATAGTTATAGTAATTAAATTATAAATATAAATATTATATTATAAGAATTAAAGGCTATTATAATATAAAAAAAGAGAAGTAAGAGAGGAAAAAGAAATAAAAAGGTAAATTAGGAAATAAAGGTTTTAGTATTAAAGGAAAAACTATAAATATTAGTAAGCTAAAGCTAGTTTAGTAAGTTAATAATAGATTAGATTAAGTTATAAAATACTATAAAGTAATATAAAAAATATAAATTAAAAGTAAATATAGCTAATAAATACTTAAGGTTAATAAATTATAAAAAATCTCTTTTAAGTATTAAAAGATAAAATATCTTTATAGTAATATATAAAGTATAGCTAATAAGGTCTTATAATAAGAATAATATAATATAATATTTATTTTTTAATATATTATATATAAGGTATTATATATAATACTAAAAAATATAATAACTTTAAAAGTAAGTCTTAAGGTTATATAATATTACTTTTAATTTTATAATTTAACTAAATAAGTAGCTTTAATTTATAAGTATAAAAAGATATTTTTTTTAGCTTTAGTAAGTTAAAGGCTTTTTTTATTATTACCTAGTTAAGGTAATTAATACTAAAGCTTTAACTTTAAAGGCTTAATTTTAAATAAGCTAAAAACTATAAAGATTATTTAAAGATATTATATTATATAATTAGTATTAATAGTTATAACTATTTTATTATAGTAATTAATACTTATATAAATAGTAATTTAATTAATATTAATAATCTTAATATTAATAATATTTTTAATTTATATACCTTTTTTTAATATTTAAATATTATAAATAAAAACTTACTATATATTAATAAATTAATATTAATATAATAAGTTAATTTTATAATCTTTAATTATATTATAAGGCTTTTAAATATATAAAATATATTTATTATATTAACTATTATAAGTAAATTAAAGACTTTAAAAGACTTAGCTAATTACTTAAAATAAGATTAAGATTTATTAATAAAGTAATAGGCTTTTATTATAATTATTAAATTAAATAATAATAATAGCTAATATTAGGTATAGTTTATAAAGTTAAAATATATAGTTAAAGTAGTTAAATTAATAATATAAATATTATATTATAAGAATTAAGAGCTATTATAAGGTAAAGGAAAGGAAATAAAAAGGAAAAGAGAAATAAAAAGGTAAATTATAAAATAAAGGTTTTAGTATTAAAGGAAAAACTATAAATATTAATAAGCTAAAGCTAGCTTAATAAGTTAATAATAGATTAAATTAAGTTATAAAATAATATAAAGTAATATAAGAAATATAAATTAAAGATAAATATAGCTAATTAATACTTAAGCTCTTTTAAATATTAAATAAATAGCTATTAAAAGTATTAAAGTATAATATTTTAAACTTACTTTTTATAATTTTAATAAAGCTTTTATTAAGTATTTTAAGTAAAATATAAGCTTTTATTAAGTATTTTAAGTAAAATATAAGCCTTAATAAAGTATATATAATATACTATAAAAGTATAGTTAATATATAATATAAGTACTTATTATTACTAGCTTTAATATATCTCTTTTATTTAATATAAATACTAGATTAATTAATAAAAAATAAAAGTAACTAGCTAATTAAATTAATTTATATAAGCTAAATATAAATTTAAAGCTTATATACTAGAAAGTCACTAACTTATTAATAAGGCCTTTAAGCTTAAGGTTAATTAAGACTTTAATAAATCTAATAATATTAAAAATAATATTATTTTTATTAATAATAAGCTACTATTAAATCTACTTTTATTAAAAAAGGTAATAAAGATTAAAAATAAAGTATATATTACTTATATTTTACTTATATATTACTTATATTTTCTTTATATATTACTAATATCTTACTAAAAGACTATTAAGTTTTATAAAAAATTTAATTTTATAAAGTATTTTTAATATCTTTTAGATTTTAATTAATTAAAGATTTTTATTAATTAAATTACTTTTACTTACTAAAAGGATTATAATAAAAGTAAAAAAGGAAAGGTATATTTTAGTAAAATATAAATAAAATATAATTAATTATATTAAGTAAACTTTAATATAATATAAAAGAAATATAGCTTAAATAAATATAAGACTTATAAGTATTATTATAATAAAGGTAAGTTATATATTTATAAGACCTTACTAATATATTACTAATACTTTATTTATAAAATATCTTCTTTTATAGCTAACTTATTAATATATAATTTAAAAGTTTTATATTAAAGCTACTATTAAGTATAAGGATAATAGACTTAAAAAATATAGTATTTTAAACCTTTTAATAACTAAAGAAAATAAATAATCTAGACTTACTTTTTAAGTTAAAGAATAAGACTTTTATTATAGCTTTAATAAGGTTTTATAAGTATATTAAAAAGGTATTACTAGTACTTAATAAATATATTATAAGTATTAATATATTATATTTTAATATTATAAATATAAATAATAAGTAATTATAAAGGAATTATTAATAAGTTATAAAGGTTTAAGAATTATATTTTATTTTTTAATTAATTATAATAAATAAGCTTAATTAAAAAATATTAATTTATAATAAAGTTAAATTAATTTTCTAAAAATACTTTAATTAATATTAAAATAAGCTAGATTAAATAATTTAAATTTTATAATTTATTTATATATTTTCTAATTTAATAAAACTTATAAGGTATTTCCTAGGATTTTATTACTTATTTATTAATTATTTTTTATTTTTTTTATCTTTCCTTTTTATAATAAAGACTTTATAATATAAAGTAACTTTATATAAGCTAGCTTCTTATTATATTTTAAATATATTATAAATATATTTACTTTTTATTTTTCTTTTTAATTTAATTATAATATAATCCCTTTTTTTCTAAAGTCTTTTACTTACTTTAAATATATTAAAGATAAAAATAGTAAAAAAAAGTATTAGTTTTATTTTAAGGAATTTAATATTATATATATTATTAATATATTACTAAAATATTACTAATATATTATTTTTTATTATAGTAAGAGAAAGAAGTTTTAATTTCTTTTAGTAAGGTATTTTATTATATAATATATTTTTTTTTTTAATTACTATTAGCTTTATTTAAGGCTATTAAGCTTTTAACTTTTTATATAATAGCTTAAATAATAAGGCCCTTATAATAAGCTAGAATTATAGAACTTAAAATTAGTTAAGGTTTATTTACTTTAAGTAGTATAATTACTACCTTAACTAAGCAGTATAAGTACTGCTTACAGGTTTACCCCTTAATAGCTATACTAACCTTCTTTCTTTACCTTAATTAAAAGACTAAGATAATACTTTTTAATTAACCTTTATAATATACTAGGCTTAGTATACTTATTATAAAATACATTCCTTAACTTAACTTTCCTTCTATTAATTATAATTACTAATATTTATTATAGTTACTAATATAATACTTATATAAAATAGCCTATAGCTATATAATTAGGCCTATTATATAACCTGCTATAACTTTAATATAGCTATTAGGCTTATTATAGGGGTAGCTAATAAGAAAGAATATAAAAAGTTATATATAATAGCAGCTGCTATTAAAAAGAACTTCTTATTAAGGTATTAATTTAACCTTATTAAAATAGCTATCTTTAATTATAGCCTAATTAGGTTAATTTATTATATAGATCTTTATAACTTAATTAATATAACCTAGGTTAATAATAAGTTATTAGCTTTTAAAGACTTAAAAAGATACTTAAAAGAAAGTCTTCCTTTTTAGTTAGACTAGGTAGCCTTTTTTATTGCCTTTATAGGCTTATTAAATATATATAAAAAGTAGCTTCTTAATATAGCTAAAAGGGTTATTATAATAAAGGGAGAGCTGCTTTTAAATTAATAAAAATAAAAGCAGGGTAATAGTAAGGTTTAAAGGTTTAAAGAAATAAGGTTAACTTTTATATAAATTAGTTAGTAAAAGTTAAATTAACTTAAAGTTAATAATAACTTTATTAATTAAATATATATACCTAAATATATAATTAATTGCTTTTATATCTAAACTATAAATAAAGTAAAATTAATAATAAAATAGTAGTTAAACTAGGGATTATATAATATATAACTTAAAGTATTATTTTACTAAACTCTATAGTATAAGTATTTATACTTTTATAATATTACTTATAAATTAATAATATATAAAGTTAAGCTTATTTTCCTTATAATCTAGTTACTTATATTAAAATATATATATTTAAAAATAGTTTATATATTAAAACAAGTTAAAGTATTAGTAATGCCTATAAGGGCATATTAACTAAATATAAGTATAAGGCTTTAATAAATAAATTATAATAAATATATATAGTATATATAAGTAATATTAATATTTTATAAAAGACTATTATATTAAGCTTTTTACTTAAATTAAGCTTTTAGAAAATAATATATTACTTATACTTTAAGTACTTTATAATATAATAAAATATACTTTATTTAATACTTAATAAATATATTATTAATATATTATTAAAGTAAAAGATAAATTAATAAATAAAAAGTTTACTTTTATTATACTTATAAAATATAAAGCCTTAGCTATTAAGTTAGCTAAAAGTAATATAGCTATTATAATTAATATAATTATAGTTTTTATAAAATATATTTAAAGAATCTAAGATATAAAAGTTAGCTATATATATATAATACCTTATTAAGGTATTATTAATAAATTATAAATTAAAAAGAAATTTTATTAATTTAATATATATTATATTATCTTAATATATAATAAAAGTAATACTTTTAAAAGTAATAACTTTAAAACTATATAGCCTAAATACTATAAAGTTATTATAAAAAATAAGTTTAAAATTATATTTCTAGTTAAGCCTATTATTAATTTAGTAAGTAATTTTTATTATAATTATAATATATTACTAATATATTATAAATAAAAAAAGATAATAATAATCTTATATTACTTATAGCTTTAATTAATTAAAATAAAATATAAGTATATTATATTTAATATATTACTAAATTCTTATTAATATATTTATTATAGCTTAAGCTTATAATTACTAAGCCTATAAATCCTAAGCTTATAAATCTTAAACTTATAATTCTTAAAGCTATAATAATTAATCTTTAACTTAATTTATTAACTAATCCTAGTACTATAAGCCTTAAAGAACTTTTAAATTATTTAAACTTTTTATAAGTAATTAAAGTAATAACTAATTAATATATTAGTAATATATAGCTAATATATCTAGGAAATATTTAAAGTATAATATAATTTTATAAAAAAGAAATATTATATTAAACTTAAGCTATATAAAAAAGTATATAATATATTAGCTAAAATTAAATAGAAAAAGAAGCTACTATTAAAGCTACTTAAGATTAATAAGTAAAGTAAATAAGCTATTACTAATATATTATAAAAGCTTTAACTATAACTAATATTATTACTTAAGTTATAAATATTAATAACTATAATATCTTATAATTATATATTAAAGTATAAAGTATATATATTACTTAAATATATTACTAATATATTTAATATAATATTAAGCTTAATTATAATAACTTTATTAAAAATAAGGATATTATTAATCTCTTAATATATAAGTCTTTTAAGAGAAATTAATATAAAAAAGGTAATATATATTACTTATAAATATATTATTAGTCTATTACTAATACTCTTTAAGTAAACTAGCTTTAAATATTAAAAGATTAAAAAAAGGAGTATAATTATAGTAAATCTATTACTGCTTATAGTAAATATATTTTTTAAAATTATATAAGTAAGTTATTAATAAAAAATTACTAATATATTATTAAAGTATTATAAATATATATATCTTACTTAACCTTAATATTTTATATTATATTTAAAAATAGTATATAGATCTATCTTTAATACTATTAAAGAAAAAAGTAATTTTAAAAGCTATAAAAAAAGGTATAAAGGGTATTAAGGATTAGCTAAAATATTTATAATATACTTTTAATATATTTATAATATATTATTATAAGAATTTAAAAGATTTTTAAGAGATATAATATTAAAAATAAAAATAATAAGGGTTTATAAATATAATTATAATACTTTACTTATTATATTAATACTATAATTTAATAAGATTATTTAAAAAGTAGTAATTTAATAAAGCTTTATTAAAGTTTTAATAACTATTTATTAATCCTTTAACTAGCTTTAAGTAAAGCTAAATTTAACTCTTTAGCTTTATTTTTTATTTATTTATTTTAAATCTATAATTTTAATTTTCTTTTTTTATATATTTATTATACTTTTAAAAATTCTTTATTTTAAAGTATAAAAGTAAATACTAAAGTAAGTAATAAAGCTTAAATTTATAAGTTTTTATTTATTAAAAAATTAATAATAGCTTACTAATATATTAATAAAATATATTAGCCTAAAGACTTTTATTAATATAACTAAGCTTATATAAGCAAAATAGCTTAATATAAAGGTTTTTATAAAGATTATAAAGGATAATAAAATTATAAGTAACTTAATATAATTAGCTTATAATAATAAATTAGCTAAGTAATAGCTTAATATTATTAATAACTAGGATTATATTTAAGTTTATAATATTACTAAATACTTTAAAAACTAATTACTTAAATATAATTAAGCTTTAAAAAAAGTATTAATAAAATATAGCTAAAGATTTATAAGCTTATTAATTATCTTACTATATATATATTTAAATTATATTATTAATATAATTAATAAAAATACTAGATCCTGTTTTTATATTATATTAATTAACTTTTTTTTAATTATTTTATAAATTTTTTTAAAAAAAAAATACTTTAATAAAGCTTTATTTAAATATATTTAATACTTACTTTAAAATAGCTTTAATATATATAGTAAATTAGCTACTTAATTAATATAATATTTTATATAAACTTTTAATATAGTTAATTATCTTTATATAATAATTTTACTAAATATTTAATATATTAAAATAATATTAATTAAATATAATTACTATAACTATATATTCTTTATTTTATATTTATTTTTTTAAAGTTAAATAGTTTAAATATTAATTATACTTTTATTATATATTAGCTAGGCTTTACTTTTTATAAGTAATTTATAAATCTAAAAGTATTAGCTATAAGTTTTAGTATTTAGTAAAGATATTATATATTAAAATATTAAGCTACTTTTATTATAAAGTAATATCTAGGCCTTATATATATTAACTATTAATATATTAATAAATAATTAACTTACTTAAAAATAAGCCTTATTAATACCTTATTTAAAGTATATTTAGTAAATTTAAATATAAGTTATTATATTTACTTACTAGCTTTAGCTATAAGTATTAATATAATTTATTAAGTAAATATTAAGTTTTATTAAATATTAGTAATATATTAAAAGGGTATAAGTAATATATATATAATCTTTACTTTTTAAATTTCCTTAATTTTAATTAATTATTATCTTTTAAAAGCCTTTACTATAAATATATTACTACTTTACTATAATATTAAACTTTAACTTAAGTATATTAAATACTATTTTATATATAAATATATAAGTTATAATACTTTTAGAATTTATAATAATATAAATAAAAAAAATAACTAAGTAATAAATTAATAATATATTAATAATATATTAATAAAGTATTAATAATAACTTACTTATAATAGTAGCTATTAAGTAAAAGCCTTAAATAACTTCTTTATCTTTAAAATTAATAATATACTTAAAGTTTATATTTATTTAAAAAGTCTTTAAATAGCATATATTAAAAATCTTAGCTTATTTTTAAAAAAAGTATATAATAAAAAACTATAACTTATTATTAAAATAATATTATATATATTATAATATATTAGTAATATATAATTAATATATTATTTAAGCTTTATCTTTTTAATATTATCCTTATAATAAGTTTTATTTTTTTTTTATAGCCTTAACTTAATAATAATTAATAAATAAAACCTAGATATTTTAATAATAGCTATAAAAGTATTAACTATAAAGTCTTTAGCTAAACTAAAATCTTAATAAACTTAATTAATAAAGTTACTTTTAGGCTATAGTATTTTAAGTAACTTTAATTAAAATAAATATATTACTTAATTAGCTAAAAAGCTATAAAACTTAACTAATAAGATCTATAACTTTTCTATAACCTTAACCTTTTTTAATCTATTTATTACTTAATAAAGATACTTATTATAATAATTATAAAATTATTAAAAAACTAATTAAGCTTATTTATAAGTTTTTTACTTTAATTACTTTATTAAATTAATATTACTAACTTTAATTATAGTTAAGATATTAAATCTAAATAGCTTATAACTTTAAATTATTAATTAATTAAATATATAATCTTTACTTTTACTTAGCTATAGCTAAGAGATTAATAATAATAATATTATAAACTTTATTTAAAGTATAACCCTAAGAGCTAGAATATAAATATAAAAGCTAGTAAAAAAGGTATTTATAATTAGCTATAATAATTAAATAAATAAGTAATTACTTAGCTTAATTAGATTTAAATATAAAATATTCTATTACTTAAACCCTAATTCTAATACTATTTAAAGTTAATACTAAAGTAAGATATTACTTTTAAGTATTAAGTAATAATATACTAATACCTTAAGCTTAATAATAAATTATTAAATTAATAAATTAAAGATTTATTATAGCTTTTAAATTATAATTATTATTAATTTTATAAATATAATCTTTATAAACTTAAAAGTATACTTTTTATAAGTAATATTTAAAGTTTATATATAATAGAATTACTTAAAAAATTTTATTAAAGTTAATTATATAAAATAAAAAATTTATTATATAAAAAAGAGTTTTATTTAAAAATTAAAAAAGCCTTTTAATAAGTAAATAAAGCTATAGTTAATTAAATAGAATTTACTTAATTAAGTATTAAAAAGTTAAAATATCTTTATAGTAATATATAAAGTATAGCTAATAAAGTCTTATAATAAAAATAATATAATATAATACTTATTTTTTAATATATTATATATAAGGTATTATATATAATATTAAAAAAATATAATAACTTTAAAAATAAGTCTTAAAGTTATATAATACTACTGCCTTTAATTTTATAATTTAATTAAATAAATAGCCTTAATTTATAAGTATAAAAAGATATTTCCTTTAGCTTTAATAAATTAAATGCCTTTTTTATTATTACTTAATTAAAATAATTAATACTAAAGCTTTAACTTTAAAGGCCTAATTTTAAATAAATTAAAGATTATAAAAACTAATATAAAATATAATACTATATAATTAATATTAATAATAGCTATAACTATTTAATTAAAGCAGTTAATACTTATATATCTAGCTTTTTAATTCAAATCTATAGCTTTAAGCTTAATATTATATTAATTTTTTAATCTTTTTTAAAGTATTATAAAATTATAAAAAAATACCTATTATATATTAATAAATTATTAATAATATAATAAATTAATCTTATAATCTTTAGCTATTAAGTATAGTTATTTAATATTAATAAAAATAAAGCTAAAAATAAAGCTTTTAGTAATTATATTCTAAATTAAATATATATATTAAAAGACTTAGTAAATTACCTAAAATAAGGTTAATACTTATTAAAGTAATAGTAAGCTTTTATTAATAGTATTATATTAAGTAATAGTAATACTTAATATTAGCTATAGTTTATAAAGTTAAGATATATAGTTATAGTAATTAAATTATAAATATAAATATTATATTATAGGAATTAAAAGCTATTATAATATAAAAAAAAGAAAATAAAAAGTAAAAAAGTAATTTAAAAAATAAAGGTTTTAATATTAAAGGAAAAACTATAAATATTAATAGGCTAAAGCTAGCTTAGTAAGTTAGTAATAGATTAAATTAAGTTATAAGGCAATATAACCTTAGTTTAATTACTATTTTATTATTAATTTTACTTTATCTGCAGTTTAAATATAAAGGCAGTTAGTTATATACTTAAGTATATATATTTAATTAATAGAGTTATTATTAACTTTAAGTTAATTTAACTTTTATTAACTAACTTATATAAATAGAGTTAACCTTCTTCTTTTAATAAAACCTTTAATTTAACCCTGCTATTACCTTGCCTTTATCTTTATATTAATAATAAGATCCCCTTTATAGTAATAACCCTTTTAGCTATATTATAAAGCTACTTTTTATATATATTTAAGTTACTTATAAAGGCAGTAAGGAAAGCTACTTAGTTTAATTAAAAGGAATAACCTTCCTTTAAGACCCTTTTTAGGTTTAAAAGGCTTATAAGCTTATTATAAACCTAGCTTAAGTTAATTATACTAAAATAGGCTAAATAATCTATATAACTAATTAACTTAATTAACTTATAGTTAAAGATAGCTATTTTAATAAAGTTAGATTAATACCTTAATAAAAAGTTCTTTTTAATAATAACTACTATTATATAAATATTTTCTAGATCTTCTTTATTAGCTACCTATAAGGCAGGCCTAATAGCTATATTAAGGTTATAGCTAGTTATATAATAAGCTTAATTATATAGCTATAGGCTATTTTATATAGTAGGTATTATATTAGTAGCTTTAATAGATATTAGTAACTATAACTAATAGGGTCTAACTAACCTTTAAATAGAAGTGTAATAGATATACTAGGCCTGTCTTTTAACTAAGGTAAAGGAAGATGGTCAGTATAGCTGTTAAGGGACCTGCAGGCAGTACTTATACTGCTTAGTTAAGGCAGTAATTATATTACTTAAGGTAAATAAACCTTAACTAATTTTAAACTCTATAATTCTGGCTTACTATAAGGACCTTATTATTTAAGCTATTATATAAAAAGTTAAAAGCTTAATAGCCCTAAATAAGGCTAATAGTAATTAAAAAAAAAAAAAAAATAAAGCAATATAAAGTAATATAAGGAATATAAATTAAGAAAAAATATAGCTAATAAATACTTAAGCTTAATTAAATATATTTACTTTATAAAATACTAACTAATATTAAAGTAATAAATAGTAGTATTAATAGTAATTTAATAAAAATAATAAGTTTTATATTTATAATATAAACTAGCTTATAATTAACTAAAAGGGAAATAAATAAAAGTATTTTTTTATAATAAATCTTAAAGCTAACTTTAATTTATAAAATTATTATATAATAAAGTAAAAGTTTTTAATTTATATTTTATAAAAAACTATTAAACTATTAAAAACCTTTTTTATTTACCTATTTATATATTAATTATATATTATTTAAGCCTTAAGTATATATTAATAAAAGTTATTTAATATTTAAATTTATTTACTTTAACTATTAAATAATATAATAAAGTTATCCTTAATTTAATTAAGTAGCTATAATAAAGGTAAAAAAGAGTAATTATAAACTTTATAAGATATAAAAATAATAAATAGCTTTTTATAAAGTTTAAGTTAATAATACTTAAACTTTACTTTATAAAAAATTATATATATTTTACTAAGCCTAATTAGTTAATAAGTAAAATCTATAAAGTATTAGCTATATATTAATTATATTTTATTAAGTTATTAATAGTCCTTTATTATATTATTTTTTTTATTACTTTATTTTACTAATTATAAAGTAATATTTATAAATAACTTTACTTTTATTTTTACTATAATATATAGCTTTTACTTATTATTTAATTAAAGTATAAAATTAATTAAATTAACTAAATATAAATATATAATAATAATAATTTTAATATATATAGTTATAATAATAAATAATATATTAATTATATTTTATAATAGCCTAATTTAAATATTAATAATAACTTAATAATATATTACTTAAATATTACTTTTAATTTTAATTTAATAAAGCTAGACTAATATATAAATAAAGAGCTACTTTTTACCTTTAAATAAGTAAGGCCTTAGCTATAGTTTTATAAAATAGCACTAATCTAGCTAAATAATACTTAATAAGTTATTAAAGCCTTTTTTATATTTTTATAAAAACTTATAAAAGTACTTATTATTTTTTTTAATATTTACTAATTTAATTATTAATTTTAAATTAATAATTTTAGTATTTTTTTTTTAATTTCTTAATAGTATTAATTTTAAAGCCTTAAGTTAAGATATTTATAAACCTTAACCTTTAAATAAATAAACTTTTAAGTCTTAATTAGGCTTTTACTTAAAAAGGTAAAAGTTATTAATTTATTTTTATATATATAATATATATAATATAAGATTTATATATTAAGTATATATTAAGTATATATTATTTATATATTACTAAGGCTTTAATAAGATCTTAAAAAATACTTACTTATTTAATTAATACTTAATCTTTTTCTTATTTAAGCTTTTATTAAAAAATAATATATATAATACTATTTTTTAAAGTTTTTAGCTAAAGTAAGATTTTTAATATATAAATAATAATTTTAACTTATATTATTATTAACTATAGCTTTATATAATTAAATACTTTTAATTTAAATAATATTAAAATCTGCTTTTTACTTAATATATAATATTTTATATCTTTTTATAATCTATTATTAATACCTTTATAATAACTTTATAAAACTTAAATAATATTTATTAAGTTTTATATAATATTATTTTTATAATTTTTTATTTCTTTTTATATTATAAAAATATAAGTACTTTTTTATAATAATAATTTTTATAATTTATTTAAATTATTAAAAATATTATTAAAATTAAACTTATTTATAATACTTTTATAATATATTAATAGCTTTTAATTAAAGAAATTAAATCTCTTAACTATATATTAAAAAGTTAAAGTTTTATTAAAATTATAAAGCTAAGTAAACTTAAGATATAGTATTTTACTTATAGTAGCTAATTAAAAGTTAAAAAGCTCTTACTAATTTAAAAATATTCTAGCTAGATTAACCCTAGTACCTAAGGGGTACTACTGGCTTAGGGGCCAGGGTATATATTAGGTTACCTATATCTACTGTATAGTGACATCTTAAGATGATTTATATCTTATCGCACGTGCATCATCCGGATAAAGTTTATCTTAGCGTGACTTTCTCATCTTATCGCGCTTGGATGCCATTCCAAGAGTGAAAATCCTCTCTGATTGGTCAGATCAAACCCACGGCGTAATTGGCTGGGTTTATTGAACCGCCAACTCCATTCAAGCCTCTCTCATCAGTACTAGAATTCTCATGGCGCTTTATACAATACATACTCAAGAACCTCTATGAGATCATTATCCCTCTCACCGCAGTAAAGTCATCTATGAGCAGACCTCCCAATCTTCCAAGAACGGCCGTTCGGTTCGTAGTTGCTTGGTGCTCTGTAGCCGCTGTGTCAACTGTGATTTCAGTCTTCTATTGGCTCAGGACGCGCCGCCACTATCTCGAGAAACGGCATGATTGGCGTATAAATATAGACTCTGACATCTGGCAGGTTGGCTACAATTCAAAAGGGGAGGACTTTTTCCCAGGACGAGGCCCAACTTTATTCTTTGTTTCCTGCCATTACTACCATTTTCACCCACCACGACTTCAACCTAGAGAACATGTCAAACACTCGCGTTGCAATCGACCCCAATGGTGACACTCTAGTCATTCTTGCAACCAAGCAGGACCCTGCCTCCTCTGAAGAACCCACCGAACCTGCTGGCACTACCGAGTCACCAACATTTATCGAGAAACATTTTCTCTGCTCTCAGAAGCACCTTACACTTGCATCGCGTCGTGCTTCCAAGTTGTTCTCAAGCACCTTCAAAGAAGCTTCAAAACAAGACGATGGTCTTTATTATTGGAACTTTGGGGATGTTTTTGATATGCAAGCCTTTAAAGTGGTCTTGAAAATCATACACGGAAAAGCCCGCGGAGTTCCTTAGATTGTTGAATTAGATCTTCTATTAAAAATGGCTTCCATTGTGGATGATCTGGAGTGCTATGATGCTCTTTCGTTCTGCAGTGAGAGATGGCTTGTGTCATACCGAGGGTTTTATAGACTGCCGGAAAGTATGGATGAGACACTGGCACAACTTATTCTCATTTCTTTTATGTTTGCGAATAAAGATATCTTTCAAAAGTGTATACAAAGAGCTGCTCGGTATACTTGCGAGGGCATGCCTACATTTCATCTACCAATCCGCGGAGATATTCCAAGTAAGTCGCCTCGTGCGTGATAGCTTATGCTAACAAAAATAGGGCGCATTGAAGAATGCAGGACAGAGGTCCTACAGTACCTAGTTGATGGACTATATAAGGTTCACGATGACCTTCTCCAGAAGAAGCTGGGATGTAGCGAAGGATGTAGAGCTTTGCTCTTAGGATCTTTGCTACAAGTCATGGCAGCAACCTGCCTGTATCCACGACCCGAATCTCCCTTTTACTCGCTGAGAGTCGACTCGATTATCAGTTCTCTGCGCGACATGCAGCCATCGATTTATTACAGTTCGGTAACAGGGAGCCGTACAGGAAAGCATTCGGGTACATGGCTACTACATGAGGAGTTAACATCTCCACCTGCTTCCCAGTCGAATACTGCTACTACTCAACCAACTTCAAGCCCTTTTGGGTCTGGTGTCTCTGTCTTCGCTGCCGCCGCTGCCGCTCAAAACACCTCTGGCCCACGTCCATTTGGTGCTCCTATAGCTGACACTAGGCTTTTCGGCATTCCATCAACTACGCCCCCAACAACCGGTGGACTTTTTAGTAGAATGAGAACACCGCAGCCTACTTCTACCCCAGGAGCTCCTTCTGGCGGAACTTTTGGGGGAAGAGACATACCTCAAACAAGCGATCCGTGGAGTTCAGCTCCTGGTAAGAACGAGGAGGCGCCCAAGAAGCTTGTTCAACACACCTGTTCTCTGAAGAGTTTCATCGATCCTTTGTTGGTTGTAGCAGAGAGTAAGATAAAAGAGTTAAAATTGGATGACTTTCCCCAGCCATGGTTAATAGACAGCTGAATGTCGTCTTGCGATGACTATTTATCAAGAGAATGAATCGAATGTGCAAGCATGTTAGATCTTTATGATAAGATTGTGGAAAGGAAGGACCTACATCCAGTAGTCTCTTCGGCATAGCCAAGTTTTGTCGATTCACTCTTGTGTGGTTTGCGCATTTGGCATGACGGCTTTGGCATCCGTGAAAACTCTCTTTTATCCATGCGAAGCTTTCAGCCGAGCCAGGATGCAGATTGAAAGGCGAAGCCTCAACAAATTCCTGAGCAAGATTATCTATTGATTTAGTAGGCGTGAACAATCATAATCTCGTTTCATGTTGGATTGTATTCTTCGTCACCTTCTGGGACAAAAGCGGATAACATATTCTCTTCTTCATTGCCCTCGTAACCCCTGACTTGATGATCTTCTGGCTTCATTTCCCATGTGAAGCCTAGGCCCCGCAATGTACCATCACTCCAAGTTCGTGGCTTCAAAGTCAAGTCATGACGTGTTCGACAAGCTGGATATGAGATACGGTCGAACTTTGTTTGTAAAGTCTGGAGGAGTAGGTAACTCGAGGCGGCCATCTCTGCCACTTTGGTATAGGAAAACTTGCCTGTGATACTACCATAGGTCGGCACATTATGGATGAGCAGCTTCTTGCAATAAATACAAGAGTGTGGCTGAAGGGCAATTACATTAGATTGAAAGCTTGATAGACCTTGTTCCATATTGGATACGGGTGTCTAGGGATATTTAGTCGTGCTCTGAAGTTGAACGTTAAAGATAGCTTTCGTGACTTATGTAATAGAAATCGATAACGAGACTGCACACAAACCGAGGGGCGTAATAGCTCTTACTAGAAACCAACGTCTGGCAATAGGATGATACGTGCATGCATTCTCACCACCAAGCGGTGAGCGCGTTCTCCAATGCGATGCTGCAGACTGGCGGTTACTTGGCGCACCGTTTTTCTACCAGCTGCTACTAAATCTGGCAGTCAAATTTACAAAATGCCAGACACTCCAGCAGCCACCATCTCAGGTATTCTAGGCAGTGACGTGGCTCCCAACGTTCCATCTACAACAAAATTACTAAATATGGCCGAATTTTTAATACCACCAGTACAGCTGTTACTATATTAGGGTGTTTCGATGACCTGTCCACTCCATCAATCACGTCACATCGCCTCGTCACATCATGCTCTACAGAAATTGCCCTTTTCGTCGCTCTGTTTAATGGCAATTGGAAAAAGCGACCAAAGTCTAACCTCGGTGAGCATCAAGCTCCACTTGGACTCTCGGAAAATAAGCGGCGCAGTGTCTAGTCTACTTACCACTGACTTGCTCTTGGAGCGGGCCAATTTGGGGTTATAACCAGTGGCAGATATAGAAAGTATATCATCCATCGCCTATACTACGCAACATTCCTTGCAGCTATTTCTAGGCCGTGACATGCATGGGACTACTTGCCGGCCATGGGCTGCTGGCAAAATGGAGTCTACATGTGGGAATGGCTTCAGAGCCAGCAGTCAATCCTCAATGCTCCAGCTTCACCAACAGATCATAACCTGCGATGGCCTAGACCTCCGGCCGCTGTCTCTATAGAGCTACAGTCTTTTGTGTTACAGAGAGAATCTGCTGGAAAGGACCAATCTTTTTCACTGCAAATTCCGTCCCTACACACGATTGGGAGCGCCAAGAGCCGACCAGTATTTCGATACTACCTCAGTCAGGGCTTAATGTATAGATTAAACTCTGCATTCTGGTATCGAGGTGAAAGGAACTCGAGGAAAGATAGGAGCCTTGTAAACCTGGCTATAAGCCGCTGTACCCTCTGCGCATTACCTTGCCTTATCTCGCATCGCTCTAAGGGTATTAAGAGAAGACAAAATCCCGTACAAAGAGACCGCTGTATGTATTCATCGCCCTTTGTTTTAAATATTTGCTTAGACCTATAGCCTACTCGCCTTTCACCATCCATGGATTGCTCAGAAAACAGGACGTGACGACGCGTACATAAACAGCGTGCCGACACAGAAAAGGATACAAAACGGGATAGAAAAGAAAGGTAGAGGACAGCAATAGTATTTTAATAATTTCTCACTACTTAACTTATAAAGTATTTTATAATCTCTCAATAATAAGCAAAATAAATCAAGTGAACTTCAATACTCAAAAAAGCATTGTTAACGGGCAAGCAATATGCATCTGCAAAGAAGAAGGATTAGTTTTAGAGCCAATGTCTTAAGACATGAATACTTACCATAGTTTCTCCCACGTCCTCAATCTCTTCTTCTTCCTCTTGTCCTGCTCTCGCTTCAGCCTGCTGCCAAAATGATCTTTCTGCCGCTTCTCGCGCCAGCCGTTCACTTTCGACTTTCTTGTCGAGTGCCTGTCTTTCGATGGCATCAGGGAATGCCGCTTCTTGACTCACACCTCGAAGGAGATAGTCGTCGACATCACCACGGCCATGGTGTTTTACCACATCTAGCCTGAAAATGCAATCTTCGACAAGTATATCCTTCATAGCCTGTTTCTCACCATGAATGACTTGAATCTTGTCGGATAGGACAGGACTCAGGTCATCCTTAGGAGCCACTACTTCGCTCATTATAAGTGCATTCGGTAGAGGTTTTACCTGATCAGGGAGACTCTCTACAGGCTCGAAACGCGGCCAGGGTAGTCTCATATAGAGCAGAGGACCATTAGACCCTGGTGGAGGACCATTTCTCCTTCGTCCAAAAGCGTCTTGGGTAAAGTCCCTGTAGCCACAGTATTGATCTTGGTAACTCCACGCGAGTTGAACTTCATCCCCCTCGGCGATGTTCGGTTTGTCCCCTGGTACCACCCCTGTCTTCAAAATTCGCCAGATATGGACGTCTTTTGTGTCTGTCATGGCCGGTAGAAAGACACCCTGTTGGTTGCGGAAGACAATAAGTGAAGAAATCACTGGCTTAGCGGTAGAAATAGACAATGTGTTGTTTCCTGAATCTCCGGTCTATCATCCTTGAGTTAGCTGCGCATTTAGCTCAGTGTTTATGTTCCTTACAATGTTCGGCGTTGACGCGCTTCTGGGTGATGTGATTTGTATTATTACCCGAGAACCGTGACATAGAGCAGCATCATATGGCGATGTGATGCTCCAAACAGTGCTTCTAAACTCATCGTCGTATTTTGTGCCGTATAGATTCTCGCCTACCTTGTTGGCAGAATACCCATAGATCGCAGGAGCTCGGTAACTACAGTCTGTCAGCCACTACACGTAATGCATTTCATTTTTGTATCCTTACCTCCCAGGACTAAAGAGAAACTCTGGCTTATTATTAGGCATCTGGATACGCCCCCAGGGCTCATCTGAATACTCAAGATCCATCGACAATGGCATCACCGTTGACAAAGTTCTATGTCCAAGGTAGTAGTTTGGAGGAACAGCATAATCTCGGTCGTCTGAGCCCTTTTTATAAGAGAGGCAGAGATGATGGCTTGGTGACATTAGTCTGAGGCGGATCTTCTTGACCATACTGTCAGAGAATTCGATATACTTGCTCAGAGCTGGAACGGCTTGTTCAAACCAGGACCGTGTATGCTCATAGCCGCTTAAGCTAGAGATCATATCAGACATCAATGTCAGACCATTTCGCTATCAATGTTAGAATTGAATAGAAAACAACTGACACTCCTGAGCACTTACGTTGATGATGCGCCAGTTCTTGTAGCTTCCTACTGTGGGTATCCACGCCAGTGGGTTAGAAGCCAACAGGCTATCGCCACCCATTGCTTCAAACACGTGTGACTCAGACTTATCCGACTTTCCGTGGGAGCTGGAATTATCAGATCCGGATTCTTCTGTGTGGCTGACAGAAGCTGAAACCTTGGGTGCGGAGACAGCAAGGCCAACGGAGGTTTTCAAAGATTGCTTCTGTTCCTGCTCCGAGGTCTTTGAGGACTGGTCCATCACTGCTTGTGTCTGAAGACGACCACCGATGGTAACAGATTTGCAGAACAAATATCCGTAGTCGCGTCGTAGTTGGCGCAAGTCTTTGATGTTCTTTGTAGCTTCAACATTTGCAATGGCGTCTTTGAGGCCTTGCGTCGGTTCAAGGCATGAATCAAGGTGGAGATCAACTCGAGGGAACTGATACTGTCAGCCAGGATCAGGAAAGTATTGTTTTACACGTACCATATACTTTGCAATCATGGTTTTATGATATGTGTCAGAGGTATTCGAGGTCGAAGAACTATGTGTGCTCTCTGTCGAATAGCTCACACTAGCAGAGATGGGCCCGTAACTTCCTCCAAGGGACGCCGACGTGGAAGAGGCACTAAAGTCATTAGTGGCCATGCTTGTCTGGAATTCATGCGAGCTGATGATAACGTCAATCCGGGAGTTGTCGTTAATGCTGAAGTCAGGCAGCACTCTGCTCGGCGTCTTACTGCCTTTGGAGCTTTCAGCTGCCTTGGATGCTGGTGATTTTGGGGTTTTTGTAGATGTAGTAGAAGGTTCCTGTTGAGAGGTCTGCGGATCCTGAACGCCAGCTCCAACCGTGGCTGAGGATCCCAGTCCTTTAACAGAGGTGACGCTGTCTGAATTGGCTGTTTTTGGCTTTGTTCGGGACTTGGAAATAGAGGATCCTAATGTCAAGGATGAAGGACACGTTGGTGTGTGAAAACTCCGCGACGATGGGGCGGTTTTAGTGCCGTTATGAGCTGCAAGACCATTCAAGGATTTCTCCGGTGGCGGTATCACTTTGAGTTGGAAGGCTGAGGGGAGTCAAATCAGCGAAAAGGCGTTCTCGTAAAACGAATTGGACGTTACCTACCAGGCTTTGGGGCCCGGACGATCTGCTTGTTTGGGCCGTCGACGCACCAGCCATACATGGCATTGCAATTCTCAAGTATCTCCACCCATTGGCCCTCAACCAGCTGAGAGGCCTCGTGTTTCCTAAAGTATTGAGTCATTAGTGATTATTATCGACGACGGGAAGGTTGTACTCACTTGGCGAAGTCATCTAGGCCATTTGTAGCCGTATATCCATCAGCATCCCAACTTCTGTCCTTCTCCTGGAAAGTGCTAGCCTTTTCAGGCGGTGAAGCCAGGAAGCCATCGACACCCTGACCAGTTTTGTTAGCACTGTATGGAAAGAAACACACAAAGGAAAGTTCTGCTGACCAAATCCTTGGACGAAGGAGGCGTAGGGACTTCTGGACTCTCGTTCTTGTTATCGTTACTCCCCTTCTCGTTGGCTTTGTCGGAGTCTTTGCTGTCAGCTTTCTCTTTTGGATTACTGTCACCGTCTTCAGTCTTCTGGCCCTTGGTATCCTTTTCCTCGGATGGCGCCGCCTCCTTGCCTTCTTCCTTGGATTCACCACCCTTGTCCTTCTCGCTAGTGTTTAGAAGCTTTTCCTCATCACTCTTGTCGCCTGATTCCTCCTTCTTTTGTCCAAGGTCTTTCCCGACCTCCTTCTCGGGTTCCGGAGTCTCTCCGTTCTCCTCATCCGCCTTCTTGTGAGGGATATCATTCTCAATAGTCCTTGTTTCATCCTTGAGATCAGGCTCCTTATGGGTAGGCTGGGAAGCGGGTGTCTTCTGAGAATCGGAGTCCGGTGATTGATGCTCTGTCTTTTTCTCCTCGTCACCCAGCTTCGACTTCAGTCCTTCACCCTTTGTTGCTGCGTTGGAGACAATTGGAGAGCTTGGAGCTCCAGAATCAGCCGCGGTAATCTTAGAAGCAAGAGCTTCAGGTTCGCCTGATAGAGACATTGTTGAATCCCTTGAGGATTGTCAATTACGAAGTTAGGAATAATGGAAGCAGAAGAATAATCAAGGGACAGGAAGTAGTTGGGTCAAGAAACTCGGTGGCTCATACATTCCCAGCCAGGAAAGAGCTTAGTTATACTAATATCGAATGGCTTTTCAATATATCACACCACGTAGCTATCTCAGCAGCCTGTGGAATTGTGAGGCTTGGTGTACTAGTGGCCCCGAACGATCTTTTTTGATGCAGCTTACACGGAGACTGCGAATAGATATTTACTATTACCAATAGAACAATCTTGGCTGAGGAGCTAATCGAACTATTAGTAGATATTGGCATGCGGAGTGAGACAGAGTGGCGTTGGCCCACCAAGCAATTGGGCGGTGTACTCGGTCTAGGCGGGACGAGGCCCGGGCCGGATCATACAAGACGTCGATCCTAAGTTTTGATTGGCACTAGCAATCTTAACTATTGACAAATATTGACATTTTCAGCTACCAAGAGCAGACAGGTCAGCAAATTATCTAACGCCATTACCATAGCGTTACTTTTCGGAAGCCGCCGAACTCGCCAAATTGGTATTCTTTCAGCTGGAAGATGTAGTGCGAAGAGGAGGTAGAAAAATGGTATATCCCCAGCTCCTGTATTGATCTCTTACCTATTCCGGTCCATCTAACATCACGATTCAACTTCACTTCCACGAATTTGAAAACACTTTCACCAAACCATCATCATGAGCTTGATACTAGCGCCCTACAATGATGCCATGCGCATTGGGCAGGGGTATGTTACAACAGCACCATCGACCCAAGGTTACTAACACGATGTATAGATTCAACTCGTACAGTAAGAACATTGCATAATCCTCTTTTTCAAAGACTGACGCCATCACAGCTCACGAAATCTGCATTGATGGAGCCGTTGTCGTTGATGATGCAACGACTCAGACGGCCCAGGCCCATACAATCGAGAAACCCTCACAGGTATGATAAGTTATGGTACATACTATGCTTTGAACGCTTACACGCTACAGGTTGTCTCGTATTCTGCGAGGGCTGTTGAGAAGCTCAGTGACGTTATTCAAACAATAAATATCTCGTACCCTCATTCTATCAAGAAGGGTAGCGTCACTGTCAGCGGCTCGGACACAGCCATTGATGAGGCAACCTTTAAATCTGCTGACCTTAACATCATCGTCACGGTCAAGGTGACTAACCAGACGATGCTAATTAGAAGCAATACTAGTTTCGTTCCAATGAAGGGTATCGACCCTGGTTCCCAAAAGTTCAACGAAGCTTATGGTGATTGCTATATCTCGGGATTCATCGAAGGTGGAGAGTTCACCGGTATCATTTCCATCAAAGTCATCGATCGGAGCAATGTCGACCTGGCAGTGAAGAGAATCAAGGCCAAGCTCGATGGTAAAGAAAAGGGCTCGGTGACCGATTTCGCCCTTTACAGCCATGATTCATTGTCTTCTAGAGGCTCCGTAATGGAGAACACGGAGAGTCACATCCATGTCTCTTGGATGGGTGGTGGCCAAATCAAGAACGGTAAGTCCCGTCTCTGTCCCTTCTCCAACTTTGATTTGTGCTGACCATCTGAAAGAGGATACGCCTTGGGATATTGATTCGATCTTCAGAGCCGCAGCCGCCTTTCCAGAGAGGGTTGCGGAGCGCCCTCAGCTCACCTGGGCTATCTTGACAAAGTACAAGTCAAATCGGTCATTCATTGAGTGGGTTAGCAACAAGCCGGTCCAAACCCTCCAATATGATCAAGTCAGCAGCTATACTGCAGAGCTTTTTGACAGTTACATGGACTACAAGATCCTTTTGAAGTACGTCCAGCTCATCATCGATGATCCTGACAGCTATGAGTCCGTCGACAAGGATTCTCTCGATACATCCATTGATACACTTTTGGGCGTTCGCTTAGCAATGCGCAAAGAGCAAAGTAAGATTATCGCAGCTGTCTCCGTACTGAGTCGCGACCCGGATATCCTGGAACGTCAAGGCGGATGGGGAAACGGTCATTTGCCTGCAGTATTGGATCGGCTCTTGAGTACTACAGGTTTCTTGGCAGAGAAGTCGAAGCCTTCCATCCAGAAGGATATGATGCAAGGCGGCGACTCAGCCCGCGAAATGTCTGCTTCCCAAGAGGGCTTCGACTTTTCTACTCTGATACCCGCCGAAGTCTGGAGAAAATGGATGCCAGTACCAAAGACTGTCCCAACAACGCTATCTGCCAGCACAAAGCCCCAAACATCGAGTCCCTTCTCTGGTGGTGTTTCTGCTATCGGCCCTCCCCCCTCGGAGCATTTGGACTGGAATAATCCTGGAAATGTGGCAGAAACTGTTGTGAGTTTCACAGACACAAAGTACCGCATGAGAGCATCTACACTAACATGTCGTAGGGCAAAACACGTGCCCTCCACCTGCAAGAGGAACTAGACAGGCTCAAGTCGGAGAGCAGCAACAACCTAGAGGCTCTCAAGCAAAGTCACGAGAAGGAAATGACGGATTTGAGAAAGAAACACAGCGACTATGAGATTCTGAAATCAGGTGAACAGACCGAAATCCAAAAAACTCTGACGCGTTTGGAGGAAGAGAAGAACAATGCCATTGCTGCGGCTGAGAAGAAGGGGGAAGAGAAGTATGCAGTCTTACAACAGCGAACCAACGAGTTGGAGGCTCAGAATACGGCTTTAGCGGATGCAAAGATCGCTGAAATTCAGAACCTGAAGAATGAGAAGGACGCTGCATTTGAGAAGCTTGGAAAAGAGAAGGATGCTGCTTACAAAAACCTCAATGATAGCTACGAGAGCTTGAAAAAGCAGGAAAGCGCTTTGGCGGCAGAAAAGGCTTCTTTATCCACTCGACTTAACCAACTGACAAACGACAAGCAAGGTGTTGATGGTAAGATCTCAACACTCAGGGACATGATAGGGTGGGCGGGGTTGAGCGAAGCAAGTGTGAAGTACAACTGCCTGCCCAATAGTTACCATGGTTGGAATGTCATGATAATGCACCCAGGCAGCCAGTTGGCTTTAAATGCGAACAAGGGTAAGATCATATGCTAATGCAACTTTTTTCTGTTGATGGAAGCTGACACTTCATAGACCATTATGATATGGCCTGTGGCTGGGTATTGGACACATCGTATGACGATGAAATTTACCGTCTTCACAAGGCCGATGTTGGTCCCGAGACCCCGTGGACAATTACGAATATAGCCTCAAACAGTAAGTTATCACTGTTTTAGGTTTTGGACGGTGGTTGATTAATTACAGAACTTCTGACATTTATCAATGGGGCCCCCGATTGGCAGGTCCGCGTAAGACATCCAACTGATCTAGAAGCTCAAGGAAACGCTTCTAAGTGGTATATTGGTCGCGGAGACTTTTCTGGCGGCGTAACATGGAAGTGAGTATAATCGCGTAACGGTTCCATTGTAAAAATCCAAGCTTACCAAACCTCAGACTAAAGAATGCAAGATGGGGTACAGTTATTGAACTAGTACCTGGTGGTTCTGAGAATGGGTATGTGTGATACTGTTAATGAACTTACTATCTAAACGCAAGAACTAATATATATTAGGCGATGGGCAACATCCCATCCAGATACAAACTCTAACAATGCTGAATGGATGATTATACCTCTTCATAGATAGTTGCTTGTGCTTAAATTATAAAGATATATTAATAGATTTTGTGTTTTTATTTATTTCTCTATTAAAATATAATATTTTACTAAAATACTAATAGATCACTATATAGTATTATACAATCTAAGGTCTTTAGTAATATTTAACGGTTGTGATAATGTCAAGCAGCTAAAGTGCAGGGCGTCTTCAGTAAGGTCACTGTCGCGCGACTTCCCTCTTTATCTTTCTATATATAAATCCTTAGGTATTGAAATTATATCTATATATTTATCTAGGATTATAGTAAAACTGTAAAGGACGCTTATAAAGACTTTAGTATAGTATATTAAGTAATTTACTTAGTCTTTAAGTGAGATATTGATATTAACGGCCTTAAGAGGGGTTTCCTAAAAAAAAAAGAGAAATGTATCCTATAGTATTGACTTTTAATCACTTCCCTTCTTCTCCTGATCTGTTTCTGCATCTGCTATTGATAGCTCTGCTGCTTCTTGTACCTCTGCTTCTATTAAAGCCTCCTATACTGTGTCTGCGGCTTTTACTGTTTCTGTAGCTGCTGCTGCCTCTGCTTCTTCTTCTTCTTCTAATTCTACTTCTACTGTAGGTTCCTTTTCTATAGTTTTATTAGCAGTATCCGATTTCTAGTCGCTGTAGCTAGAATCTTACTAAGTAGTAGGAAGTAGTTTTAAAGTATTATAATCTCCTATATAAATAAACTACTAGAAACTATTAAAAACTATCTTATTTATATTATCTTATCTAACAGAGCCTTCTTATAACTCTTAAAATTTTCTATTTACTATAGTAATTAGAGCTAGTAAGTAATATATATAAAAAGCTAAGTAAATTAGATATTCTATTTAAACAGAGCAGATTAGAAATCTAAACAGTTAGGATATTATAACCCTAATAATACTGGTTAGCTTTATCTTAATTACTCTGCTATTTATTAGTCAGTATACTTACGCCTTCTTTGATACGCGCTCCATTCTTGGGATGATAGTTACAGGGGAGTATACTCAAAAAGGTCGCAATTTATAGACTCATTGTATTTTCTTTGAAGGAGAATTGGGGTACTTTTCAGTTCAAAGTCAGTCACTCAATGTAAGTTCCCCTCAGTTGTGTTCAAACACTTGTCTCTTGCTCATTGGTCCCCTCGCGCAGCGCATGTAGTCAACCTCTTGCATGCAGCGGTGATAAAACCCTTAGACTTTGTAAGCTGAGCCAGATTAGGTCCTGGTAACCTTCATCTCTCCAGTTTCGACTTCATATAAGTGGGAGGCTTGAATTTCGAGAAGTGACCCAACGTTATGGTAGACTTGATTTTGATAGAAACTGACTTAGATTTCCGATTGGTGCTTGGTTTCGCAATTATGTAAGACAAAACTTAGCAGCACTGAGTCAAGCTCTGATTCTGGCTTGTCAGTCTCTAGCGCAATATATTTGATGGCTAGCCTGACGTCACTATAGGGAGTCAGATATCCAGAAGCTTCGGGCGAGTCCTGAACCTAGGTTCTCTCTGCCAGAATAAGCTCTTAGCCATAAGCCTTAACTGCAAATAACACTTCTAGCCTATAACTTAAATATTAATACTATAATAACTAACTAATAGTTATAGTATAAACCTAATATAATATAAACCTAAATAATAACTCTTTAGCTAGCCTTAGAGGTATATAAAGGTGCCTCTAATCCCTTAGCTAAGAAAGGTTAGCTTAACACCACACATACCCCAGATCTTCAACATGGCGGCTCTAACAAGACTAGTCTTTGCGAGTCCTGAACAAATATCAACGGGCGCATTTACCGCTGCTAGCTTGTGGCTGGGCAGAACAGAATGGCCTTCTATCTATCAAGAGACAGAGCATGGTCCAACTCGGACGAGAAGAAATGCTCACATACAGCAAGCGTGATGCTGAGTGGTAGGTGTCGCCTGCCATGCCACTCTCCTGTCGATTGCTTCTATGATTGTCTATCGGGAGTGATACTCTTCGTGTATTTCGATCAATCACCTTCCAGAAAGCCACCGGTGTAGACTCAATGAGCGATGATGATCCAGGTTGACTCTAGTATTATGAGAGGTTATAAAAGTCACAAGCCCACCCAAGGATCGACTGATACGAGGTGAGTCGGTCACATGACCTTTCTGTAGCAGAAGAAAGTTGAAGCAAGATGTTGAAGCCATTCGGGCCTTGAAATCCGCGATCGGAGTCCGTCAAATGAAGCCTGCAACGCAACCAACCCGCCACAATCTCCTTCCAGAAGCCATGTATGAGCTTCAAAACGGTGTCGGCGGGCACATCAGATGATTTAGAAGGTCGAAGCGAGGTCACAGCGATAGAGCTGTGAGAATAAGGCTCGGATTCCTGGGACGATGATTTGATTGAATTGAAGTGAGCATGAGTCAAGCCAACGAATAAGATATGTTGAATTGGCTAAGATGAATTGATTGATTGCGAGTATCTTAAGATGAGGAGATGGCGCTAAGATAAGTCTAGTCACTGTGATCTGAGCCGTAGACTTTCGGAGATTGTCATGACCTGAACGCAAACGACATCAGCGGCCACGAGCACCTAGAGATTATGCAGCCATAATCTTATGTAGAAAGCGATTTCTTGATCAACGGTTCTTCGGTGGACGATACTGCTCCAAGTTACGCATTTTGAGACCACAATCGCTCTCTGCCTTGGGATGGCGATGCCCATTCGCGGAGAACGAAACAGCATCGCCTGACCCTTCACGAACCGTAATCACGTACAAGTTGTGAGCTAGAAGTGTTATTTGCAATTGAAACATGTGGCTGAGAGCTTATTCCGGCAGGGAGAACCTAGTACACTGGTGGGCAACGCATCAGCTATTTGAGTAAGAGACTCAGCGGCTTACTGCTGGTCAACGAATTCAGGTTCGAGGTATAACTACTACCAAGTGCCCTGAAAAAAGTAATTCAGGCCTCGATCCCTGAGTAAGCTGTGCGGTTCCCAAGTCTCCAGTAGTCCCTATCTTATAGGTTCTGAAGAATAGTAATAACGTGCTTACTTGGTGCTCTTGGCTTATTAAGGACTAGCTTGCGGACGTAGCTTCCATTACAGTACCAACAGAAAGGCACAGAATCTCGAAGGATAGTGCTTTCTAGAAGCTTATGTACAAGATATAATTAGTCTCCCCTCTTCCTCTCTCTCTTCCTGCCTATAATGCCTTATCGTTTACTAGGCTATTATAGACAGAGCAAGGAAGTTACAAACGGATTCATATTAGGACCGTTACTGGTAAACCTCGTGCTGGCCAGGCGCTGGAAGCAGATCCGCCTCGTTATCCTGTTCTCGGCCTGTAACACCATTTTTCTCTCCCTGCAAGACTTTTGCCGGTAAGCATCATCCTGAGCAAAGTAAACATGTATAATCTGTTTCCCATTCTGTGCCTTGAGTGAGGTTCTTCACTAACAACGCATATCACAAGTAATGGTATCTGAGGGAAGCAGCCGCATTGATGCGTCATCAATGGCTGAGACTCCATATGATACTTACATTTATTCTTGGCATTGACAAGTTTGGGTTTTCAGGCCCCCAACTGATGTCCAAGTGTCACAAGCTTGCGCCGCAACGAGCCTATTCTAGGTGGCGACAGCTCTGCCTCAGCTCCTAAGGGAGCACCTCGCCAATGCCGCGATGAGACAGGATTCAGGTCATTTGTCTTCAAATCGTATCGGAACTCCTGAGAGTGAGAATGCTTCTCGAGAAGGAGGAAGTTTTCCAGTCAAGGTTAAGTCAAGTGCCGACATCTGGGCTTCAACAAAGCGTTGAGGCTGTCACTGGGCGCTGAATACACTTCCTCGAATGCAGCATATGGGAAAGATAACAAGCTTGGCGAATGGAAATGCGGCGATAAGAAGATCCCCTGACGTCAATCTCCCGACTTTCTTCAGAACATACAACAAGCTCGCGAGACCAAATGAGATAAAGAACATGTAGCATTTCTTAAAGCACTTTTTATGGTGTACTGTACTGCTGTCGGTTGCAATAGTAATTCGCAATCAATCGGGGTTCTCGGTGTGCTGGCCTGATCTCATGAGCTTTCAACCATCAATCAATTCAAAATCTCGTGTCTTGAGATTGACTGAGTTTAGCTAGCCAATTAGAGAGTGCCAAGTTGCTCCACTTTCTGCCGTCCATTTGGTCGAACTGAAAGCGGGTTTCAAAACTGGTCAAGCACCTCAAGATGCATCACAAGTGTAAGTATTTCAACAACCTGAGAGTAGAATAGAAGCGAAAGGCATGATTAAGCTTGGATTCATTAGTCATTATTCTTTGTTTCTATATGTAGGCCACGTCAAAGCTTTTATAACTAGTACAACCTAAGCTTCCTTGTGACCAAGGTTGCTGATACGCCTCATCAAGGGCGTTGTTCCCGGCAGGGCGTTGTTCCCGGCAGGGCGTCTCTGCCCAGCGACAGCATCGCGTTGCCAACACTGAATGAGCAGCAATTCGAGGTCAGCATGCTCATTAAGGCGCGGTGATTGCCCCTATTGACAGTGTGATATTCAGGTCGTAGTCTCCAAACAACCAACGGTTCGAGTAGCCAAGACGAAAAGACCCGGTGTCTGACGCGATGGCTCGACTGCAATGCAGGGGCGAGGCGATCAGACGGCGTCAAAGCTTTCTATGTAGCTGTGTCGCCTTTCCGCTGATGCTGGTTGTCGGGATAGACGGCGATAATACCTTCGGGTGCAGTAATGAACCCATCGGGGAGAAGTTGGCGTGCGTCGCGGTATCATCCTCGAAAATTGAACTTGGATCTCATACGCCCGATAATGTTCATCCTGCTGACAATTCCGCTGGCGATTCCTGACCCCTCTTGAGCTTCAAGAAAGGCGAAGAGTTGTCGCCCTCAGGTGTAGGTTGTTGTGCGACGAGCGACTCAGGAGACGATGACGAGCCAGCTTGCCCTTGTGCATGATCTCTTTCGGTGGGTGAAGGTGTTTGTGGAGGACTGTATGAAGCTTGCGGCTTGAATGATGGGCGAATTCGTCGCTTTGGTCGAGGGCTGGTTGTGTCGCTGGGTTTGGCGACCTTGCGGTGAGGCTGATCTTCCTCGTCCTCGGTCTGGCGCTTTCGCTTCTGGTGCTTGGCCTGACACCCATCTGTATCTGCTTCAGTAGCATCGCTGGAGGGCTTGGTAGCATGGTCGTGTGATGGCGGAAGCGCAGATTTGGTACCGTTCGATTCGGCTGCCCTTGCTTTGCGTCTTTCCTCCCTCGCAAGCCTTCGCGCCTGTCGTTTAGCGTCAACAGCAACAATGTCTATTCCGGCTCTCGCATACATGCGAATCCTGACCTGGCGCATCGATTCCCGCATGATTTCGCAGCCTTCATCGTCGGTGTCGTTGTCGGAGCAGCTCAACTCGACCACAGGTTCATCGATAAGTGGGGGCTGCAGACATTTGGGTACTGGGTCGGGTTCGATAGCGCAGAGACGTCGATCAAGTTCCTGGAGGAAGTCGGGGTCAGGTGTGGCGAAGCACATGGGCAGAGTCGGCGTCGATGGAAATGTCACCAATTTGGCACCAAAGGTCGGTACTGGATCGTCAAGAGGCTTGAGATGAGATGAGCGTGGTTCGAACCTTCGTTTGAGATGCTGGTGTACTTACCCCGTATTGTTTTTCATAGCTATCGGCCAGGCATTGTCGCCAGCCGCGTTTTCTCTGTCCTGGGAACATTTGCGGCGTTGATCGATTGATGTTGTCGAGGTGAGTAGTAAATGGCCCGACGCCAAACTGACGCGTCGATGGCGGAAGAATAATAGCCCGATGATGACCCTCCATACCAGCACGTCATTGGCCATATCTTTTAACCAAATATAATTCACCTACCCTGCACTCCCCAGACAAATAATCATTTTACCCCGCTAGCAATGGTTTATTTCTACCTCAAGCTCATATGGACAACTCGGAATTATGGCTGTATCAGATATCTCAAGTAGCCAAGAGACGGTCGAAGACCCTACGTTACCAGGCTCCCCAGCTGAAGGGGCTACGATAATTCTTACACCGGAAAACGCTGAGGCACGACTGGCGTTTAGTGAAGTTGCTGAGTGGCTGCAAGAACAAAGCGGGGATTCTGATGCCCAAGCTGCACGACAACACACACAAAAGTGCATGTGGATTTCCTCAAGGCAACAAAATGATCGTGAAGTCGACCGGTTAGTTGCGGCGGCATCGGAAAACCTTTCATCATCATCCCCAATCTCATCACCACGAGATCCAGAACCATCTTCCCGCTCAGATAAGCCAGAAGATAAGAGTCCAGAGCAGTTGATCTGGAAAGGCCACTACTTCATATCGCTCGATCAACCCCCTCGAAATCCCTCAAGAGGATGGATAGTTGGTTCCATGAGAAATGGCCCTCATTTTAACGATATCGTCCTTTGTTTGCGTTCTGGTAGCGAAAAGATGTACAAAGTCCGGCGCAATCAGGCTATTCTCCAAATTGATGAAATAAGCTTTATATATGTGCAGCCAATGACTGATAGATCTAACACCTTGGTTAACGGGGATAAGATCACCAGGAAGAGAGTTTTTAACCAGTCATCTGCTCGCCTGGCCTTCGGCTCTCTCTGCTACCGCATCCAGTATGCTCGAGGATCTTACGCCGACGACTACCCCAGCAGAGTCAAACGTTACTTGGATGAGCACCTCCAAATTTCTAAAACTCTGCTAGAGCTATCGCTAACACCAACACCATCTGAAAGCAGTCCCATTGTCATCGGACAGTGGACTGTCAGCGCAGGTACTGTAGGCAAAGGCGCATCCGGAATGGTCAGCATCGCGTCGAACGACCATGGCCAACGTGTGGCTTTGAAGAGAGTGCAAGTTGGAAGAGACAGAGAGCGCATACAGAAGATTCAGGCAAAGCTGGAGACACTGGCTGCATTGTGCCAGAGAAAGAATGAAAACCGCTTGCTGCGACTCATCGAAGTTATTACGGATGATGTGAGATCAACGAATAGAATAGCGGACGTCTGGTTCGTTCAAGACCCTGCTGCCCAGGAAGTACTTTCTACTGCCCTCACCCGTGGGATGTTCAAACAAGGTCAAGAGAGGTGAGATCAGCACTGTAGTACGACTTTACCGCACGAGCTTACCAACCAGGATATCCATCGTCACAACCGTTCTGGCAGACATCCTCGGCGCCACAAACTTCCTCCACAGGCATCGCTGGATACACGGAGATCTCAAACCCGTCAATATTGGCATCCGAACTTGGAACCCCGAGTGCATATCTCTAGTGCTGCTTGATCTCGACGATGCAGAGGAAAGCCCTTCTCCAGGTAGATATCACTCCGCTCGGCCTGGAACCGGCGGAACGATCGGATGGCTAGCTCCGGAGCGAGAGATGACGGGGTACAACGAGCTAGCTGATATCTGGAGTATCGGCGTCATGGCCATTGAGATGATTTCGGGGCGGCATCCGTGGCGACAGGTCAAGAATCCTTGGAGACCGGGCCCTGAAGCTAGTGAGTTGCAGAAAGACTTTCACGACATGTATAGAGAAGCTGTAGATACTTTAGATAAGCTTCATGACGAGGGTATGACTTTACTTCTATTCTGTGACAGTGGTGCTGATTTTGTTGCTAGCTTTGAGAGGGGCGGTTCTTGGCATGGTGCGGCATCCGTATGCTGAGACGACAGCACAGCGTGAATCAAGACTTACGGCGAAAGAGGCCCTGAGACTTCTGGGTCACGCTGAAAATGATGAAAACGCCAGCAAGCGACGAAAACGCCCTTGAGAGAAATTAAGGCTTCCGCGCGCCATGAACGGGATTCTAGAGACCATATAACTGAAGAGGCTAGAACATAGAGAACGAGCAGTTCCAAGTATGGAGCGCCCTAATGGCCGAGTTCAGAGATGCAGGCAATCTGCCAACTAGTATTTGGACATGTTGATAATTTTTGGATGACGAATCACAGTGACTAATGAAAGACACATCGTGCAGCATGTCTAAACTCTGTAGTTATAAGTAGATAGTTAGTTAGGGAAGAAACGTTGCTGAAGGGGAATGTAATGACGGACGGCGGATTGCAATCTCGGGATTTGTACAAGGACCGAATAGTCTCGAGTTCGCCTCATCAGAACTTTCATTAGCTCCTCTCACAATTTGCTCGCGTGTCAGCTGATGCTGTTAGTCTGCAAACAAACATGGGATTCGTTAGTCACGAACCTTGACCGCCTCTGCGCAGCCTAATCCATAATATCAACGATTGTGAGGAGAGATCTTAAGACCAAACAGCAGTAGTTTATTTCTTAACCTCTCTTCAGAGCAACGTGAGTTGAATAATTGTATGCGGTTGAATCTTACAACTCTTTATAATAATGGAAGCGGGACTGGTTTGGCCTTCAGTAACTACCAGATCTTGATGAAACTTCAAGTACTGATGTTTCCCAGTACTGATCGTATAGCAATTTAAAATGAGGGCGGTTGAGTATGAGACGTTGAAGAGATCGCCGAGAAGTGGGAAGAGCTCTCTGGGGGGCACGATAAAGTCCACCATGTCGCTAAATACTCGTAATTATATGTGTTTGAGTCTCCCTGAGAGTTACGATGTAATATTTATAGCCGTAGCTATCACCAGTTACTCTGCATGCGGGCGTTCTTATCTATCAGTGGCTTAGAACCTGATGCAATAGTATCGGGTTTAGCGAAATGCATTAAGTCACAGTCTCATATATCATGACCGCCGGCACCGCAGATCTTGACTCTCCTGGGCACGAAGCCTGGGAGTACTTGGACGAACGATCCTGGACCGGGATTGCTTGTTCCTAAAGCCGCTGGCCGCCGCGAAACAGACAGGTATGAGCCTCGTACTCTCGACAGCCATGATAGACGTGGTCGTCTCGAACGGTTTCTCGGGCCTGACTCGGCTTTGAAGTTCCTCGCGCACCTCCAGCGTTTGATTCGATGCCCTTCCATGACACTGTCGTCTTGTACCTCACCAAAGCCTTACACGGCTCAGTGTCTGCGGAAAGTGCAGCTCCATATATGTCACATAACTAGGTATGGCTCTCATCTCTTAGCACGACCCTTGTATCCTTCCTCTGGGTCTTATCAGCCGTTGGCATAAATCTGTGGATGATGCCGCACCTGAGCATCCTGGTGGTGACCTAGATGTAGAACGATATGCTGAAATACAAGACCGTCGAGATCCCGTTCATGGACATCGCCAAATTGGGCATCACCTTGTCTGAAGTTCCATGACATGCACTTGGCTAACAGCACGGACCTTCTGGGCTTGTCCATGGAGTCAGTTTGATCTCGGCCGGCTTGTTAGAGTCATAAGGAAGCGGTTTCACTCTCCTTGGCCGCCCTCCCCATGCACGGCAATATCCAGGTCCGACTCCATGATCTTTACGACCAGCGTCTAAGCATGCTCTTGAGCAAGTTGCAGACCAGCTTCGAAGCGCTGACTACGTCTTCATCACACCCATCATCTCGGACACCCTGCCTTCAGACCGCGTATATCATCTCATATGCTCCTCCACGAGCCGCGCAACCCTGGCAGCGTTCTGCGACATAGCAGAATTATTGAAATCAGAGAACCCAGTCCCATTTATCGCGTATCCAACATAAGAGCGAAAACTTAGCCCGAGCAATTGGCCATGACTGTCTGAATACCTCATACGGTATCACTAGCTTCACCTTGATCTAACAAGAGACGCTAAAAAGCTAGTCCAGAGATACCAGACTTGTATGTCGTCAATCTGTAAAACAATCGTACATAATCATTGCTCTCGTGATAAATTCTCAAGCTTGAAGGACTGGTTCGTGCCCCAATGTCCTGGATATACGAGGAAGGGTGTCCCATTCGCTTTATTACCACCTGACAAATCAAGATAAGAATGAGAGAGTTTGACATTCCGTAACCTGTTTATTAGTCATACTAGCATGAGTATGGTGATTCGTGGGCCATACCTTATGACATTCCCACTCTTCATATCCCCGATATCTCCTCCCTCGAGATACCACTATGAAGTAGCATTCCAAACAGATGTACCTTTCTTGCACTGGACGGCGTGATCATCTTCTACAAATGACGCATAAGCTAGAGTGTAGTGATATGGGTCTAGATGCATTGGTCTAGATGCTTTGGACTTGAAAACTTACTTTCGGCGAAGAGAGGGCCCTTCATCCCTTGATTCTTGATAACCACCCGAGTATCAAAACCTGGGACAGAGTAGAACCTCCAAATCTGGGCTTCATCGGTTTTTTCGTTGTGATCCACGCTGTTGGAATTAGAGATTCGTTTTTTTTTCCTTACAGTTTTCGATCTTCACATACAAAGCGGTAACAGGAGGATCAGCTCCCCCACCACCAGAGAATTTAACATACGTCTTGCCAGTCTGAGATCGGAGATTGGCCTTGAACATAAATCGAGGCTCGTTTGACGGCATAATAGGAAGACTAGACAGATACTATAGGGCAAAATGTTGAAGACAGTGTAGTTGGCTTGATACTAATTCTCAGACTGAACGAGGACGCTAACCTATAATCCCATGAGGGGATATGAGATACTTATAGACAATCTCGAGAGCATGCATTATTTTGCGATTTATAGCCTCCGCATACCGCATTCGCCGGACATCAGGAAGAGGGGAAGTTATACGTATCTTAATCCCAGCACAGCGATTTCAGTTTTAGGAATAACCCGCATATGAGTCCTGTGTGTCAGATCGTCAGATCATTGCGGGAATGCGTCTTGGAGGGTACCCCGCACTTCAATATAACAGGAGCCTCTTTATCTCCCCCAATGAATTCCGCTCCGGAAACGTCTTTGACTTGGAAGTCGCTGGTTGTGGCGTTGGGTTTAAAACCCCGGGCGCCTTCTTCTCGTTTTTCCGGGCAGCTAGGAAATAGAGGAGAAGTCTTACACTCATCCTAACCGAACGACGATGGAGCACGGCATCTACACGTACGAGTAGCTTTAAACCTTCATAAATGAAATCATTTTCAATAGTCAGAGCAGTACTTGTATCTGCTAATAGAAGTCCACGTCTCTCGCGAGCGCAAGGTTCAGTAGACGGATCCACATCTTAGTCGAGAGAACGCAGCATCGGGATTGCTAGGTATAAAGAACTCGCTGTTTGGCATGTGAGCCAGCGTGACGCATGGTATCCGTGTGACATCCTCTATCAACAGAAGCACCTGTCATTAGCGTGGCTTGCCATTCTGCCCCACCAATGCTGCCTTCGATGAAAAACCTGTCTGCACCCATGTTGGCCCCCTCACGCTTAAGCAACGACTGGCTGCTGGATTGCCTCGGACTCCCGACTGGCTTGAGTTACCCACTCTGAGGCCATCTTTAAGGCAAGCTCCAGCTATATTTAGGTGGGAAACGCAAGGAGCTGTCGAAGAACCGGACAGGCAGAAGGCTGCGCTTGAAGATGATGCTGTATGATCTGAAAATGGTGGATGCGATGAGCCTCAAGCTGTTGGTATGCGTGCTCCCACTGGCCTGCATCTCACCACCTCGAGGCCATAGCTAACCTGATGTAGCGCCTATCGAAGATACCCGCGGTGGCTTTCTTCGCTCATAGATGGCCCTGTTTATCGGCTATAGATTGCCCAAGCTGTCGCCCTCACGAAGTCGTAGGACACCAAAGAAACCCCCTTCTCAAAGTCTCTCATCAAAACCCTCAAAATTTCTTATACGCGTACTGTCTGTAACGTTGTCGATTGAGTTGATGTTGGGTATCTGGCATTTGAACCTCCAGATGTCGGAGGTGGCCAAGTCGGTTTTCTCGCGGGGTTAAATCCAGTCCTCGACTGCAATTTCTCAGGCTCTTGTCCATATCTATGATCACTGGCTAGTCTAAGACGAGGATTAAGGCTAGTTACTATTTTTATCACTTGGAGATTGCATGAGGAGGTGGTACATGTTGAATATATTCCCTCACAGTACTATTTATCTTTCCTTATAATCAGTATCTCATTATCTAATACCTAGTATTATGTCACTACATTTTAGTGTTCCCAGGCCATCAGTCTTGAAGACTTTCGATTGGTATATAGAGTCAACAAAGGGACATTGGTATTGTCGCGGGTGCTTTCCTCGGCGGCCCCCCCCTAGTGCCGGTCAAGCACCAATCTTGTAGAACTTGTCCGCGAACTCTGCTTCCAGCAACTCGAACGCCCTTAAGACCTGCATTAATCCACATCCATCATCAAACTCAGATTGTATAGCAACTGGATCTTGGGATGCTGATGAGCCAGCGATATCCGAACCGAGCATGGGCTCTTCAGACTCAGATGCAGATGTGTCGCTCTCATCCTCCCAGCTATCGGGAACCTCAGCCTGGACCTTATTCTTTGCTAATGCTTGGGCAACCTCCTTGGATGCTCCATCTGGATTCTGTACCCCAACCACCTTCGAAATAGCCTCGTCATCGCCTTCGCTCATATCACTCATGTTGTCGTCACCATCAAGATCCTCCATGTTGAGGCCGCCCCCTGAATTAATGACGCCCTTGAGGCTGGTTACGATGGTTTTGAGTACGAGGGAAAAGTCCTTCAGATGAAACCATACATCACCCCGTTTGATGAGGTTGTCGCGCACCAGCACCTTCAAGCTCCCGTGCTTAAAAAAGTCATAGAGATAGGCGTTTAGCTCAACAGTGGTATCGACTGGCCAGATTGGGAGGTAAGGGATGGAAGACTCTTCTAGAAATACTCCGTCTCTCACTGTCGAACACAACTCTCCGATTGAGTTGAACTCGTCCGTGAATCCAGAAAGTGCCACAAATGGAGACCGGATGACTGGTGGAGGGTCGCTTGTCAGACTGCACCCGCGCCCTTCCTCTGGTCCAATCGGAATCCTGGTCAGTGGAAGTGTGCGGTCTGGTGAGTCATGCAAGTGTGCATCGATGTAAGAAGATACATAGTCCTTGAAGGTTAAGAGGGTTTCCCGGTTATGCCGGACAAGTAGTCGCTCTGCGGCAACCGGTAGTCGTTTGAGGAAGATATCAGATGAGGAGCTTTCAACAACTTCTAGGGTCTTTGCAGTCCGCTGAATAGGGACCCTGTTGAACAGGTGGCTGAGCACCAACATCATCTCGCGAAGCACTCTCTCACGAGCGCAGTCAATGTCCTTGCATAACTGGTGAAAGTAGCCACCGCGTAGCAGCGAGTGAAATGCAAAGACGGCGTTCTCCGTAAAGTATAAATGTCCTACAAGTCCCGCGAAATTAATAGGTTCTCCGTTCACCGACAGAAGGTTTTGGCGTCTCAGGTACTCGATCGAGAAGCGCAGGTGGTGTTTGACTGTCATTTCGGCATCTGGTCCTCCTAGGTATAGGCGGGTTTGTGACAAGAGAGATTTGACCGCGTTAACGGCAAATTCATTGCTGTTCGTTCCGCTCAAGAGGACAAACAGACGAAGGACAAGTGAGGTTGAGATTGGGAATTGCCCCTTAAGAGCAGGTAGCCGAGAGGACATGATCTCGTGCACCCGATCTCGGCTGATACCGTTAAAGACGACATTTCCAAGAAGATCGAACCCTCGTCTTCCAGCGCGGCCGGAAGCCTGGCGATAGTTCTGAGGAGACAGAAACATAGAGTCCCCGCTGAAGACGACTGTCTTGCAGGGCATGTTGATGCCAAGCGCAAGGGTCCCAGTTGCAACAACTAGCCGGATGTAGCCCTTCCGGAAGAGCATTTCTACACTGCATTCAGTTAGGTACAATTCCTCTCTTCTCGCCTCTAGGGCACGGATTGGATGTGAAATCGACAAGTAGATTGAACTTACATCCGACGGTACTGGAGGTTCATGCCCGCATGATGGACACCCAACCCACGGCGAACGGCATCGATCAGCCACGGCTGGACTTTCTTCGGGTTCAGTCGAAGAAGCAAGTCGTCAAGGTCTTTCTGCTGCATCTTTTTGGTGTCTGCGAAGCTGAAGTGGTCTAAAGGGGCCTCGGGGTCGAAGCTCTCCCAAGGGCTGATCTCAACACTCCCCTCCTCGCGGGCGATCTCAAGTTTTGATGGATTCCGCTCCCCACCTTCCGAGCGTTTGAAGGATCGAACCTCTCGACTATTTACTTTCTGCCGTTGCCACTGTTCAAAGTCCCGGAGCTTCTTCTTCCAGGTAGTGTCACTTCCCTTGAATGCGGTTTCAGCGTCGTTCAGCTTGGAGAAGATGCTTCTGACAGCCCTTTCACACTCGGAGCGGTCGTAGTTAAAAACAAGAGCTGGCAAGGCGTCCTGTGCGTGGAGCTCACATGCCAAAGTAAACAGCTTACTAATATGGTCAACAGGATCTAATGCCTTGCAGTGTTGGATCTTGGAAGTCCTTTCATTCTGGACCGACGTGTCAATGCTCTCTTGCAAGACGTAGAAGGTAGATCCCGAGTTTCCCATGGCCTCTTTCAACTTCCTCTTCAGGCGTTTCTCCCACTCAACAATATGAGACTTTTCAATGACCCCAGGCAGGACTTTAAGAGGGTCAAGTTCGCTCTGATTCCCAAGGATTTCTTTTGGAAACGTTTTCTGCATGTTGTTCCAGAGAGTGAGGCAGTCTCTCGCCTCCAGAGTGACATCATCTAGCGCTGCAATGTTCCTGTTGACAGATCGGTCAGTGACTGCTCCCGGCTCTGGCTTTAGGGATCAAACTCGCCTATCTTTAAGGGCTACTACAGGGTGCACAAACTTGAAGTTTGGACTAATGCTGTCACCCTCGTCGAGCCCTGGCACAGGCAGTCTGGTCACCTTTGCAAGTCCCTTGAAGCTAAGGTTATGCGGAGGCTCGTAGATGAATTTACGAAGATCAGAGTATCGGACCTCATGCACAATCATCTTCATTTTAAACCCTTTTTGTGCCTGTAATCTGGAAAGCCAGTCCTTGAGCTCGTTCGGATTTCCAACCGTCGCTGAGAGAGCAATGATAGGACACGGCGCAAGCAACAGCAGCTGTTCCCAGATGATACCATCCTCAGCCTGTCCAATGCAGTGCACCTCGTCAAATATGATTCTCTTGACTCTCCGTGACCATGCATTTGGGCTGTTGGCGTTCGTGGGGGCCAGGAGCATGATTTGCAACATGTGAGGCACTGTAACCAAGATTTGGCACCGAGTAGGATTGTTGATGCGGTAATCTCGTGTGTGGATTGCCCAAACGGATTTTCCATCCGGCGTCCTGAACCTTTTAGAGAATCGGGCCTCGATCTCCGCAGCGATCTGGTTCACGAGGGCTTTTGTGGGAGCGACGTACACCAGGACTCCATCGTCACTCTCCTCAAGTACTCGTTTCATGGCGTAGAAGGAGATGAAGGTCTTTCCTGCAGACGTTGGAGCCACAACCAACAAGCTTTCTTCAGCATCAATTGAGTCGAGAATATCCCGCTGCCAGGCATCTGGTTCAAAGGGCACTCGGGGATCGGGCCGAGAGTCAAATCGCCTATCCATATAAGGGCCCCCGTGATGAAGCTGAAGAAGTCGGTGGTCCTGGATAAGTTCCAGTGTATCTTTCATCATCATCCAAGGTGAGATGGTGAAAGGCAACTTGCGGTGTGGTTCCCGGACAGTGATTCTCAGCTGGCTTATTGCAAGAGCTTTCATGATCCCTTTGGCGGCACTTGCAACGTCTGGTGTACACTTGTCCGATCTCGAAATGTCCCTCAGCCAGTTCCATACCATAGAAATAAGGTATAACCCTAGGGATATTAGCAAGAGCCCCCAAAACACACGCAAACATAATATAGCAGTCATTTTAGTGACTGGGTTTGGAACTGACCTCTGAGGGAATTTTCATCAACCTGTTTACGCGTTTGGTCCCAGATTCTCCGAAGTATGTGACAAAGATACAGTAAAATCTCTGGCTTGACACAAATATGGCTTCCTGGGGATCCATCAGATAGAAGATCCAGAGCCTTAAGATATTGCTCAACTGGATTATCAGTCTTTTCAATCTCGGCGCATTTCATGGCCCAGAGGTGCAAGGCATCGTTTTGCTTCGCTAGTGCTTTCTTCTCATTCAACGCACGTGCTGCTAGGAGTGCCTTCTTTTTGCCACCTCTGAGAGATTGATTCCCTACCGTTGTCTGCCTTTCACTGTTTGTGTCTGCATTCAATCCAGTGTCAGACGACTTTGGTTTGGTGAGTGCGCCCACGACAATAGTTTCTCGCCTGAAAACCTTTCCAATAGAGTTGCTGAGACTCGCTGCGTACAAAATGACATCTGCCATTTGTCTTTGATGTCTCCTGCGCCTGGAATTCTCCACCCAGATGGGGACCTTGTCGCGTGTCATTCTTGTACTAGTAGTGATTGGTTTGTAAGCATGCCAGTGGCGAAGATCCTGAAACACAACTTCAGCAACAGGATCGACATCATCTGGCACTTCTTTGACCGAGACATCCTCAAGAAACTCCTTTAGTACGGGGTGATTGAACGACAAAACAGTGGGAGGCGAGTGGGGTGGCACAGGAGGTAGGTCAGTCTCCAATGCTTTGAGAGACCTGAAAAGGCTTCGATCATTCATGCTCCTCTGCCCAAAAACCGTTGCTGAAAGAGCTTTTGCTCGGTCAACAATGGGCATAGGAAGCTCGGATCCATCCCGTATCGCTTGAAGAACGTAAAAAAATACGTGGCCATCGAAAAGATCGAATAGATCCCACTCGGCTTGCCCTCCCATAGCATAACGATTCTCTGCCAAGGTCTGAGACGTCGTACAAAACAGTTGTACAAAGTCAGTGTCGTAGCTATCTACAGCGTTTTTCGAAAGTCTCTCTGGGTGGGCATTTCGGTTTTGAAGATGGCAGACCTTGAGAGTAGCCATGTGAAGAAGCAGCGCCTCCACAAGCTCGAGGTCACGGCCAGATACCTCACCTTCCATTGAGCAACGTTCAAGGAAAGCACGACAAAAGACAGCAGCGAACTTTTCTCTTGCTGAAAGACCCGAGCGTTCGATTGAGAGTCTCAGAGTCTCATCAAGTACTTCCTGGAAAAGCTCCGCCGATGGTTTCGTCTCACATGCGGGAGTATCAATATGGACATCTGGCAGCACACCCTTCGACCCACTCAGGAGGGGCATGAAAACCTGGCCGCATTAGCATTTACACAATCTTCATATTCAAGTTAATTGGGCTCACTTTTGAACTCTTCCATGAGATGGAGTTGATGATGGCAACGTTCCTCCCACTGCTTATGACCTTCCATATAAGATGTCGGAGGCGAACAGACTGGCCTAGGCTTGCTCCCCTTCCATCATCGCAGAGTATGAAATGTATTGAATTGTTAGCCAGATACATTCTACACTCTTGACTCTCAAAGGAATCGAATTCCAGAATCTTGAAATCAACCAAGCCTCTGGTAAGATGCTGGATGAGAATCCGGCGTGTGAGATTGAGTTTGTAAGGATGTTTCCAGCCAGCGCTACCCTGAGACGCGCAGACATCTTCAAAGTCACGAAAGAACACTATATCAAAGTTGCAGTCCCTATTCTTTAGATCGACAAGGAACTTTTCCACAGCTTGGATGGCGTGCAATAACTGGAATCCTCCTACAATGGTCTTTCAGGCGCTATTGCAGCAACTCAAGCGAAATGGAGGAACCTACTCTCAAACTCAACTCTGGCCTCGATGAGGCAAAACTGCATCAAAGCCTCTCCATGGATTAGGAATAGCTCTCGGCCGGCAAAGTCTCCCACAATATCGACTGTGAGCGGCTGTAAGTCTTTGTACCAGTCCAAGAGCGCCTCCTCGGATGTTTTCAAGTCTGTTGAAGCCATGAGGATATCTTCGGATGTTGTTTCTTGGTATTTATTTCTCTGCAATCGACAAATGTACGAAAACTGTCGGTTTCTAAAGTTGGAGGCTGACAATGCGTAGATGCAACGCGGGGAGGAGTGTTAGCATTCATCCTGGGAGGCCCACCACAGGGAGACAACACATACCAAGACACTAAGATTCCGACCTTGGATGCCAAAGTCTGCCTGTTGAGAACTAAATCAGCGGAAGGCTATCCGATTGGCACGACTACAAATTCCAAGATCAGAAATGGAAATAATGAGGCCTGCTATATAGAGATTAGTGGGCCCAACACATAAAGATCAACCAACATCAATGTAAAGTGGCACGCTAGCCCCCACGGGATGAATGGAAAGATGTCCGACTGCGACAAAAGTCAGACATGAGAACAGATTACAGGTAGGGCATAACCGCAGAGAGAAAGTCCTGTCATGCATACCAAACATGACCAATGTTAGTCCGTCTGGTGGCAATTTCTTTTGGTGCGGTAGATGTGCTATTCATTTTGTTTCATTTCCCTTCTCTTGAGAAAAGAGTAGTCACATTACTCCGTATGAGTCATAAAAATGCGATTGTTGGTTGTGCTGCCGCACTTGGCAGAATGACAAGGGAAGCGGCTGCATATTTTCAATCCCCATGGATACTAAGGTAACGAGGCGAAACCATTTGCCGAAAGCTCCAAGTTCCCGCGTCTTCCTTGTAGAGGCAGAATGACGAAAACGACCTGATCAAGCCTGAGTCTGGTACTCAGTTCCATTACTCTGCTGTATGAATTACCCCGCCTCCAAGGCCGGCCAAGGAGTCATCATTTAGGTTCATATCATATTAGCTTTATGCTGTAGCCATTGGTCAGTCATCGTGGTATCGATGTCTAAGTTGTGGGCTAGAAGTGTTATTTGCATTTGAGGCTTGTGGCCGAGAGCTTATTCCGGCAGAGAGAACCTAGTACGAATTACCCCGCGTATTAGGTCCTGACACATGATTTGATGGTCCATTTCGTTTATAACTTACCGCGGAGCAGCGCGGGGTATCAGGGCATGTAGGACTTAAGGTTGTAACGATGCGTCAATAATGATCTGACCGGATGGTCGAGATAAGGGTCGAAATAAGCAGGGAACCAGCGATTGCGCCACTGTCGGTGTGGGGGTATCTCTCCACCTGCGAGGAAACACTGGAATGATGAATATCATATCTTGGCAATCATTGAAATAACCAAAGCCAGCATCGACATGGATAACCTGACTTGTAGAGATATCCAACTCCCCGACTTCAATTTTTGCAATTCATCTCATAAGAGAGACAGGCTCCAGGTATGCGAGCACCATCGACGGTCCAAAACTCGTTTTGGTCATTAACTGCGAGGAAAAGAGGGTTGATAAGCAGTGTTGGTCGGCCTCCTGCATGGCTGGCGGCCTCTGATAGGACGTTGGTTTGCTGTGGCGCTTTTTCAAGTCACTCATGGCCTGGCAGCAAGGAACATAAGAATATGAGGACACCCGCATCTGTCAAATAAGACATCTCGCAGAAACCTGATCATTTAGCTTCCAACATGGGAAACATTTTTGGACGCCAGACAGAGACCATACCGCCGCCTCGTGAGCTACCTCCCGTATTGGCGGCAACAAGAGAACCACTGTACTATGGAAGAGCTCATCCTTATGAGGACACGTTCCAGAATCGTGGGGTGCCACAGATTCAGCGCTCTCGTCCTTGCCCATTTTATGCTCGCGGAACATGTTTCCGGGGAACGGCCTGTCGATTCTCGCACGAAGGTGCTGTGAATACAGCCCCGACAAAGAACTCTCCCAAGCCTTGCCGTTTCTTCATGCGTGGTCATTGCAGGCGTGGAGAGGCCTGTAACTTCTCCCATGAACAATCCTCAGTGCACGAATCGACAGAGGCGATAAAGGTACGTATTCAATCGCCAGTCAATCAGAAATCTAGGGCAAATTGGCTGATATGAAACAGGATGATGACTGTACCGAAGGTTGGGTTCGTGAGCTTGGAGGCGCCTGGGTCAAGTTCGGAGACGGAGCGGCAGTCGTGGATGTCTCACTACCTTCAGACTTCTCCGCCATTCGAATACGCAATCTTCCGACCAGTGCATCAGCAAACTCAGTTAGAGACTTGCTCTCTGAAGTTGGTATTCCAGTACTAATAAGCGATATACAATACATAAAACCTAAAGATATGCCAAATGGCTTTGCAATCGTCAAAGTTAAAGACCCGGCATTCGGAAAGACGGCATGTTCGCGACTACAGACCTGCATTGAACCCCCAGGTCTAGTCGTCAACTCAATACGTGTTCCCATCCCTTCAGGATTCCAATTTGGCCAGGTTGACAACAGACAAGTTCGTTGTTCATGGCATCGACCCACCAGAACATTCAGTCTATACTATCCAGACAAGAAAGTTGCAAGCAGATCATTCTATAAGTTCAAAAGCGGAAAGTATAAAATCGACGGCATGAAAGTCACGGTTCAGTCACCTGTTGCAGAGGATCCCGCTCAACAGAATGGGAGATGGAAGATCGATCTAGTTGGACTGAGTGCTAGCCTTACGGAGGATGATATCGCTTCCGTCTTTCCTTCATTTGAAAAGCCTTGTCAGATTGCTATCGGAGACCTGAGTTATGAGATGGACCCGGAAATGGACTCGACCTTGGTCAAGTCAATGCTGTACGAGAAGGGCGAATTAGAAAAGTGGAACGTTTTTGACAGTTCTACCGCCAAACGGATCAAAGCCCAAGCAACCTTTGTGGAAGAATGCCATGCACAAGTTGCCGCCTCTTCCCTCGATGGAACAGAGTTACCATTCAACCACAACGGGAAGCTTTTCGTCCAACTCATTACTTCCGTGAAATTCAAGGTATCAGCCCGCGTTTACGATGCCGTGAAGAAGACAATCAATGCACACAAACCCGAGTGGGATCGGCAGTTCATACGTTATTCCGCCCTCCCTGAGCGCGGGTTTAACCGGATCCTGAAGATCGAGGGTGAGGATCGTCAGCTAGTCGCCCAGGCCAAAAGAGCTTTGGAAAAGGTCATTACTGGCACTGTTTTGACGATGGACGGGAAGAATATTTGGTACTCTAACCTCAAGATCGGCAAGAATGCTTACAAGAAGCTTCAGAAGATCGAGCGAGACCTTGAGGTCGTTATCATTCGCGATATACGAGCCTCAAACTTCCGCGCTTTTGGCCCTGAGGATCGGTTAGCACAAGCTGCTGAAGCCCTGAAGCAACTCATCGACGAATTGAAAGCAAGCGACCATGCCATCAAAAAGTCAGTCAAAAGACAACAACTTGAGACAGATTGCCCAGTCTGCTTTGACGAAGCTGAAGAATCACTGGAGACTTCCTGTGGCCATATCTATTGCAGTCTTTGCTTTTTCAACATGTGTCAAGCAGAAGCATCAACGTCGGGTGATTGCTCAATCAGCTGTATGGGGGACTCTGGCAAGTGCAGAAAGATCCTTGAAATCTCAGAGATTCAGGCACTCATTCTCTCTGAAGCATTCGAGAACATCCTTGAGGCTTCTTTTGGCTCATTCATACGACGTCATCCAGCTGAATTCCGGTATTGCCCAACGCCGGATTGCGATCAAGTCTATCGAGTCTCTTCCCCAGGAAAGCTTCCTTCCGTGTTTACATGTGCCAGATGCTTTATCCCTACTTGCACAGCCTGTCACGTGTCACACCTAGGAATATCCTGTTCAAAGAATAAAGACAATAGTTCTGATGATATCGCGGAGCTCATCAAAGCTAAGGAGGATCTGGGTGCGAAAGACTGTCCCAAATGCACTACAGCTATCGAGAAATCTGAGGGATGCAACCATATGACTTGTACGGCTTGTCGAACGCACATCTGTTGGGTGTGTATGGCAACATTCACAGAAGGGAGTGAGTGCTACACACATATGAGGCGGCTTCATGGCGGCATTATGTAGTATACTCTAGTCTATTTTATTACTCAAGCACACCGGAAGGAGGCAGACCTTCGACGCTTCGCAGTCTTCTAGCGACAGGAACTCCTGAAGCGCAAGCCTCGGGAGTCTGAGTCGCTCTAGGTTCTCTCTGCTGGAATAAGCTTATAGCTATAAATCTTAACTATAAATAACACTTTAAGCCTATAACTTAGATATTAATACTATAATAATTAACTAATAGCTATAGTAAAATACTAATATTATTATAACTTAAAAAATAACTTATTTTCTTACTATTATAAGCTATAAAAAGCTTTAATATATCTTTTAAGATAACTAAATATAAAATAATAATAAAGTAATATAGTAATACTTAAATAAAAGCTTATTTATATAATAAATTTAAATAAATTCTAATAATAATATATTAATAAAATTCCTTTTAACTTTAATAATATTAAAGATTATTAATAGACTTTTAAGAAAAAGGATAGCTTTAAGGCTATTAAAAATAAAAAAGATAAAATTTTTAAAGCTATTAAATTTAAAAAATAAAATAAGCTTTTAAATAACCTTATTTAATAATTAACTATTTTTAATATATATACTTTTACTTATATTATTTAAAGACTTTTTTAAAAAGTTAAAAAAGCTATTAAATAAAAAAAAGAAATATTAAAAGCCCTTTCTAATAATAAGGCTAGATATAAGAAAACTATAAAGTTAATTAAAAAAAGAAACTAAAAGTAAATTAAATCCCTAATTAAGGTATAAAAGGCAATTTACTAAAAGGAACTTCTTATAAGTATAATATAAACTTATTAAAATTATTAAGAAATACTAATATATAAGAAAAGCTTAGCCTAAAGAAAGTTTTATAATAATATATATATTAGTGCTATTAAGGAGAAGGTTTAAGGTAATTAAAAGGTAGTAGTAGTATTAAGTTTATAAGTTAGTTATAAGGTTAGAAAATACACTTCGGTTTTAACACAATGGGTCTAAGTCGCTTAAGGTTGCAGTGCGGCTAGATATTGGCATCTCGGTGGCCAACAAGGATGGGTTGTTCTTCGTGACCAATGTGGCGCGGGGGCCTGGGGCTGACATGTTAAGTGAGTGCGTGGCAGGTAGGGCCGCAGCTGTACGACAGTATCTTTGAAGCGGTCGGGAAGAAGTTTGCCTTGGAATTCGAAAGGCTTGAGGAACATGAGGAGCCCGAGGAGCCCGCGGAGGTTGAAGGACGTCAAGAGGGAAACGACTCGACTGATAGTGAACTCAAAAATCCCCCAACGGATCACTCGAATGACTCTGGCTGAGACTTTTATGATGGTGTTGTAGTTCCTCTGCTGTATCGGTTCGACGGGCGAGGTACCGTACGATGCAGGTTTTATCTCATTGCAGAACAGACTGATGTGACGAATTATTTCTTGGCTAGCAATTTATCAAGCTAATAAAAAACGAGAGTTGAATGTGTGAGATACAGCTACGACATGACATACCCATGGGTGCTACTGTCAGGTATATACAAGCAGTTTGATCTAACAAAACTATAGTTTAGACTACGCCCAGGAAACCATAACGTACAATCTGAGCCCCATCTGATAGCAAGACGTGTTACGGGACTTGGCTGGAGAAGTCTGTGCCTCGTTGGACTAATTTCTGCTTGTTCGTAGAGCGGAGGCGTCAATAATTACATGGAGCATGCTTTTTGGGAGTTGATTTCTTTGGCTAATTGACCCAATCCATCTTGGCCAATAAATCGAGAACTAATTGCCGATCAGGACTCAAGCAATCGCCGCATGGAAGCCGACACGGCAATAAACTAAATCTTAGATTCAAGGGGAGCCGATTGGAGATAGTCCCTGCAAGGCATGGCCTGGAGCAAGTGGTGGTACCCGAAAAGTGAGGTCAGCGCGTCCGCGATTACTGATACCCAAGCCCTTGACGTAACTTTCCCAGCAACATTAGTGAGACCAATCACAAGCCAAGTCAGCCCCTTGTCAAGACCGAGCCTACCCCTCCAAATGATCCCATTGTTTGGAGCGGGGAAACTCTCATCTACGACCTGGAACTGTCGTTCAACCTCCTACAATGAAGAAATCGCTCCTCGAGTTAGATCCAGACGCCGATGCGCTGCTCATCTTGCAGAGTCCCAATTTGCAGCAAGTCCATGCAGCAAAGGAAGTCGATTTGCGGGATACGACAGAAAAAGCCGAACCGAAGACGGCTGCCTCGACCCCAGCCAAAGGGAAAAAGAAGAGCAAAACGTTGACAGACCTTGAAAAGATTAAATCTCTACAGCCATACAGGGAGGATGGCAGTCCTAACGAGCTCGAATTTCGGGTATCCACCAAGCATCTTTGCATCGCGTCACCAGTCTTTCGCAAGATGATACAAGGCAACTTCCAGGAATCGCAACCCAACGAAAACGGGCTATTTGAAATCAGAACCTCGGATTGGAATGCCCAAGCTCTTCTGGTCTTGCTTGATATTATACATGGTCACCACCGCCAAGTGCCTAGAGACCTAGATCTCAATACCATAGCACAAATTGGGTTACTTGTTGATTACTATGACTGCCTTGAAGTTGTTGAAATTTTCTTTGATGAATGGCAATCGCATATCAGCGATTGGAGGGAATATGGTTGGCTTCAATTTGACAAAAGTTCAGTAGCTTCATTTGGTGGATCTCAGTTATTGATGTTATTTATTGCCTCCACATTTCGAAGCCAAGTGGTTTTCAAGAATCTTACCGTTTCCGCAATACTCACAACATCCGGCCATATTGAGACACATCTACCCATACCGAGTCTGATCCTCGGTATGTACCCTTGCTTAATATACCACACAGACAAAGTGGCTAATCCTGAGTAGATAAGATTGATCAACAGCGCGTCGAACTACTCGATCAAATGTTCACTCGACTATACAACTTGCAAGAAGACCTTTTCGTGGGACGAGTTGGCTGTTCCCTGGAATGTTCATGCAGACTTCTCGGATACCTGATGAAACAAATGCGGGACCAGGCTCTGCCGATGACGAAACCAGAACAGCCGTTTATGGGATTTAGTGTTACTGTAGTGGCTGACTTCATCCGTGGTATCAAGACTCCGTCATGGAACAGAAAAAAGCAGAACGTGGATGCTTGTAAACTGGAGGAAAGACTCTCCTTTAGAGACAAAGAGCCTGGAATATCGGCAGAAGGGTTAGACTTAGATGACCTTTAAGCAATCTGTTTTAAGTACTCTTGGCAGTTGGTTCAAATACTTTGTTTGCTAAGTTATTCTCTTCCAAAGACAAGTCCTCGTCACTCGTCATCCCCGTTGCTTCAATGCACCTTTTACTCTTCCTCAGTAAGCAATCTTCTTGCTTAGAAAGTGCTCCACTGTTAGCTAAAAAGTCCTCCTCAGGGAGCGCTCGTCTTGTTTTCTGCCTCCGGGCGTCGCCTCAGTGAGATCTTAGCCTTCAATGGCGCTCTAATCTAAGCAGAAGTTGCTTTGCCCTCTTATTGAGGAAGACACGAAAAGTGTTTAGTGGCCTCTGGGGAGTTTAGCCTTTCGAGCGTTTCGTCTCTAGAATTCACCCTGACGACTTTGACCGTTATTAAATGTCCTTCCTTTGACGTTCTGGTAGACCGTTTATAGGAGTCTTTCCTACGCTTTGCCTGTAGTGTTCGTTAGGTAGTCTTTCTAATAAAACGTCTTCTTGCCTTTACCGTTCTTACTTAACATCCAGTAAAACGACCTTGCAATAATTGACGCTTCAAAACCATATTCCATTCGGCTAACTGACATCTACTAGGAAGCATCAAAGTCAGATGCCGCAAATGAACCACTAAATCATACTCAATAAACCTACTTCGTGAGGGCCAGTGGCCACAAGACACTGGTGAGGAGGAATGGCAACAGCAGACTGGTCAGTATAACAAACAGCACAAGAGCCATTGTCTTACACAAAATACAGTCCATTTTTTCACTTACTACCGAGAGCTGGAGCTCTTCCAACCCGCTCATGAACTCACACATCAACAGCCGACCAAGAAGCGGAAGCGGACCCGAGCCAAACCTGGCCGCCAGCACGAAAATGACATTCCCCAGACAGTGAAAATGCATAAGCGTCGTGGATTGCATACAGCTACACTTACTAACGCTCGACGAACGTATTGACATGAAGGTCTGACCCTGCCTGCAACAATCTCTTTTAATAAGTATTAAAGCACTCCACTAGTCTTCCATGAGGTACTCAGATTCGAGTAGCCATTGCTTGCCAGTAGCTACTCTACCAGCTTGGATGAGCGGCATGGGAAGAGACATAGGAATTCGCCGGTCAGGAGCTGGGACATCCGACAGAGGGGGAAAAGGAGGGAAAAGGAGGGAAAAGGAGGATGCGGGGGGAGCGAACAGCGAAAATGGAAAAAGGTTCTCAATGGTCTCGATACCAGTACAACAGTCTGTGCTCCCCAAAGGAATACGAGTGTCAACACTACAGGAGGAAGATACACGAGTAGCAGGTGCATAACGACAGAAAAGGCATCGAGAAAACATTTTGTTTATATAGAGGTTAGTTGTTTTGCTGTTTCTACCAAAGTCCTACCACAAAATTCAGATGATAGAGTGCCCTCAGTGATATATACCAGTTCGAAGGAATTATTTAGATCTGCTGAACTGTCAGTTGTTACAAGTGATTTGCCTTGCCTTAAGCCTAGCTCACTGTCAATGAGACCTTTCCCGTTGGGTGGCGCGATTCGGCGAAGCCTCTATATTCTGCTTGCGATGCTGATGATACGATCCGGGATAGATCCGGCAAATCATTCGACTAGATATCGGCCTTCAACACGGCTGCCTCGGACAACAATCGGAAAACATCGAGCACTATACCTGGATTTGCACCTCTTGGGGCAAGGGTTCGTTGGCTTCGTCTGGTATGAAGAGGTCGAGACTTGTGTTTGGCTTTAGTTGAAAGTTAAGTCTGGTGATATGACCCTGCAATATCTGCTAGGTTTCGTCTGGGACTTCAAGGGTGCGGGAGAAGGTAAATGTAGAGAAATGACTGATATTGAGAGCGGGGCTAATGCGCGATAGATGTTTCATGCCTATAAGGTACAGGGGGAACTTGAAGGCAATTACTCCGCGCTGGTTTTGATCATGGAGCATCAAAACAGGCTTCAATGCCTTTTCAGCAGATGCAGAGAGAGGCTCACTTAGATTCATGATCTCGTTCGAGAGGTATATGCAACACGAGGTACTTATTCTGCCCACACTAACAAAAACTAAATTGACGAACCAAGTGTTACAAAAAGTCATGCTCCCCTATCAATTGCCATTATAAAATAGCCAAGCTATCTAAAGCCAGAAAGTTCCTTTCTGCTTAACTTTTCCACTAATGATTGCCTGATATGGTACTGGGCCTCCAGACAGTCCCCTTCCAGCAACGACAATCTTACCCGAAATCGCGCCAGTTCTCCCAAACACCAGATTGAAGCCTCCAGTAGCCGGGGTATATACATTTGCAGTCAACCCACTTCGTGCATTAAAAACAGAAACCTGGTTTGCAGGAGCAACAGATGGATCAACACTAACTGTTACCGCGTTGGATGTGGCATAGACTCTTGCAAAGTCCAGACCTGTCGGATTCTGGCGACCGCTGATGAAGGGATTTAGATATGAATTGGTGACATAGCTGATGCTTCCGGCTACCGGATTTATCAAAGGGTTACCAATTGCGATAACTACATCATATGGGTTGGCACCTCTCGTGCTTCCTAATGAAGGGGCTCCCTGAACGAGCAATAACTCGCCGCTGACTTGGAACGGTTGCCAGTTTGCGTTATTGCGGCCATTGAAGGTGACGTCGCAGAGTAAGTAGCCTAGGTTCAAGGCTCTCTTCTCAACAGTATCCCTGGCATGAAGGGTGAGATTAAGCAGTCCAGCATCGGGCTGATTAACGGTTTTGATCGACTTGTCGTTAAATATTGACAGGGGACCAAGGGGAGGAGGGGACGCCCAGCTGCAGGCGAGAAGACATAGTAGAAGAAATAGGGAAATCATAATATATATTAATTAAAGCCAAGTATGAGTCGTAGTTGTTGAGACTTGATAGGAATCATGACACGAGTTTGAAGGCTCTGAGTGGGGGCGCGCGGGCCTCTGAATTTATAGATAAAATTCAAGCATCACATGTTCTTGATTTAATCCCACAGTGTGAGATATAAGACATCTAAGTAACGCTTACAGGTGGCGCTTTTATTCATTCCTTGTGAGCTGTGGAGCTGCAGCTCCCGTGCCAACCAATTTTCAAGTAAATGCCTGTAGTAAAATTCAAGTCTGGGATGGTTATAGTGGCGCGCTGGTAGGTGTTGAGAGCCAGTTCATCCACTGTTCATCAGGAGATAATTATCCTATCAAGGTACCTTGGACTCCCATTTTGGTGTCGTCAGGGCCTACGGCTGGGCTGAGGATAATGCTGATCGAAAGGCATAAAGATTAATGATGGCAGCAAGCAAATGAGCTTGTTAACCACAATGCCCTAAGAAGTCTCCTTTTGGAGTCTAGGGTGAACAATGAACCGTTCCTATTGTCGTGTTAACTAAACCAGTAAAGCCTATTCTGTGGAGATTTAACAGAAAAGGGAGTCGTCATTATCAAGCTTTACGTAACTATATAGTGCAAAGAGTCTAGACCATTTTCTAAATGGCGAAGCTGAACGCACTGGTTTTCAGCTCTCAAGCCACTTTTAAGCTGCTAAGGGCCTAGGCTCACGCCGCCTGAGTCCATGTCTTGACGGTAGGAGGCAGGATTATTAGGGAGTGTCTATAATAGAGTTAGGGCTGTAGCTAGGGAGGTGATTGTGTTCGAGGGTTAACCACCCAAGCGTCTCCCTGCCTGTTATTTGATCTTCGTCTATACGTATCACGTCGAGGCAAACCCCGGTGTCTAGTCCTCCGCTGTTCGTCAAAATACACACCGATTGTCAGAAGAAGGCTCGTAAGCTCGGTGTAATAGCCTGGAACCTCTCTCGATCTGTAAAGCGCGTCTAGCGCCTGTCGCAAATTCTACGTAACAGAGGGTTCTACTAAAGATAAGTACCAAACACAATGCGGCTGCAATGTGCCGTGCTTGCCAGGGCTTATGGCAATAGCCGACAGCCTAGAGTCTGGCTAGACGGCATCGGCACCTACAAGAAATCGATAGTAAGAGTTGGCGATAGGTAGAAATATAAGGCGAATTGACAGTTAAGGAGCTTTTGGAGATGTCAACCACAATAATATAGACTCGGAGTGAAGTGGTTGACCGGTGAATGATGAATCTGCAGCACAGTTTTGGACGTACCTATGAGAGGTAAGCGAGGCGCCTAGAGCTTTCTGCATGAGTCCGTGCAAAGCACAGCTGAGACACCGGATCGGTTGCAATACCTCGCTCGTTCTTTCGATTCAAAATGCCCTGTAAGCATGCATTTTAACTAGGGATGGTAAATAAGTTGTAAGGTATTCAACTCACCCAGAGATTAATTGCCCTGTGCAGAAACTTATCTAAATGCAAACCGGCGCTGTCCATACCAAGGACAGAACACCGACTTCTAATGACAGCCATAGCAAGTATTAAGATCCATGGCGTCTTCCGTGGAGTGAAAGTCGGCTGGTGAATGATAGGGAAAAGCGGCTGGAGACGCTCAAAATACGTCTAGATAAACGCTGCTGTGGCTTTATGTGATAAGAGGGGTTCGTCAGTGAATGGTCGGTGAAAACCGTTATCCGCATTCAACATGGTAAATTAAACGGACATGACGCTGTAGGTCTGTTGATCTAGAGCCGGCACATGGTGATTGTGACATCACAGAGAGAGTTAGCGGCTTGCGTGATACCCTTGGTCACCGGGTTGGTGATGCTCTATTGCCGAAAAAGAAGATTGATTAGTGATGAGTGTATCCAATGCGGTCTCGGTGGTGAATATTGGCCTGGGTGCTTGTGCTGACGGCGGACTGGTGAAGGATGCCGCTCCGGGCCATTCCGCTGAAGCTCCTCTGTGTGCGTGCTGGTAGAACACTTAGGTGAGCTGTTACTTTGATCGATGAATCTCAAGTCACCAAAGAGCTCAGGATCCCAGTTCATGAGCCCTGGCGCCGCAACTGTGGGGAGGGGCCTGCCGAGGTCTGAAACGTGCGGCCGATAACCAGCCTCATCTGGGAGGAGGAACGGCCAGGTCAGTAGATTGTGATGTTCCGTTGATACGAGATTAGCTGAGAACTGCACAGTAGTACCTTGCGATGTCTGTACGCTTGACCATTAGCATAAACAATCTGACGGTAGTCACTAGACAAGTAGGCTGTACCTTTGCTATCTCTGGTGCTTGAGTAGTGACCGCCTGACTTGCCTCATGTTCTGGTAGTGCTGGACTAGTATATACAGAAAGATCCTTGTCTAGACAATGACCACTTTGTCTCTGATCACTAACGTATACGCATGATCTTTGCTTCTGACACATCTTAGGCACGGATCTCGGCCGTTGCACTTCTGCTTGGACCCAGCGCAGGTACGACAAGCCCTAAGAACGCAGACACGGCGATGACGGCTTCTCAGACCTAGAGATGCGGGATCTGCCTCGGTATGACTCCGTGCATGACGAAGAAGCGTATCTCTACAACAGTCAGCGTACCGTCGAGATGTGCGGACGCAGTCATCGCGTGCGAAGAACATGGCTTCCTCCCCGTCTCGCAAAGTCTGCCCTGCAAGTGTCACAGGACAAGGCCCTAGCTCCGATGTGGCGCAGAAGGTGACGCTCCAGATGCTCGGAGCGCCGGAACTCTTCATTACAGAGCGAGCATCGTCTGGTCATTTCGCCTTTGGTCGGAGATCCAAGCTGGCTGAGCACAGTCAGAGGCATTTTCGTAGTAAGGTCATGGACACACCAAATCGGAGGTGGTGGGGTTGGAGTCAAGGGGGCTTGGGAACTTATGAGTATTTTGCGCGGAGCCAGCGACAACCCAGCCCCGCGTTGGTAAAAGTCCCGTCGTCGTCTACCGGCCGGCAGCAGATCCACTGGGGAAAGTCGGGTAAATGGGGCTGCCGGGAACATCGGGACCGGGGGCGCTAGAGATGCGTCCCTGCTGGGTCTAGGTTCGGAGATGCGTGTATAGGAGCCGAAAGGGATGTCTTTGCTGGCCCCCTAACAACTGGAACCTTTGTATGCGCTTGGCTCGAGCTCGCTTGCTGAGTGAAGGATTTTGCGATGTAGTGCTGAGGAGAAAAAAGCAAGATATAGGCTCGCCTCGATTGCATTGTATTTCATTCTTCTCACCACCATCGCTATCTCGTCCAGGAACCAGAGGTTTATTTTGGCTTTGAATCGGAAGATCTAGTAATGAATACAAAGGGGGTTACTTCAGATTGACTTCTGGTCTTCTGCATCTTCATTTGGCCCGGGCAAATGGGCATCCTATTATGAACTAACTTGAATTTTCATTTTCATTCGAATAAGGTCGTATTACAGTACAATAGACCTCGAGAATCAGAATTCTACAAAAAGCGATACTTTATAACAACGTAAAATGATCCAACACGGACTGAGCTAATCCAAAATAATAGGACTGTCGACATTTCCTCAGGGGTCTTACGGTTGTCCGTAGCATCGACCGACATGGAGGAAAGTTGTATCTTTTGCTACTGTCTGCGAAGAACTAACTAAATATACCGGGCTACTATGTTAGTCACGCGTGATAGCTTTTCACTGTACACTTGATGAGAAACTAGAGCGATGTGCTCAAAATAAGATATGATGACTTGGTGTTTTTGTTTTGAGTACGTTTAAGATAAATAGGTATATATATCTCGATGAAGGAGGACTTATTGTTAAATCGTGTCCTGAATGTCAAGTTTCTTCGTTTGGGATTGGGCTCGGCCAGGTACTTTAGGGTATTGAGTGAAAAGTCAGCAAGTCCATCATTGAATTGATTCAGCCTGGTAGGCAACGATAACACCTAACTGCTTGTTCCGCTGTTCTAAATTTGGTGCATCGCCAATCTGCCACTGGCAAACGATCTCGCGTCAGTCACATGATCACGCGCTTGTTACTACCCCGCAACGCGCCCTCCATTCGCGCCCCTCTTCTCTCTCCCCCACCATCTCCATCTCCAACTCTCCCTGCTCCTCACCACCAAAATCTTCCTTCTTCCACTGCACAAGCACACAGCACAAGTCCAAAGACCCCGTGAACCGCCACTACAGGCCGTTATAAAATTCCGACTTGTACCCCATCGAACGAGCGCGATGCCTCCTTTCTTGGAACAACCGGGGCGCTGTAGACGGGACCTGGTTCAGCGCCCGCCGGCTGTGACTCGGGGGCCTGAACGCTTGATCTTGCCGGCTTTGTTTCGGGAGTCAAACAGGTTGCCGGTTGGTACAGTAACTGGCTTGCTCTTTGGGTCCCCTGCGCTGTGTGTGTGTTGTGTCGACTAGGTGCGTCGACGCTCTTCTCTCTGGCTACCTGTGTCATAGGTTCGTCACTGCACGCTTGCACGGACCCGCGACCTCTTTTCCGGATACCAGCTCTCTCACCCGCTGCAAGAACATCTTCATCGCCTCCTACAGAACTCGGGATTACCATCGAAGACGATCGAGCCGGCCGATATCCCACGGACCAAGATCCGAGGCCAACGCGATGCCTTGGAGCGGTGGCTCGCAAGACGGCAACGCGCCTTCATGCTTGCCGCTCTCTAATGCCAGCGCTTGTCTACCTCGCCTCTGCTGGCTTACCCTTCGAGCTCAAGTGGCACCTAGTTGGTTGGTAAAACGCCTGATTGCCATCCATTCTCAGAGCTAATGTCTTCGGTAGACGATCCGTGAGACACCTTATCCGCAACGTCATTCCTCGCCCAAGTTCCTTGCCTCCTCGCAATTCTCTTATACCGTCGCCCCCCAAAATACTCCGATCCCCAATGCAAAGTCCCCCAGACTCCCATGGAAAAGGGCTTCCAACCCCCTCCCCAAGCAGAACGACATCCAAGCTCCACGTCAAGCCGACATGTTCAGCTACCAAGTGCAGTCCCCTGGCATGTATACAACAATGGCCACAAACTTTTGGTCATCCGACTGCTCCAGTTACTTGCACCACCACTGTCGATCCTGTTTTAGACTCTTTTTACCTTCTATACAGATTCAAGAAAGGGATGCCTCTGTCGGCATTATTCTCAGGTAATACAAACTTATATCGAGGGCCGCCACCCATACTTGATACCGCGAGCCGGAGGTCAGGATACAGAAGCTCCGTGCCAACAGGTCAGGGTTTCTTCCCGCCTATCAACACCCCCGCTACAACGAAAAGCTGAGGACTCGCTTCAATTCTCACCCTACCGTCTTCACCTACATCTGAGAGTGGCTACATCAGGCTGGCGACATAAGCTTTTCATCAACAACAACAAGTCACAAGGCCACGTAAGAGAATCTGCTGCAATTGCATATCCATCTTCGCCTCCACGCATAGGGATACCTCAATACCGACCAGCCCCGCCAACTCTACGCCGAGTCATCCCAAGACAGCCCTCCAACATCTCAGCGTCAGCCAAACGAAGTCCACCAAGCGACGCTTGACCGCTGACCAGCACATTGCCGACCCAATGACTCAGCGTTTACTTCAGTCTACCAGACCTTGGTTCTTGATGACAAGTACTCTTCTGTATACAAAGAACAGCCCCTTTGGGCTCACCGTAGCGACATTGATTGTACGAAACAAAAAGTCTCCTTCCAAAAACTCCGAGGTAATATTTTAAGATAGCTATCAATCGAATGCGCATTTCGCCATCTCAAAGTTAAGGCTTGTTCTTCGTTCTCTTGTTTCGACTCGTCTTCGTTATGGTCACCTCCTTGTAGACATACTCCATCATGCACGCTGATCGACTACCCAGGTAAGAGTCAGGCTACTGTGACGGCTCCAGTTACAAGCACCATTTCCACGTATCGTCAGGCATATCACCCCACCCCGCATCGGATATTTGGTCAAGACCCGTCCGGCGCCAGTCGACAAAAGAGAGGACAAAACTCCCAAGAAACAGCGCTTCCACCGACGCCCAGATCAACAAGCCTGGCAGTGGGAGCATCTTCATAATTAGGATGCCCTTCTGGCCCATTTCCTTGCAGCATTTCATTTACCCAGCTAGTACAGCACATAGTCTTGAGCCATGAACTTCTATTCTTTCTTTTTCTCGGTCGCGATAGACTCTTTGCACCTGCCAGCTAGGTCAGAGAGCCTCCTGGTCCAGCGGGATACCTTGTCTTTGTCTATTTTGAGCTCGCTCCGCTTACCGCTTAATTCATCAATCGCCTGACCATAACTGCGTCTCGTATATTGATGCGGCTCTTGTGTCAGGCTGAGCATGGCCAATACACATCTTGTGGCAGCCCTCAACTTCAGCGCTCCTTCTTTGATCCTCACCTTTGGCCGTCACACCACCATCGGCCTTCTCCTTGGCAGCAGTGATGACCTCTTTGACATCGGGGTTCTTGGTAAGTGGCGCGATGCGAGGTCCGTTGTTTCCCTACTGTGTTTCTGTATCATTAAAGCTGTTATTGGCTTTCTTCAAGACGTTCTCTTATTTCTTCTATCTCGTTCTATGGCATAGGTGTCGATCTCGATCAAGCCTCATTCTTAGCTGTATTTATCATGCCCACATTGGGATAGGTTCTGATAACTGTCTTGTCACTGCACTCAGGACAACTCCATCTTGCCTATCACTGTTCTTGGTGGCTGCCTAGCTTGATGTCCACACACGATCTGCCTCAGGTTCAGTGTCCGGGTTACTATTTGACGGACTTTACGTCTCAGTCGGTGTCGGACTCTGTATCGTCCTCCATAGGGATAAATCTTCCCAGTTGCTAGTTTCTGGCTGCTGCGTCTATCAAAGGGACGGCTCAGTTTGGCGGCGCCGACTACTTCTAGAAGCACTTTAGACTTGGGATTTATTGGGATGGTGTGATTTCAAATGAGCTACTCTGGCGACAATCTATACGCACAGAATTTGATGCGCTGCTGAATCTAAAGCCTCCTTGTTGCCGTTGTGGAAGTCTCATTCTTGTATGGCCATTAGCTGCCTCTTTGGTATCTGGTCGATCTGATTGTTCGATTTTTGAGTCAATTCTTTTCCGGGATCATTGGAAAGCCCCTTTCGTGAGCCTTTCTAGTCATAGAAAGAAGCTCTTGAGCTGTATCTGTAGAGGTATTTACTGCAATGCTGCCATAAAGAGACTCCCAACACTATCCACAGCAGGCCTTAAGCCCATTCAGGAATCTGCAGTCTTTGCCTCTGCTTTGGTTCCAAGGTTATAGAGTATTAGCTAGCAAATTATCAGGCCGCTTTTGCACCTTGATTAGTGCTATAAAGATTATATAATTTAATATACTATATATAATTTAATATACTATATATAATTTGATATACTATATATAATTTAATACACTATATATAATTTAATATAATATATATTTTTAAATATAATATATATATTTTAATATATTATATATAATTTAATATAATATATATATTTTTATATATTATATATATTTTTATATATTATATATATTTTAATATATTATATATAATTTAATATATTATATATTTTTTAATATAATATATATTTTTTAATATAATATATATATTTTTATATAATATATATAATGTAATATATTATATATATTTTAATATAATATATTTTTTTTAACATAATATATATATTTTAATATAGTATATATATCTTTATATATTATGTAAATAGGCTAAGATAGCGGCTCTAGTAAAGAGGTTGGAGCAGAAAAGTGTTTAAATGCTATAGTTGCCATAAGGGCCTGGGCTGATATCAAGGACCCAGCGGTTTTGACTCCTCCCCCTTTCGTCGCCCTGATCCACCAGGTGCCAGAGTTAAACTGCAGCGATTTTTACAGAGGAGGTCTCTGGGACCGTCTTCAACATGGTGCTACTGCCCTGAGTGTAATTCAGACTGGAAGTACCTTGTCTATCTAATTGATTGGGAAGTTTGAGACTCGCGGGGCGTCGAGGGGGGTAAACCTGCCGAAGGATATGAAGCTGTCAAGGCCCGGGATACGCTTCGGCAGTCTTGATCTGTTCCAACGCAAGGCCAGCGTTGCACGAGTATATACAAGGGGATATACTCAAACACCTGTGCACCAAAGAGAAACGACATTCCTCTCTTGTGAATAGTTGAATGCCTTTAACGTCTTCCAAGAGAAAAGGACCTCGCCCCCAGTGAAGAGCTCGTGATAGATGAGAGGTGAACCCAATTCAGATCTCAAATACTTCATACTGCAGAGCCAAAACAAGACAGGCCTAGTTTTAGTATATATCTCAGGAGCCTGGAAAAAGTCTGATCACCGCCAGTGTAATACAAGAGCTTGCATCGGTATCCAAGCATCTGTTTGCAGGATCTCCTTTTCTAATACGTACCTTACACTAGAAAGAGGCCCCAATGGTGTCTGCATTGTCCTTTGAACCTCTTCGTGTAACCTCCACGTACTAGCGACGCCCTTCGCGTTGGATTTATGCTTCGACTGTCTTCGCAAGCGTTCTATAGACAATTAGTGCCAATCAGATAACAGAGACCACTGATTCTTCCATCGATCCAATTGAATAGCAGTTTTGCCCAGTTCTGGCTAATGAGACTGACCAATAGCATCCCGTGACTCTGAAACACGTCAGCTATAGAAGGATGGACCAATAAAACACCAGCCGCCAAAAGGCCCTTCCACTGACTTGATCCGCCAGCGCAGGTACGGATCGAAGTGAGTGTGAGTGAGCAGCAAGGGGGAGAGGAAACTCGGCAAATCCAGTAGAACAAGCCCAGTGGAAGAGAAGAACTTGAAACCGGATGGCGTATACGTGCAAGGAAGAGACGAGGGAAAGGATATGGCGATATTACCTCCAGCAGCACCTTTCTCACTTTTCTTCTCGAACCAAATTTGCAGAAGCATGAGCCAGAACCGCCGCTGCTCTGAATACTCTTTCATCGTCGCTTTCGCTTGAATTCTCATGATCTGTGTTGTTATCTTGAGGGTCGCCTCCATCATCGCTACACCGCCATCGTGATTGCCATCGGGGGGGGGGGGGGGGGGGGGGGGCTAGTCGTAATCGTCGTCGCTTAATTCGAGGCCGATGCTCTGAGCCTACTGTTCAAATGCCAGAAGGTGAAACAATTGATTGACGAGCTCTGAAGTCTCCCAAGCTGATGCCAACCACGTCGACTCTATGGTTCAGGCAGAAATGGGTTCTGGGAGCAGATAAGCGGCGAAACTGGGCCTCTCTGCTCTGGCATGCTCTTGGGTGTTGCTTGCTGTGTACTCCGGCTGATCATGAACGTCGCAACAAATTGTCGTAGAGGAGTTGCATTACAGCTGCTTTAACACGAGCTACCCATTCCTCTTTTCTACCCCTTCCAAAAGTGCAGTCTTATGACCTTGACGCGTCCTGTAGATTATATGCTGTTTCCTGTTACTTTTCCACTCTCTAGTCTTAGAGAACAAAGACTGTTTTGCACATCGTTTTATCGGTAGCTCTCCGCCAACGTTTAGCTTGTCGCAATGTGTTATGAAGTACCACTTGTCCCTGACGCCTTAGAACGAGCATGTAGACCACTCTTAGATTCGCCTATATATTGGCGCAACTCGGCCACAAAGAATACTCATGCTAGATGGTAAAAAGCTACGCTATTGGCGAAATAAGATGGTCGCTAAGCAGCCACCGCTTCTGTCCCGGACGTTAGTTCTGAGACTTATCCAGATACCATTACAAACACAGCAAGTTCAGTCGCAGCCCAGTCTGAGGCTTCATCACCAGAACCCATACTGCAAAGCTATGCGAAAAGAGTAACCTCGACGGCAGCCAAAGCAGCGGTGCACAAGCGACAAGTCAAAACTCGCACCAGCGCCAGACTCAATAACATGGCTCAGTCAAACCCGAGTCTCAGACACTACAAGGAATACACCGATGACCGCCATGACATACCAGCTTGGAGCTACAGCATCTGGGAGAGGATCTTGACACCACAATAGATGCACTCGCCTCTGACGCTGATCAGATCCAAAAGGCTCAGGTAAACGGTTTAGCAGAAGCGACAAAGCACCATCCAGCAGACATATGGAATCTCGAACCGAGAGATGGCGGAGACGTCAACAGAAGCATCATCACAGTTGACTCCGGGGATCATATCAGGATGAGAACAACCAACGAGGAGCAATTATTCTATCAGCCTGATTTCCAGGTCATGAACTACCGCATGGAAGAAGGAGAAGTAGCTTTCAAATTATCATGCTTCATCGACAAGCCCGAACGTTCTATTCCCTAGTATTGGAGTCATGAAATCTCCCCTGTGGATCTCTGCCCTCTTCATGCCGGAAGACTCGCTGAGATTCAGGAGCTCACAAGGGCTAATGAGCCTTACGCGCACTGCGGATGGCCGAGGTCGGGGACTGCAATGCATGAAGAAGATGCCAATTTCGGATCGATGAATGTGGGATTTGCTGGGACCAAGGCGTTTCTGCTCGTTGACACAAGAGACACAAAGATGTTTGAAGATTGGGTCCGCGGTACGATTCCAGAGGCTGCTCCGAAAGGGAAGTTCTGCGATCAGTGGGTGCGCCATCTGAGTATCTTCTTCAGACCTGGGCAACTTGAGGTGGCAGGCGTGTGGTTCACAATATATATTCAACGAGTAGGAGTTCTCACCTTCAAGAAGCGCAATCAGCATTACCAAATCATCACTATCCAATATTCGCTCTCTCTCCATTAACTACATCAGCGAATCAGACATACTGAGCTTCTTTTACGCACAGAATCCCCTCCGCTGTTATCAGAACCAATGTGGCCTTGCTTCTCTCTACTTCAGCGCAGGTTTAAGTGGTTTATAAGGCCTGCGAGGCAAACTGTATATGCAAGGCACACCAGAAATATCAGGCAGGGCCACTTGAAAGAACACGACTCGGCCATCTCAGTTTTGTCAGTAGCTACGTTCGAGCTCTCGGAGTTATCCAGCCCGTCGAAGTCTCCTTATTGATCATCGTTCTGCATTGGCACTTTCGTCCATCCCGGTTTATTTGTGATGTTACCTTCGGGCATCATCTTCCGCCTAAACTAACTCAATTGTCCTAAAATCCTTTACCTCAGACCAGTACTCATCGAATGGAAGAGTCACAAGCCCAATGCGTTTATATCCCTCAAACTCACCATAGCGACACCCAGAATGTTCCAAGATACACGCAACCCCCATTTTGACTTTCCGCCAGGGATCAGGTTTCGGTTCATGTATTGTCCCAACTAAGAGGCAAAGTCGAGGATGGGTGCTAAGCGGCTCGACAGGCTTAATGCCGTCTATATAGGCATCATGTTCATGATTTAAAGTGTCTCGGTGATTGCATCCAGTGGATTTCTCATTCGCGTGCTCATCGATAGGGTATCTCAGATCCAACTGGGATAAGTCTACCATTCTGAACAAGCCCTTTAGAGTTAAGCGTGCTTCCAGAACCTGACCAGAAGTGTCTGACCCCTTTGACCTCGAACAGAGCTTTTTGACTTGTATCATTGATTCCCAGGGGCCTCGACGGAAAAGAAACCATATGAGGCCGTTGTTAGACGCCCAGGACCACGAGGGTATAACTCGCTCTGACTCAATAGGGTCGTCGGCATGGATATCGGAGGTGCTCTTCGCTATCCAGGTCAATCCTTCTGCAACACTAGACTCCCAGATGCCTGCAATATACTTCTGTTGGAATCTGGTAGATAATAGTGTAGCAACTCCTGACAATGCAGGGAGTCTATCCGACCCGACCGAGAGATGTTTCATTGAATATTCACCGACGAAAATGTACCACATCCGCGCGAGTTCCTCAGTATTTAACGTGTAAATGTTCTTAAACATGAAGAAGTCTGATGTTTGGTGTGTGAGGTCACAGCAGTCAGGGCGAAGTTCGCTTATATAACCCCCGGAGCATTCCCAAAATATGCAGTTCGCGCCAAAGTGAAGTATTCTCTGCGATAATAGTCTCTCTTGAGTAGTCCACCCCCTTGTAAGTAATGCTGAGTTGGAGATTTCTGATAGTGGTTCGGGACAAAGCGGTTGGATCGTAGATTCTCTAACTCCTGTCCAATATGACTTTTGTGAAACAACCACGGGTTCCGGGTTGAATTCAAGGGTAGGCCTCTGCAGAAATAGCCCTCTGCTCGATGATTCAGACCCCGTTGCGGCGATTGTCAAAACTGCGTTCTGGTAATAACTAGCAAATCTGGCAGCTTCAATGGACCAATCCTCCATATGTTGAATATCATTGATCTTTTCTTTCTGCAATATGCATAAAGCATCCACCCATAAGTATTTAAAGCCTAGACCGCGGGTAATAATGATAGCATCTTGAATCGTCTTCGAGAGTTGGTTCCATGGCACTTGTCTCCTCATATCATCCAGGTTAGATGCTGTTGTCTTGGTGAAGTTTCCATGGTCACCGCCCCATGCATAGCTTAGGGCAGCGTAGTCTATGTCCCGGGTATCCTCGCTTGTAATATACAATCGAGGCATCCTTTCCTCCACTTGTGAGCCAACGTCAATAAGCCTTGTTGGTACTCCGTGTTCTTCACCAAGTGCAGAGTTCCTGCAACAAACATGACCATTGCGGCATATCAGCAGCCATTCCTTGGCTGATTGGAGAATTCGTTGTAATCCATGAGGCGTATTTGGATCCGAAATGGCAAAAGGTATACCCCCTTCCTGTTGTATGTCATTATTTCCGACTACGGGTAAATAATGACCCCTCTCTTTCCCATTTTCTCCAACATTAATAGAAAGCTCGAGTTGTCTAGGGCGAAGATTCCGGAAAGGTAACCCATCCTCCTCCTCCGTATCGTTGACAATCTTGGAAAATTCATCATAGTCAACATCGAATGGGTTATAACTTCTAGGCGGCGAAGCGAAGATGACAATAGGATAATCTTGATGCTCCCATGAGAGTGTCTCGGAATATAAGCAAGACTGGTAAACAATTTGACACAGGTGACAACCATTTCGTGCTTGGGATCGAAGTGAATGGATGTTCGGGGCTATTTTGAGGTGGCATGACCAGTTGGCATCCTCGACCTCCCCAAAGCTTTTTATAAAGCCAGAGCACAAGGCGCACAATGATTTAGTCATTCAGAAAGAAAGGCTGAGAAGATGATGTAGCCTGTTGGTATGCTGATAAAGTCTTCAGGACCTGCCCTATTTTTATTGTCCTGTAGTAAGACTATCATTTTGAGGCCTGCAATGCGCATGACGCGATATTGAGGCCTGCAATCTGCATGAAGTGCTTTTGAGGCCTACAAACTGTATGAAGTGCTGTCCAATAAGGCTATTGTCAACGGCTTATTGCCTCCTTCAGTCTGATATCTTCGCAAGATGGATCAGATGGCAGCATTGGATATTTCGAAGCGGTGGCAGTGTTTCACAATCGAACAAGTCCTTCTGAAACGCAATCGGCAAAAAAAAAGGGACGGCCAAAGCCAGTAGAGATATTGAGACGCCAACAGTTATTCTTTGGGCTGGAGTTGATGGCGCTTTGACAACAAGGGGTTTAGGCTGATGGGGTTTAGTGCGTTGTCAGCTATAAAGCCAACAAAGGCTGAATCAACTTGCATAAAGGGCCTTACCAAACCATGGAAGTTCTGCGTTGAACCCATAAAGGCAGTCAACTCGGTGTATTTGTGTGCTTCGAACTTGAGAAACGAGATCTTCAGGCATAGAAACGAGGCAACAGTGGCTTGATCGATGGTTTATGAGGGATTGAAGAAGAACTTTGTTGCTGATGCTGACACAGCTCAGCAAAAACTGGAAGTTCAACCTTAAGTGATCTGGCGGTCTGTGGCGTTGATGAGTCCTGGTAGGCTTTCTTACTGCGTTTTAAGGAATGGCGACTCCAGTACTGCCATTGGAATTACACGCATGAGGATGACAGCTCCATCGGACTCAAAGACTCTGTTCCTGACCCAGGCGCATTGCGCCTGGTGAGGCTTGTTACAATCTAGAAACCAGATCATGCCAGGGTCTCCCTTGTACCTTGGTACCATTCCAGCCAAGATGTGCTATTATCCTGTGAGTGGGTGAGAATCGAGGAACCGAAGTTGCTGATAAGAGAGCTGGCGGCATTTGGCTGGGCTGTGGATAGCGGCAACCGATGAGAGTGGACGACAAGCATGCAATCATGAGGCTTTCCCATAGACAAGTTCTCAACAAAAGCCCGGTCTCAGAAGCGTGTTTGAGCTGATCGTGAGGCGACGGTTGTTGAACTATAGTTGCTCGCGAGGAAAGAGTAATGTTTCGTGGGCTGTGTAAGCACCTCGAGCTTCAATTTAGGTAACGCGAAAGGCCAATATAAATTCAGCGAGGCGTGCTGAGAGCTCATGACCAAGATGATATGCTTGAGTTGTGGAGATAATGCGCTTGGCGGTCCCAGAGAGAAAGAGGGTTAAAATATCGCTGATGGTCCGGGTAGAAGTTGCTGGGTCGAATCTACCGCGCCAACAAGCTTGTGAGAGCTCAGGCTTACAGAGACCCGCTATTAATCATCAGCGTAGGCAACTCAACCCCTCGCAAATGGTTCCGCTTTGTATTTGTAGGTTGGTAGTCAATTTTTCAAGGTTAGATCCGATTTCTCGAGGTCCATCCTCTCTGCTTCAGTGAGTTACAGGGCAACCCCACTGGAACTTAGTACATTCAATTAAACCAACAGCCCGCTACCGCCTCAACCAAACCACTAGAGCTGTACACCAAAGAGCCCTCTCTACGTTCAAGATCATGGAAGACTGTAGCAAAAGCTATCAAATACAATGAGTTTGAGTTGGATATCTTGATGCCGATTGTACATGAGGGCTTATGAAGAACAGAAGTCTTCCCCAGGAGTAGGGGGAGGATAAGCGATAACTGAGACCAGACCCGGTGATGCCGACTTCAATACAAGCAAGTAGACGGGACCATCTTCTCAGATAAACATCTCTGTCTACACACCAGCACCACAGTTGACTAAGGGTAAGAATGCGTTTCTAAACGCGCACGAACGAACCGTAATGTACCAACAACTTGTAGACCTGGAGTTGAGTTCGAGCAATACCAGTGGGAAATGGAAGGCTGCGAAAGGGTATAGCCGGCCTGTTGGGATGAAGCTTTCGACTATGCCCCTTGACGATTCTAGAGGGGAGGGATTCAATGTGAAAATAGAGTCTCAATCTCTGACCTACTACAAGCTCCGCCATTGTGTAGTACTATTGTGTAGAATGCCAATAACTATAGCTGTTTAATGACTGGCTATTGTCTTGGCCTTAATGGATATGGCGACCGTATACATACTTCAAGTTATGAGAGTCAACATGACTCGTGTTCTTGGGCACCTGTGTCTCATTCCTTGCTTCGATTATCTCTAGGCCTTTATTCTCAGTTCGAATGATAACCTTCTGGGTCGGGAGATAAGTAATGGGGTACAGACTATTATTCCACCCACGGTTCAGGCATAGCCTTATTCAGATCACCAGATTCCCACCATTATTGTTCCATAAAGTCCAGCCTTTAAGGTTTGTTCGTGCGACCCAAGAACTAATAGGACTAGAGAGCGACCATCATCCACAGAGCCCATCTTGCAAGCCTGGACTGCACAATGACGGATATCCCACTGCGGCTTGACTATGTCGGATGATGGAGAGCTAGGGACAGAGAGACCACACCAGGGTCAGGAATATAGCAAGCTAGACCTGGGCTTGTTCGGACAGGCGAGTTCGACATGTTCATCTGAGTTCTATAACACTCCTCTCTACATCACTCCTCACACTTCTTCGTTCGGGTACAGATGTCATCAATGAGATTGGATGCCAGGTATCTGTCCGGGAGAATCTGCCTCGCCTTGGGGCCGAAGAAGCAAGGTCGGCATTTGTTGGTGTCGGGGAACTGGAACTGTGTTAGCAAGAAGCCATCAAACTTGAGGTGGGGAATACTAATGTGAGACTACAAGCTGTTGAGAAGCGGAACTGTCTTCTGACAAATGCCTTGGTGACCCTTCTTCAACCTCCCAAGGATTTCGAGTTGAGATGGTGGCTTTCAGGGAGAAACGGCTTGCAGTATGCTCTCTCAGTCTGCACTTTATGCCTCGGCTGCATGGCGGTTACTTGCCAATTTGGAGACTTTTTGGTGGTGGAGGGAGGCGTTCGTCTTGTGATAGGTGTGCAGATCGATTCTGGCCCTACCAGCGACATTGGTATCGTCAAAGTTCCCAGTCACGCTCGAATGGGAACGCTTCCTGCTTCTCAGGGAACGATGCCGTCCGGGGTAGTACCAAGTCCTTAGCTGGATATTCGTTCCCATCAGAGGACGTTATGTATCTTGGTCTGATGGTGTTCGTCTTGGGGTGGGTTTTCGTCGAGGTGAGGTCCGGGCTGGTCATGTGGTCAGTCAGGCGACAGTTTTGCATCAAGGCAGACGAGTTTGTGGTCATCAGGGCTTCCCGAGCGAAGTAGTTACGGAAGAATGTGAGGGGGGAGAGGAGGAAGTAGTCTGACAATGGTGAGGGTAAGTGCGGGGGCGAGTACGAGCACGAAGATGATTGATGGTGAGAGGCTGTGGTGGATAGACTCGGGTACCGCCATGTTGATTGCTGGTTGATGCCGACAAATATGAGGACTCTCGAGTCAAGACGATGGATGGCGTCTTATTAGGTACCTGAACTAAGCTAGGGTATCTGCCCCAATCCTTTGTCAAGATGATGTTGTGATGGTCGTCGTCGAATTCTTCCGTTGAGAAGATGCGATGAGTTGGAAATGAGAAGCTGGGCGGGGGGCCAGCCATCGAGAGTGTGATGGCGACTGTGACTGTCAGTCATCTTCAAGGTTCAGGGAGTATGATCATTGTTTTGGCTTACCTTGATTGCGATACTCAGGAACCGCCATAATTGCTTGCTGGCCCCGACGAGAATATGCGGACTCTTGGGTGGACATGATATGGTGTAGTGGTGCTTCTGGTCGGGTTCTTCTTGCTGAGAAAGTTACAACGAGTTGGAAATGAGAAGCGAGGCAAGGGGCAGCGATTGAGAGTGTGATGGCGACTGTGACTGTCAGTATCTTCGAGGTTCAGGGAGTGTGATCATTCTGTGGGCTGACCTTGGTCGCGATACTCGGGTGCTGCCATTAACTTGTCAAATTTCGATGTTTGGGTATTGGCTAAATATGGTTGCAATAGGTAAAAGTGACCCCGGCGAAAATATGCGGACTCTCAGTAGTTAATACCCCGTCTTGGTACTCTTGGTCGGATTCTCTTTGCCGAGAAAGATGCGACGAGTTGGAAATGGAAGCAAAATGGGGGTTCGCTATCGAGAGGTGATGGAAACTACAAATGTCAGTGATCATTCGGCTCAGAGAGTACAATCCTTCAATCGTTGAGGGGTTGACTCACCTTCGTCATGGCACTCGGGTACCGCCATTGTCCCGCCTGATGATAAGGACAAATGACGAGCTCTCGAGCGAAGAGTGTGCGGTGCACTTGAGAGCCCGCTGTGCACACTGACTCAGACCCGCGTTGGGCCGCAAACTCGAAAGAGTTGTGCGAGTTAAAAAAGGAAGAAATGGCAGGCCTGTTGAAGGGGGGATGCCCCGATGGTTTGTTGTGATGGAGATGTGCGTGCATGAGAAGAGGTTGTGAGGCCGAGTGGGATGAATGTTGTGAGAATGAGTTGGGCGCGAAGTCGAGTGTCGGAAGAGGGGTCGCTTTGCTCTGATGACGTACGCATGACTTCTCAGAACACAATTTATTGCTCCTTTGAGGGAAGCATGATCCCCAACAGCCCGAGCAAGCAGAATATTTGCTAAGGTACCACCAAGTGTTTGTACCTGCGTGAGTGCTACAGGGCCTGAGTGAACCACCAACAGCGGGCGGGCTGCGCTAAAGGGACGGACCTCCACTGTTTCCCAGCGCTTGTCCACTGTGGACGGTCAACTGTCACCAAACTTAATACTTGTCAGGAAGCAAGAGAACATCAGACCTTGATACAGGTATTGAAATGAATTTGGTAAAATGTATTTTAAATTTATACCAAGCTACATGATTCTTTTTTTATTGTAGGATTAAGATTCCGAGTTTTCTTTCGACCATTAATCACTGCCGCTTGAATGAACTCATCAGTCAATCACGAGCAAAAGAATTGTTCAAGGACTAACGACGCCAGCCATTCCCGTGGCTTCATATCCCCAACTGTTTCAGCACAAGCTATCTCTGGTCCAACCAAAGGCCATTGCATCTCAAACAAGCCCAGGCTTGCGTTGACAAGTTTTCATTTGGTCCCAAGTTCCCAAAGGACAAGAACAACAAGGTACACCTGAAGCCCAACCAAGCGCCCCGTCAGCTGTTGCCAAACAAGTCCTCAGGCCATGTCAACTTGGATAGCTTTTGAATGGACATTGCATCATGTTGACGCCGCACCTGCACCTCCTCTTTCGCCCTGACCGAACTCCTGGGGCTTTTGACATCAAACTCGTTGGCTTCAGGGTGAAGCACCACTTGTTCAGGGCCCGAAAACAAGGTTGGTTATACATCTTTCTTATGATCAACTAAACTGGCTCCAATATCTTATAATTAAGGGCAACGAGGTTCATGGTTCGAGTATGTCTATCGCTGAGTTCACGTTTCAATTGGTCATATCGGTTCATGAGGAAGCGGTCGTAATCCTCTGCTGGTCTGATTGCAGCCGCCTGTTCCTGGGTCTGCTCTGCATCGAGGTTCATAACGGTGCGTGCGTTGGGAGCAGAGCTATCTCCAGGAAATCATTGACCATCCCGATTTGGACAAGTCATATCCACGTTGGGGGCTATGTCAGTCGTGAGAATTCGACAGGCCACTGCATCTTTGACATTCACGAGATATGACCAATTTACGCCCGCGGGTGTGAATAATGCATGGCGGCGATGGTTCAAGGCTCTTGTAGACGAGGAAGAAGCCCAGACTACAGTAGATAAGGCCTATCGCCTTGCACCGGTCTTGACAAGGCAGCCGCTCTTCTTGGTAAAGACAGTCTAAAGCTACTAAAGTAATCTCATTGCCTTGACATTCACGCTGATAGTGGGCTTGATATGCCGTATCCGCACCCTCTCTCAATGCTCCAAGTTTGCTGGGGATCGATTCTTCTGCAACATCAGTTCAGTCTCCGTGTTGGAGCTCGGATCACGCCCGATCGCCCTGCGTAGTGCGGGGAGACTGAAGCTTAAACGATGGGTTTCTTCATCAGCTGCCAATCACGGTGTCCGAGACGACCAAAAGGGGCAGTATTTATTCCAGGGAGGCTATACCAAGCTCGAATGGGAAAGGGTGTTCTATGGAGACTCGGCCTCACTTCTAGATATCGCTGTTGAGGGCAGAAGTGATGTCGCGGCTGTCCTCGTGTCAGCACTCAATACTCCGTAAGTAAAGAAACCGGCAGTAGAAGCTACATGGAGGACGCAATATCGGATCCATTGCTGCCCTTCTTTTTGCCTCTATGGGGTGGTATGATTGTGAGGTTGGCTAACTGTAAGTCCAGCCTGGTGAAATAACCAGTGGATCTCGGTTGCTGTACCTATCGTTCAGCTTTTCGAGTTTGCAATGCCGAGGGGTTGTTTATACTGGAGGCATGTCTGGCAGTCGCAGCAGCATTGCAGTTCCAGACATGTCACGGTCTAAAAAGCACGACAAGTCTCATAACAAGACCTACATATCACGACTAGTAATCTTGTTGTCGAGATACCATATGGCCGTAAGCACAACACCAGAGACAACCACGTGTATCATCCCTCCAAAGGCATCATGTACAGACAAGATACCCGGACACAGCACTGTTGATCAGTCTGCCAGACCAATGAAGGCGAATAGAGCGCTCTGTGACACATCCTTTTGACCTCTTAGCGATTCATCTTCTTTTCGTCACTGAAACTGTTCACGTAGTCACTTCTTAATTACCTGGTATACAATTATCACAAATGATATGATGAGCCAACGAGAAAGCTACCAAACGCTGGACAACTTCTTAGATTGGAGCTGCTAGTCTTGGTAAGTTTCACACGCGGTGGCTACAACGGAGCCAGTTAGTAAGACTCGTAGAGGCTGAAAGAGTGGTGGAGGAACTTGATCTTCGATGACCTTGCCCCTCAGCCTTGCGGAGGCTGGAAAGAGAGAGACGTAAGGCCATGAACCGCGAGCAGTTGCGGGGAGGAAGTTTTGTTAAACACTTGAGTTTGTGCGACACCTACTGCAGATATAGACGGGCTGGTCTGGGCACGCTTCTTTGGAAAGGAGCTGGGGTTCCTCCTAGGAGAAGAAGGTGAGACGATGTTCAAGTGCAGCGGGTACCGACTTGCATTGGGTGGTTCACAAGTGCGAGATTCCTCAGTCTTTCGCAGGCTCTCAACAACCTTTCGGTCACTGTGATTCTGGGTATAGCGAAGATGGCGCATACTTTGGTGCGCAAAGCAACATCGAAATATAAACTCTTCGGCAGTCGATGCGGCACGCGATGCAGCCGCGCTTCGCGTCACTTAGATCGTCGTCGGATGAGCGATGGCTGTTACAGGCGCCTGTGAGGGCCTTCTCAGTCCACCACTTGTCGCGGAAGCGAAGCGAAGGCATCGAGTGGGTTCCGCGGGGCGTGTTGGGCTCGAGAACATTCAGGATTTGTTGTTTCAAAGGTGCAGGATTCTTTGAGTCGTATGCAGGTTTGCAGGGAAGCTTTCGGTATGTTGCTATGTTTCAGGGCATAGCGGGAGATGGTATATACTTTGGTCGGCGAAGTATTATTGGAGGTGTCGGCTACTACGGTGGATAATTGCGCGCGCGAGGGGCGGTGGTTGTTCTGACTGACGCTCTCGTTGAACGAGCGGTGGTTCGCGTTACGGGTCGGCAATCGGGGCGCTTGGGCGATGGTAATTGCAAGCATTGCAGTATTTTCTAGTGCGCCGATTGCCATACAGCGTCAGTAATAACTAGATACTATTAGTTAGCGTGTGCTGTAGAGAGTTTTATGAGCTTCTCGACGTAGGATGTCGGCGTGAGAAACTTACCATGGTTCGGATGCGAGAGTCGCATCAACAGCTTGGCACGACGCTGTGGTAGCGTAGACCTTATCCAATGTCCGACTATGTTTGTGGTGGGAGGTGACTGTGCCAGGCGATACCTGATTTGGTGATCTGGAAGGTCTATCAAATGGTGAGGTCAAGTACTGTAGATTGGTCCAAAGGATGAAGTGACAGTTGAGGAGAAATGGCCGCTGACCTGGGCGATTTAGGCAGCAGCATTCGAAGTTATGAGTCATGTCAGCGAATGACATCAGAACTCCAAGGGCCCCGAATATAAAGTCGCGTCGCGTCTCGCCTCGTCTCACACAATCCTTCCTCATTCAATAACAGCTTCCCGTCTTTTCTTCTACTGTTAGCCACCGCTCTATCAAGCCAGTCTGCTCATAAGTATGGCGCTTCGTAGAGATTTTCATTACCGTGTTCAGGACAGGTGTTCTCAGGCTCGATTCAGGAAAGGCAAAGGTGTACTCGCAGGCGACATGACGTCCTTGGTGGACTTTTGGCCGAGCCCAAACAATACGCGCGTGGTATTGAGAAGACATTTCTGTAATCATATTAATTGGTCTAACCGACGTAAAACTCCTTTTATCTCGACATATGACAACTACGAAGCCGCATACGAAGAGGCTTTGCGAAGAAAGAGGCGAGGCATGACGGGTGTCATCATTATTTGCATCGATCTTAGCAGAGCAGATCATAGAGTAGAATATCGCAACGCCCGTCGGCTTGCAAAGTCTTTGGGGTGTGAGATCCCCGAAAAGGCCTGGAACAATTCCGAATTCGAATATGTCTTTCTGCATCGCATTCCCGCTTGTGTCATTGTTGAAATCATCAGGCTGTGATACCGTTGCAAGCAGGTCGAGGGATCTGTGTAGAGGAGGGTATGAGGACATGATTGCCGGATATCGCTGCATTCTGTAATGCTTGGAATGGCCATCACTAATATGGCACATCTGCAGTCATTTGAACATGGATGGGGATTTGACAGAAGCGAAACGGTGATCCGGTTCCTTAAATGGAGGATAAGTATCTTGAACCCTGGCATTGGTTTTCCCACAGGGTTTTTCCAATGTCGTCACGCAAATGCGGGGGATTTTCTTGTTTATTATAGAAGAATGTAATTAATTCTTATTCAAAAATTTATTCACGCCATTGAAGTGACGAGACTGATAAAGAGCATCGGCTTGAACATCTACTCCTGTTACGCAATTAGACTGTCGAATGAGTCATCCACTAGCCTGGTGTGATCACGCATACCGGCCATGAAGCGGGCTTCAAATACTCACATAAGCATCATCTTACTGCCTTCTTGAAAGCATGATACCTCGATACCAACGATGCTGCGTCAAACAGCCCGCGCGCATCTTCACCACCATCCTCATCTCCTACGTGCGCCCATCTCAGAACGCCGGTCACGTCGGCAGAACAAGAGAGTATCAGCCATAAAAAAGGAATCCCTCCCGTGATTGAATTGTGAGGTTGGTAGTGAATCTCACAGGTGGCAAGATCGAAGGAAATTGATCACGATCAGAAACGGTCCGTGAGTGAGCGTTTTAATCTTATAAATAAACTGACATGACCGGAAAGAAATATTACAGCTCTCTTGTAAACACCAAGACCACGGCTTCCAGCGCTCAATGTAACAAACAGGCTCTCTTCTGTGCCATTCCGTAGTCGCCGTGTCTAAACAGGATGTTTCCGCCAGCACTGTCCGCACCGCGTAGTCACTTCACTGAGACCATGAGATGGCTCAAAGTGGCAACGTGGGTATAATCTGCTTCTCCGGAATCATGGGAGGTCGCTCGCGTGAATTCATGTATCAAATGGTCCACGTGCGCAATCCTCTGGAGTAGGTGTCGGCGATCGGGTGAGCATCTGTTTCTGAACAGCCAACAATGGTATATACGGCATATTCTGAAATGAACTAACTTCTGTGTTGTAGCTCCCTGACGTTATGGACCAGATCGGGGGAGCCCATGCCTTTCGTTGCCATCTTCTAGATATCGGATCGCGCTGTCCCAAGCGTTCTTGAGTCATTTCATCGAAGACTTTTCCCAGGTCCTCGATGGTAGGCTGGTTGTTCTCGGTCGTTCCTTTCTTACCCTTCTCTACCATTCTCTTCTAGGGGCGGTTCAAAGGATCACGACTAAATGATTGTGGAATGGCCGAGGCTGCAGGATGGGTACGCTTGGGGGGGTTCCTACATAGATGTTAGCATTTATCTGATCGTTATTTGCTGCCGAGGCGAAGACTGATGATCGAGAGGCAAAGGCAGCTAAGAAGGATGTCGTAATTTGAGATGGCGAGGGTTGTTCGTCTTCTGCTGCTGATCTTGGTGGCGTCGCGCTCCAGGGCCCAACGATGAACATTTTGTTGATCAAAGTGGCGGCGGCGCGTCAGCGACAGTGGTACTTGGTTTCCGCGAGCCCAATCGACGAAGCTGAACTCGATCTGAAGTCGTCGTGGTGTAGAATCGTACTGGTTGGCTTCCATCACAGCCCTTTTGTCATGGGGAATTGGCAAGCTGCATGGCCGCTGCAACACTGCCTGTTGGAAGGACTGCCTTGCGTTTGAAGAATGTTGGTCGACTCCTTTGGCGGTCAAATTGGGTATCCTTCCTACGCTTATGGATGTTGGTAAAGTCGATCGTTTTCCGCCTCACATTGTTGCTTTCTTGGGGGTGTCAGCAGCTGAACAAAACCACTTGATGCTGTGCAAACGATTTGATTGACCTCTCATGAATTCGACTGAATTGGATGTATGTGCATTGGCCTGATGATCGAGGGTGCTGTCTCATGCAGATGGACTGGTTGAGGTGCATACTCTACTGTTACTGATTGACAAGATGACTCCACATTGCCGCTTCGTATGGCTAGCAAAGATCATGCTGCGGAGGCGAATCAGGCTTAAACAGGCTTGGAGATCCCTAAACTAGCATTGATCGTACAGTGCCTACTCATCGTTGGCGGACCGAGCCGTTTGCAACGGCCGTGCTAAACTGACACCAAAAATCTGGCCAGAAGCCCCGTAATCATTTACCTCGTCGGCCTCGAACCTGGCCCACGATCTTTGACATGTTCCATCAGCCGAATCGCTCAACAAGAAGCCAATTTTCTCTTGTGAGAGGTTCCTCTGTTCATAACCATAGCTAGCTGAGATAACAACGGGTGTAACTCGAATACCCGGACTGAGACATGAGGGGATCTGCTGGGCAAGATCGTCGTAGCCACGTTTCCCCAGCCCTCACACCGGGATTTTATTTCCTCATGGCTGTTGCGCTAATGAAGTCCTTGTTTCAGACACTCAGTCCACGTTTGCCGAGTCACATCGTGAGCCTTTCTTCGTACTGCGCTGTTCATGCTACATGGCATGTCGTATATCGTTCGAAGCGCCGGAGACGTATGTTTTGAAGCATAATTGCAAAACATGCCTTGAGTTACCGTCCACAGCACAGAGCTTCTCTACATTCTACAGCCTTATCTATCTATCCCCCCTGTTCGTGGCTGACCTCATCTCCACCCGCATCTTTCAGCCGCTTCGGAGATCTCAACGCCCCGATCGTCAGATGCAAGGGCAAGCGTGCTGGGAGAGCGCTGTGGATATGCTTCGCCCTCGCTAATTCGTCAGAGGCTGCGCTATTATAGCGCTAATTACCAGGCTAGCAGGCCCAGATCTCGGGGTGTTTGCACAGTATGTAACCGGGTTTGCGGTGCTGACGATCTCTGGAGAAAAGCTCAGATCTGCTCCCGGCTATCTAGATACCTGCACTCGCTACGAACTGTATCCCCCGAGTGCAGTATCCCTGGCAAGCTGTAGGCACCGTGTAGAACGAATATTTCGTTTGCCTCGACTCGGAACATTATCGTTCCAGCGTTCATACAATGGACGACGGCATACGGTATGGGCAACTGAGGGGAAATTGCATATGCAACTTGCCGGTTCTAGGTGAGAAAAGAAGCAATGTCGCGGGCCGCTGCTGATCAGAAACACATGACTCCTTTTCGCGTTCAAAGGTCCAAGGTTGGAGATAAATCCCCTGATCATCTGCGATAACTCTGTGCTGTTCCCTCAACTCACCAAATCTTCTGCATTTAACTTTGTCTTCTTTCTTTGTCCATTCATCGCTCTTTTAGTGGCTTGATCTCGTCGCTTGGAAGTCTGGCATCCTACTGGCTCCTGGATTCTAAGCTCAGTCGCATTTCTACAGCCACAGGACCCCCGCTGGCAGTTCCAGAACCTCGCCATGGACCGGCCTCCGACACCATCTAGCGTGAGTGATCTAATTCTTTAACCCAATATCTAACACTAACATATATTCGTCAGGTTGAAACTGACGATCCATGGCCTGAGTTCTCTGACGCAGAATTGGAGTCATATCAGAAGTCGATCGAGAATTCCACCAACTCCCCCGATGGGCAGATGACTCTTGAGAAGCTTAGACAGACTCCGACCGACTTTCCCGCTAAGGGTTCTGAGACTGCTGTTGTAAGTGAGCTTCTTACAGTTCTTGAATCATCTCCATGGCACAAGCTAATGTATCTTCGTGAGGCCGCACAGCAGCCTCTCAAGCCTGGTCCGTCATCCGAGCTGGAATTGCAATTCACCTGGGGATTCCTCGAGCATTTTCCCAAGCCCCCGAAGCATCCCAAGTCCCTCCCCGACCCGACCGAGTTCCCCACCGTGAAAGGGAAAAAACAGACTCACTCTGTTCGTTTTGCTGAGGACTCTGATATCGTCTCAGTAAGTCTTCTTATGGCCGTCGCTGGTTGCTTCCCGCGTAGATGCTAATTCATGCCTGACAGAACAAAACGAAAAGGCTGAAGCCACGCGACCCTTTTAATGTTGTGAGTCCCGCGTATTTGTAATGCAAACCCTCCGCAACTAAGTCGCCGACCTTGACCAAGTTGTTCATCTATCGGAAAGACAAGCCTTTCGTATTATCAAGCGTCATCTGGAGATAGATGTCTAGGCAGATTCTATGCGTGACCTACGATAGAGTCTGCACATGATCTCATGCGTGTCAATTTAGATGTCTTGATATCAGAACGCTGCCAGACTAACTTGCTTTATTGACACGAACTGAACCCGCTAACGCATGTATACAGGATAGTGCTATGGCTATCTTCCGTTCTATTGATAATTTGCAGGAGACGTTTCAGAAACAAGCCGCATGTGATACCACTGTACGTTTCTCTCTACATTCTTGCAGTATGGACTAATGTATTATCTACAGGAAGCAATGTCACCTATCCTCCAGAACCTCAGACTCCTGAACCACGAGGCTATGTGTGCAAAGGTTCTTCACGCGTCTCACAAGTTGGGTAATTGGTCTGTCGGTCTCGATATAAATATGCTCCAAGCCAGAGTGGGTATCCTAGAAGCCGAGAAGAGGCGTCATCAACATCTCGTCTCGAGCCTTGAGTCACGCTTGTCTGTGTTGGAGATCAAGATGATGCGACTAGAGTCCATGGCAGCTGAGAATTTGAACGAGTGCCAAGATGGGAATGACCTTTTGCGCCAGGCTCGGTTTGGGAGTCGGAGTCGGATTAAAGCTGAGATTGAGGATCAACTTGAGATTGAACCCGGGACGTCCATTGAGGCTTGGATTAGTGCGAATGATCGCTATTATTTTGAGAAAGACAATGTTGAGCGTCGCCTTGGTTGATGTCTAGGTCGCCCTTGGGGTTAGCTGGGCACAAATAAGGGTTCGGGATTGACATCTCGTTACGGCCTATGAAGCAGGGAGGAGTCTATATGCTTGATAGGAATTGACTTGATGCGCATTTGTATTCTGCGATGCACGTGGTTGTGTAAGAGACAATAGATAGCTGTCTTAACCTTTACACCTGAGAGTATGCCCTTCTTCGTTCAAATACACATGCACATCAGCTGGTGTTTGCAACCAATGATTAACACTGAAGTCCAGCGTCAACACTCGTCATCACTATCAATCATGGGCCTCTCATGCAGGAAGGATCTCAGCAATGTCGCATCTGTCATTATCACATAAAGTTGTGGCCGTCTGTTCAATTTGGGTGCCAAGATTCGTCTCTGCGCTGCTGTCTTCTCCACGGTCAATGTGTCCAAACGTCAGACCTACGCTCCTATTCCGGGTCATCGGCCATCTTCCGATTTTCGCGAAGCAGATGAGCGCGGCACAGGTTCCAAGATGGACATTACGGATGGTGAGAATGATCCCTGGCTGTTTCCAAGAAGTCTGCAGATGAAGCGACCGTCTACGGGAGCTCAGAGGTACAAGCTAAAGATGACCTTGTCGAATTCGGCTCCATCTATCTGTCGAGGTTGTAAATCCAAGGAACTGTCAATGAACTCAAATGCTCCGCAATGCCATTGTCACATATTGACTACGGTGTGCCTAATCTGAATGCATCTCTCAAGCTCATAACCATGCGTCACGAATCTTCTTTACAGAAGAGCCAGGCACTACAGGAAAAAGTAGACCTGCTACAAACATCCAAGGGCTTCTTTCCCGGTCTGTAACCCTCGAGTCTATAGCGCGTTATCAAGCGCTTCGGCTCAGTTGCGAAGGGATCAATGGAAACCGTCACTATCAACGTGGTGTCTTGGGACCTGCTACTGCTGGTGAAATGAAAGTAGGAATAAGGTGCTCAAGATACAAAGGGTGAATGGATAAAATGTAATAGGCGATCTAGTGCGAGGTGGCACGCTTTCAAAGCTGAGAGACTGTCGCCACGTCCTATTTCCTCGAGAAACCAAGGCACGATCAATTTCCTCGCAAAAGATCTTGTTCAATTCCGTGCCCTTGTCAAGAAGACCCTCAAAAAGGCACCAACAAGACGAAGGTGCAGCTCGTGGCCCTTGCCAGGTACAATACAAGCATTCTTGCCCGGCCCAGAGGGTAGTCAGGAGCTCGTCGTTATGCGTCAATCTATATATATAGTCATTTGCCGCCTGGTGGAGAAATCCGACTTTCCGCTTAAGAAACTTCGGGAGTCCAGCTAAACGCGAGATATCATCTGCCTCGTGCCTTTCTCCACATTCCAGTAATAATGTAGATCCCATACGGCTAGAGGCGTCCTCCCGCCACGCTTCAGATCTCGTATTGTACCCTTAGCTGGTTATATATCATGTTATGCCTCTAGAAAGTTTATCGTTGCATTGGTTTTAGGTCTACGCCACCGCATCTTTATTTTGTCCTGTATAAGACTAAGAAGGATTATAATAGTAAAAGCTATCATGGCCTATCACTTCGTGAAGATGGTCTTGAGATCGCGTATGTCTGGTGTCTTATGCTTTCAGTGGTCCTCTGCAACATAAGTAGACAAACCTTGTCGAGCTGAGTATTTTAATCTCGCAACAGCTTTTTTATCTCGCTCTTGATATATACGAGAGGCACACATATAGTAAAGCAGTTAGAATCATCTTTAATTCCCAATATAACCCATGCACGCACTTCTCTGGCCTCATTGATAATGTATCAGCGGATAGATCGCAAGACCGAATGGCTACCCGGTGTTACCAGTCAAGTCAAGGAGGACTTATATTAGCTGTGACAAGGTGTTTTATGTCATTCTCGGTATAGTCTTATACCTTGAATAAAACCCATCCACGCGAGCTTTACTTAAATTCGTTCTCTAGTCGACTTGCTGCGCTGCTCTTGAGAGTCCCTGCTTCTCAGGGGTCAAGGATGTTTGTGTTTTTGAAAGGAGGAAGCGTGTAAATGCCTAGAAGCAAGAATTTGGGCGAAACTATCATCAATCTTCTTGAATATCTTGATCTTCGGCTTAAGTCGTTCTTTGTTGGCCCTGTGTATTAGAATGGCGAGCGCTAACTGTTTCCCCCAGTCGGAATCTCTTTGGGGGTTCCGAAGAACAGTCTAGCAATTGTCGAAGGACAGATAGTTCTTCAATCCGTCTCTGTGACCGTAGCTCTTTTTAAGAGGATCGAGCACTGATATAGAGTAGAGGCACAGCAGGAACAGCTGAGAAGGACTCTCATAGATTTACCAACTGGACCGCCCATACAGTGTGCCATAAGCATCATTAGCTGACTTTTACTGCCTTTTCTTTAGACCGCCAGGCTGTGTCCGATGCTTCATCTATGGCTTATAACATCTGCTTTTTATGTAGGAAGTACGTAATGGTTGCTCGTACCCGTATGTCAAAATACAAGTATCAGGGAAATCCAGATATAGAGGCTTCTGGGCCAGAAGCGGTCCTCTTCTTGGATTTCCGCAGCTTCCATGTGTGACACTGGCTCAGGCAATTCGGGCCCAGAACCCCAAAAGCGCAAGAAAGCTCCTAGCAATGTTCCACGTCTTGGGAGTCCTAAAGGCTCAGTTTGTTCAGTCCAAGTCTTTATCATATTACCACTAAAGCCGTAAAGTAACATAATGTCTAGATCTACAGGACTCTGACTCTCGGGAATGATAAGAATGCCCGATGTTTTAGAGTCGAGTGATTTACGTCGCCTGATCACAGACCCGCGTGTTGCAACTATTCGGCTGGGATTGCTCCTTCGCAAGACGAAAGGTCGGGATGAGATATTTGCTCTACGAGTAGAGAGCGAGAAATTGGCAAGATTCGGGGTATATATAAAAAAGGAACATAGATTAAAGATTGCGCGAGCACCTTTCTGCTAGTCATACTGTAGATGTTGGACAAGCAGGCAGCGGAGTGCTAAGCTGTACATCCGGCCGCTCGCTAAACCACAACACTCCACCTATTGGGTTCACCATTACTCTTTCTGGACTTGGGGTATGCTGTGATTTGTTCTGACAAGGGCCAGCTTTCAACGGGCCGAACCTTATCGTGGAGCTGTGATTGACAATTGCCCAGATGGGGCCATAACGGGGATTCGAGATAAAAGCAGCTGAAAATTGCAAGAGACATTAACAATCTGTATTATTCACTTGTTGATACTACATTCCCAATATCGCCATGTAGGAAGGTATCAAGAACAGCACGATGCTTTGTGGACATAGAGTGCTGGGGTCAGATCCTTTGTGTTGCGCGGTACGGAGTAGTAAAGCCCGCAACAGACAGGTAGGCACGAGCTCAATTGAAGTTTGGATAACCGATCTCGTTGCGTGTCATATGTCCAACTATACAATCATCCAGCGATCCCTTCTATTTAATAGAAAACACCAGTTGGTGCTCCTCTACAAGCTGGCCATATCATGCCTTCCCTCTTGGTTGGCCATTGTACAATGTTCAACGGCGCAGTATAGCTGATTGATGAATATCAAGAACTCGTCTGCGGTAGACTGAAACGACGCGGCTTTATTTCCTTGCCTAGCCTTTCTGGACAAGCCCCTAAGATTCAACCAACAGAGTCTTCGGGATTGTACAGTCGTGGCTTGGTCACAGCCCCATGCTGCCTCAATCCGTCGGGTGGGCTCTAAGGATTTTGGGATCTGGCTTCAAGTTCTGGGTGTGCAGTTGGCTGATGATGGTGTTGGTGATGGACTATGGATGACGGCGGCCTATAAGGTCAAGCTTTAGGCTGCGAACACAGATGTTGGTGATGGACATTGTCTCCGATTGTCCGCGGTCTTGATGCAAGTCATGGATTGGCAGTGTGTCTGGACAAGCTCTCTTGACAGCTGAGGACCTTGCATCGGTTTCGGCTGAGTTAGCATATCTCACAGCGCATCTACGCATTTCACCTATGTATTTTTCAACCATTCCATTTCGCTGCCGTCGTACAGCAAATAAGATCGTTGAGCTTGGCACTATTCTGGAAGCCCTCTGCTCACTTGGTGATGTGATGAGCTCTGAGCTCGAAAGAAGCGCTTATACCATCGGCATAATAGACATGACTACCATCTTCACTGCTTGTAGAATGACTCCTTTGAGCTGCAAAATCACTGTAGCCTTTACGAAATGTAGAGGCCTTGGGAGTATTCTCCGTTTGTCTTCTAGATAATATGGAAGCGTAAGTCTTTTTCAGATCTCGGTATTAAAAAAATTGAAGTGGATAGCGAATCCACGTTGTCAGAGATCGCTGATTTTAATTCTCATCCGATACTGCGCTGGTCTTTTGTTTCAATTGTCATCAACCATGGCTATGGATGATTTCAGCAAACTTGCAGCTGCTGGACAACGTCCATTATCATGTCGGCCACGTCCTTGAAATGGTAGCATTTAGCGAGGAATATATTTGAATTAATTGTTCTCCACGAATTTCGTTTGGCACAGGAGCTGTAGCCTTTCAAATCTCGTGAAAGAGGACGTATTTACTTATTGCTGTCGCGATCGCACAATTGAGCTTCACCTACCCTGTAGTTCGTAGCCGAGCATTTTGAGCTGCTGAGTCCTCAAGACAAGCAGAAAGTAGTCGGGCCGACAAATGGGGCAAAAATGATAAGAATAGATTGCTAAGAGCTACTTACTGATACAGTTAAATTACGTGGGATAGTATGTACGCCTTAGCTGATAGCGCATGGTAGAAGCTCCGACTGCTCATGATCAGTCACGTGCCTGGAGCTGTCCCGCTCTTGCATCATTCTGTTTACCGACGTCATTGCCCATATTCAGCGTTCATCATCAACCGCTTCGTACCCAATTTGCACTGCAGCATACAACACACAGAGGACTCTGGCTTGATGCCGGCTACATTGAATCGCGTCTCTGACGGTATGTATGCTCATCTTGTTTGACCCGACCCTCTCAAGCACGCGTCAGCAGCATAGTCGACGCGACAAACGCTTGGCTGCATCGCAACCCCCTCTCGTCCCTCACATTGGCAAAAGCTCAACCGCATTCTATCACGATCAAGTCACTAACCCCGCCTGGATAGGGACCGACTACAGCCCTTGGTAATTGAGGAGCAAGCGAGGCGCCGTGAAGACTCCGACCTCGATCGATCGATCCTCCCGCTATCGACTGCCTGACGCAGGAAACCAGGCAACCTGCAAATCACAGTCAATACAGCAGACCTGTGATGGCTCAAGTCAACTCGGCTACAGACTGTAGCAACCCCCGACATGTCCCATGGCGCCTCCACGGTTAGCTATTGACCTTTGGCTTTCCGTCCTGTACCGATGACGAAGTCTTTACCCAATCCTCCGAGTCACCATGGGGAACCCCTGCTTCGACATTAACCCGAGCCTCGCCATTTGCGCCGAAACACGATGCGAGCCCCCCCTCACCGATTCATGATTCCCAGCAAGTTGCAAACCATTCAACCTTGACAGGCGACAATAGTTCAGGATGTCATCTGACCGGCCTGGGAGTGGAAATGTTCTGTCATTGTGCATGTTGTACGCCTTGTCCCTAATTTAATTCTTTGCGAAGATTTATTTGCTGATTTTGGCGTAGGCGACATTGGCACCACTCCCACACGGTATCTCTTGGATAGTCTCGGAACCTTGCGCGCTTGTTGAGCTCACTGAGCACCGATTTCCCATGTTCACCAACCCGCTGTTCTTCTTACCCGCCGACGCGAGGGTCTCGATTCGATCACCGGTCTCAACGGTAACGGAAAGTTAAACGCCCTCGATGCGATGTATATTATTCTCGGACACAAACAGTCAACGGTTTGTGTGTCGAAGTGACCAGGGTTCAATTCGTTCACCGGTCTCAACGGTAGTGGAGTCAAACATTCCTGTTGTAATAGCGAGTAACCAGGGACTGCAGCGGCGATGTCTTCTAGGAACCGATAACGAACATGACTTGGCAGAGGAGGTGGGAGTATATCTTCAAGTAGTGTAGTGTTTCGTTCTTGAAATCACAAATATGCTGAAATTCGAGCGCAAAATCTACAGGTCTGTCACCGCTGATCTTGCCACGCTTCATCCTAACTAATGACAGCGCCGCGACAGAGTTGCGATTGTCGTTTTTGTGCAGCAGCTCCCCGCAGTCGGGGCGACGATAGAATCATGTGTCGTAGTGAGACTACTTCTTAGGCGGTCCTCACACCCACGATGGCCATAGCCGTGAGACTCAGGGCTAGTACTGACGCGCACATTTGGTGCCGTCGGGACTGTCTCCAGACTACCCGCTTACAGTCTTGGACCATGCTCCCGGATTCTATAGGCGTTATTGGAGATGCCAGAAGATGATGCTGCTGTTCAGGAAGCAACCCGACTCGGCCTGGACCCCACACATCCCCGTCCCCGATCAAGGCCGCTATGCAAGCAACATCACTCGACCCCCTCCCCTACGACAAAGATCTCCATGGTGCGCCCAATTCATATGACCTAGAGGACCGGCGCCTTCGCCCCCTCTTCCTCCGAGCGTCCAAAAGCGTCTCTCCTGCGAGCACGATGCCGTTCGGAATCTCCCCGCACAGCCTCACGCACAACCACCAACATCGTTACCTCTGCGGCAGATACAGGCACAAGCTAGCCAATGATCCAAGGGCCAACCATCAGTGCCCGTCACTGAGACTTGCTCGAACCTTACGTCTTCCAGCCTGCAGCCCAAGCCTCTTGTGACGGTGCATGAGCTGAAGGGAGTGGCATAGGCTCCCAGTCGGATTTGAGGTCCTTTTCAGCCCTGTGGGTGCGAGCAGAGCCAGAATATTGTCTACCTACTGCAGGGCAAGCTCACTGACGTCTTGTCTCCGTTGTAACCGCAGGGAAAACGGCTATCGAAAATGCAAACAAGATGGCATGCATTATGATCATGGGAAGGATTACAGAATACAAAACTCAGTATAGTATCGACAGATGCGCTAAGAATTATCGTCATGTGCTCAGAGTAGTCCAAGAGGAGTGGTGCAAAACTTCAAGGACGTTCTTGTGCATCAGGCATCGTGATGAAGAACAGAGAACTTCATCTCCGGGTCGCAACATGCTCAGCCACTACCTTCGTTCTCTGACTCTTACTTTGGCTGGTGATGCCCATCTTGTCTAGTCGTATTGGCTGCTTCAAGTTCAACCCCCGGCTCTTATTGTCGCTGGGGATCCTCGTCTTCTTCATCATTCCGGTCAGGCACCGAAACTTTCGCCAGACCAGTGCTACCCAGAGCCCACAGCGAGTACTGGATCGCAGAAGCCCGAGCCGGATATCGAGGGGAAGCAATATGCGGCTTTATGGTGAATTATAATATTGTTATTGATGCAAGCCTCTTTGCGTTATGGCCAATATCAGGGACTAGTCTTACTGCCAACCATGCGGGACTCGATCGCAATCATTGCCCTCCATCGACCAGCTTTTTCAATGCCTTACTTCAAGGACCGAGATGGTTAGTTTGGATTGCTCTCCAAGGTTGCTTCCAAAGGAAAGTGTAGTGAGGATCTGATGCAGCTGAGATCCTCTTAACAACAGTAAGCCCGAGTTATGACATTAGGCAATGGTGAATGCTGGATATCAGTCTTTGAGTGTGAAACTAAAAAAATAGAAAGCGGCGGTAGCATCTACTACACAGTTGTTTATATACCTTCAATATCACATAATACCAGAATCGGGCCGTCAGGTTGACTTCTTCTGCGCTCGAATCCATTTTATAACATAGGTAACCTTCAATCTATTTATGTATTTGCTTTAACTTCTTCTCAAGTACCCTATGTCTGAAATAGTCGCCCCCTAGTGTTTAACATCGGCTGCTCTTTTCTCAGTGGCTTCCCTGCAGTATTCCAATCATTTTAGTGTTTCTGAACAGCCTTGGCCAAAAGAATGGTGTTCGTCCTCTATCGCCTTCAGAGTTGACATCGGCTCCGCTCTCAACCAATACCCGAACAGTCTCACAATCTGCAGATTCTGCCGCAAAATGCAGCGGGGTTTGCCCTCTCCGGTAGGTGCTGGAATTCCTAGTCTCCAGATTGGCCCCTGCTTTGATCAACTCCTGCACAATGCCAGCGTGCCCATTTTCTGCAGCATATGAAAGAGGTGTGCGGCCAATACAATCTGCAGCATCGGGATTGGCATTCCATTTATGAAGTAGCATTCGGACAACATCAAGGTGCCCATTACTTGCCGCATAAGAAAGTGGAGTCCTCCCACTACCTTCTCTGGCATCAGACCCTGTTCTCGAGTCCACGGTTGCCCCCCGCTGTAGCAGAAGCTCAACAATAGATGGGTGTCCATGTTCTGAAGCAAATGAGAGCGGTGTTATTCTTTCAGAACCCTTTATTTCGAATACCTCGTGGTGGGCACCTCTCGATTCTAGTTCAGCTCCTTGGTCGAGTAATAACCGAACCAGTGTCTCATGGCCCCATTGTGCCATGTAGGACAGTGGCGTGCGTCTCATATCATCTGGGAGGTCTATCTGGACTCTCCCAGTATCAATGAGCACTTTTGCGGCGCTTTTGTGCCCATGACGTGATGCTAGTAATAGTGGTGTGGCACCACCACCACCAATACATGGATCACCTCCGAATCGGACGAGTAACCCGATAATAGCCTCATAGCCACTCTCTGCTGCAAATGACATCGGACTTTTCACATGGGAGCCTCTATCCACACCTCCAGAGTTTGGGTTAGCGCCTTTCTCCAATAGAACTCGCACGATATCTTCGTGACCCTTTCCAGCTGCAAACGACAATGGCGTTCTCCCCTCGTAAAGATTGCTTGCTGTGGCTTTGGAATCGAAATCGACATGCGCCTCCAACAGTAGCTGGACAAGAGAACTGTGTCCTTTTTCTGCTGCAAGTGATAACGGTGTTCTGCCCCTCTCAAGGGGACCTCCTGTAGCTTTAGAGTCGGCATTAGCTCCCATTTCTAATAACAAACGGACAATAGAGTTGTGGCCGTTCTGTGCCGCAAACGATAATGGCGTCCTCTCGCGGCCAGAATCAACAGTAGCGTCAGACTTCAATAATAGCTGCACAGTACTCTCGTGGCCTTTCTCCGCCGCAAACGACAATGGCGTTCTCTCTCCACCAGAGTCGACATTGGCACCCCCTTCTAATAGTAGGTGGACAATAGCATCGTGGCCGTTTGATGCAGCACATGATAAAGGTGTATCTTGAAAGCTGAAGCACCGATACCCCTCTATGGGATGTGGTTGAGGATTTGCATTGACCCCTTGCTCGAGTAACAGACTGACAATAGACTCATGGCATCCATTTGAAGCATATGACAAGGGGCTGATCCCATTTTGATCGGTAGAGTCTAGTTCATTTGTGCTCGCGTTAAGTAACAACCGGACAATTTCTTGGTGCCCATTTTCCGCAGCAAATGACAGCGCTGTTCGTCCAAATTGTTCAGGCCGAGTCATACGAAGATCAGGGTCAGCTCCTCGTTGCAGCAAGAGTATTGCAATATCCTTGTGTCCCTTTTCCGCTGCATGCGATAGCGCTGTCCGCCCTGAATTGTCGTATTCCAACTCAGCACCCGATTCTAGCAATAGCGTCACTACAGCCTTATGCCCACATTGAGTAGCGAATGAAAGTGGCGTCCATCCCTGTCCGAGTATGGTATTACACGTGAGGTGTATGCATGCCTTCTGGTTGATCAATGTCCGAATGGCAGCCTCGTGACCTTTCTCTGCAGCAAAGGATAAGGGTGTCCTTCCTTCATGTTCGTATTTGTCAGTACCTTGAGAATCTTTATCAGCTCCATTGTCGATCAATAATTCAATGACAGTTTCATATCCCTGCTCAGCTGCATATGATAGTGGAGTTCTGTTGTAATCGTCGGTCAGATCTGCTTGAGAGCATGTTAAAAGAAGTTTCTGAACGATGTTCTCAAGTCCGAAATATGCCGCGATATGAAGTCTCGACGTTAACCTCGGTGGTCGCCGATACGGTCTTGGTGATTCTTGTACCAGGAGCACGCCGACCGATTTCATGAGTTGTGTTCCGGGATTGAAATGCTCTATAAGTTCGTCGGCGGAGATCGATGAATCACGAGCATGGTGCCCCCAATTCTTGGCTGCGTAATGGTAAAATGGGTACGGCTTCAGCCGATCTTCCATGCCATCCCACCTCGCGTAGTAGCCTCCTTGAAACGAGCTAAATGAGAGATAGGCGATACAGGCTCGCGCAATATCTAGTTCCGTAACAGGAAGCAACTGGCAGGGTCTTTGGTTGATGTATTCTTGCACAGTGTAGTGAACTAGCTGTATAGTTTTCTTGGCTTCATCAACAGCAACGAGCCCGGCACACACTGTAACCAATGTCTCGTCGAATGGCAAGTCTGCTTCGCAAGGTTCGCACTGCACTGAGCTCATTGCGAGAGCATGTCGGAGTTCTTGGACAGTCAGTTCTCTCTTGGCACGTGCAATCCAAAGAAGCACCCTTTTGGCAAGTATAATGTGATCTGGCTGTTGTTGGTTGATCCTGTCCATTGTCTCTTTGTATGCTTTAGTCAATGCGTCGGCTATTCCGTCTTCATTTCCATGCTTCTGGAAGGCCATCAACTGACGTCGCATCTCAGTCTCTGACGTCTTGTAACTCAGTAGCTTTAAGTATATCTGAGCTAACAGAAACCTGTAAATGATGAGCAGTTGCATTGTTCTCTTAATAAGTGGGAACCTACATTCCCTTCGCAGACTGTGAGATTTTCTTTATGATGTCGTCCTTTAAGCTTCTATTTCCCTTTATGGCAGAGGGCAGGATGCTCAAATTTTGCTCGACATACCGTGCTATGTCTTCTGTCGATCCCAGAATCTCCAATTTTATCACGTTTCCAAAGATACTATCGATCTCTGCGATGATCCTCATATCGAACCGCGATGTCATCAGCACGTTGATCTTATGTCTTCGCTGGAGCTCACGCAGAAGACTGAGGAAGCTTTCGCGTGAGCTTCCGCTTGGCCCGTATTCGTCCAAGGCATCGACGATAAGATACACCTTGGAATGCTGTGCAACAACATTTTGAAGCGCCTTGAAGATGTCTTGCCTTTCGGGGCGCTTTCCACTCTCCTTATGAGAAGCATACAGACTGTTGATATCAGCTGGTAACGAAGGTAACTTTGCGATAAGCTGTTTCAGGAGGATTGATAATAGCTCGTCTGGGTTTTGAAGGTCATATCGTTGGAAATTGCAATAGATATACGCCAAGCCAATGCTAAGATCATCTATAGAGGTTGATTCAATGTGGTCAATCACAGTTGATGTCAGAATTGTTTTCCCTGCACCTGGAATACCTGGACAAAACAATGTTTGCCCGCATGTGGCTATCCAGGTGCGAAATTCTTCCGCCTCAAAAAACCAATTGGCAGTTCCACATTGCCTTTGGTTTTTAAACTTTGACTGTTCTGAAGCGTAGTCAGTTTTCGTGAGCCAATTAAGGATATGGGCTTTATGGCTTTCTATGTGCATAGATTTGATCTGCCTGACATCTTCTTGTGTTTCGGATACGACTGAATGAACTGGCTTTGTGTTAAGATTGACTACTGAAGAGACATTCCGTGACATGAACTAACCATCTTGGATTATATCCTTGATTGGACGTTCCCTCTGTATATCGTCTGCCTGGACATGTTGCAGAAGTTCCTTTGCGAACGCGGCGGCCACAATAGCTGCATGCTCTTGCCAGTCCTTGTTCTTATGGGAATCTGCATAATCGCAGATACCTCGAATAACAAGGCAAGGGAAGTGATTCATAACCCCTGCTGCCTCCATTTCGATACAGAGGACATGCCCTCCTAGGTCCTTATTAAGCTTATTTCGGGCAGTGGCACCCTTGATAAGCCCATCGCCTGATGCAATAAGCCCATAGTGAACGACCATGTCCCTAGGAGGTCTCTTTACTGTCATCGACTTGTCACATAAGTGGCAGCTCTCATGCTCCTTGTCTTCGTCTTCGTCTTCACTTTCTTGTCCTCCTGCTTCTCCACCTAAGGTCGACTTTTTGACGTGACTGTAACTCGCCTTGAACAGCACATCTTTGAGTGTATCGTTTCTCAAGAACTTCGAAGCAAGCGTTGGCCACTTCTTTTTCACTTCTTCCAGATAAGTCGGGATTTTAGTGCCTTCGAGATTCTGCTGTGCTTCCAAGAGTGTCAGAGCTGTGAGGAGCGACTGGGGGGGATGATCAAGTGCCCCGGTGCGTTCAAAATCATCCTTGTTATCATGATGCTTGCCGAAGTCCCACTTCACAACACCTGCGAAAGTGCTGGTGGGCGTGCTGACCACGACATCTCCAAGTCGAACTTTGTTAGATGGAACGCCGCCCCCAATACCAACCATCAGGCTAATCTTGATGGAAGGGAAATTGTTTGCCATGTTCCGGGCAACTGTCGCTGCTGAAACATTCCCTGTGATACCTTTAGGCAGACAAGCCATAACAATGTTATGGCCTGCAATAGAGCCAAGAGTGTATGCATTGCTATCTGTGGGCGGCTTTGATAAGCCTGGGTGTTTCTCGTCCAACATCGCGATAGATGCAGTAAGCTCTTTAGGTAGCGCGCAAATCCAGCCCACAGTGTAGTCATTGTGCGTCAGAGCATCGCGGCTCTTTGGCTTCTTAGCTGTAGCTTGGTCGACGTCCTCATTGGCCTTTCTCTTCTGCCCCACTGCATCATCAGCACTCGATTGTCCTTGTGGCATTGCGGCCGGGCAGGATTCTTTGCTGCGAAAAATGTTCCCGTGGCTAGTGATGAGGCAAGGAGTGGACTAGGTTAAGATGGCTAAATTGTGAGAGAGACTGAAGGTCAAAAGTTGAGGCGAAGAATGGTCAATCGGAGTGCGGACAGGCACGGTACTTCATTTCATTCAACCTTCCCCTCATGTCAGCATGTCTGCTCAGCTTGACCAGGGTAATATGCAGTAATATGCACGACTGGGAAGCGATCTGCCTAGTGAATGCCTTGCCTGGAGTTCTCCACCCTGCCTAACGAATATGCTCCTGCACTTTGCCTAATGCCTGATCTTGCATTGAGTTTGGACAAGGCTCGTAGGGAAAGTAGCTTAAAACTACACTCTATACCTTGAATCTCTGCGGTTTAATCAGAGACCCTGGTACAGAATCTGCGCAGTACACACGTTGAGGTTGCCATGATCTTATTCTGCAAAAGCCCTGCTTTTCGTCTTTTTAACAAGAAATTACAGAGTACAAGAATGGCAAATGATCTGACACGATCCTTGTTGCCAAGAAGTCATCCCATTTGTCCGGGTGAGCATCCGGGCCCACGCTGCCAATATTGAGGCTGTCTGGCTGCATGTGACTGTTTGGCGTTGGTTGAAAACTATTTGTAGCTTTATCAGATATCAGCCAGATATTTATTTTATGGTTTCAACCATCAAGCCGCAATTATTGGTTCTTATTTAAATTATATCTGGACTCCTTGGCGCCGTGGTTACGCGTCTCCGGACACAGCTCGGCACCCCGCAAGCAGCAATTGCTCACTTGCAGGCCCAGCTACATCTCAACCAGCATCTCCACCATTGCCCTCCTTCGCTTGACTTCACGGATACGTGTCCAACCGTTTAACGAACTCCTCCTCTTTCTAACAAGCGCTTACTGATTCCCTTATCGCCACCTCCGAACCTCCAACTGCCGGTCTCGACTTTCCACCCCGATCCGACGCCCTTCCAGCGGTTAGCGATCATCACTTGCACAAACAGCGAGCGACCTAAAGCCCTCACCACCAAAGCTTCTCCCGTATCCCCGTCCTTTTACAGATTCGTCAAGCATCGCCAACTGCATTACAGACATTTGGTCACACTATGCATCGTTCTCAACGGCTTCGCTGAGCACCATCACGAAAGAACCACTTCAGAATCACTCACCCGAACCCTATACTGCAGTACCTGCCATCACAATCACCACCGCGCCGACTTCAAGTCCGGCTCACGTTTCGATTACAGCTTCGACTCTGGAATTTGGAACGGCTATTACGACGCTCGATTAGTTGCAGCCGACCGCTGTGGTATTAGGACGACCGACCTGAGATGCCAAGAAATATGCCGATGCTGGAGGCTTTGGGCCGGGCTTCTTCTTTTGACCACCGATCAAGGTGAAACACATCCGGTCACCGAAGGGCAGTGATTACAAGATCACTGTTGCTGAGAAAGACGGCGCACTGACGAAGGAAAAGTCGTTGCTCTTTAGCAACAGCATCCGGGGCGTCCCCTTCAGCTTCCAGAAAGACCGACTCCATGATCAGCATCACTTGCCTCACCTTGCACGGTCTTGTGGCCTTCCGCATCCTGATCATTGTGCAATTCGCAGAGCATTCGGCTTAAGCTTGTGGCCATTGCTGCCTGTCGTCAATTTCTGCCTCGACCCTTCAAGTACGCATCGATCATCCCCCGTAACCGAATCGCTTCTGAGGAGTAGCAACCGAGCGCTTATATCCCGAGACTACGGCGGGCTTATGGGTGGATAATGATTGCATTTGGGAATGGGGTTATCACAAGAACCCCAAGAAGAGTCGACAGCGACCTCACCCTGTCGATGAGATGGTGCACAGTACTAGACAAGGAGACGGAGCTGTGCAGCAAGACAACCGGAGACATCGGTCATCCCCCATTCCATGGAGCACCCTAACCCATCGGTGGGCACCAGACTTCACCAACTACCTGCAAGACATGTTAGGCCGAAAGGCGCTATCGTTGTCCACGTCCAACGACAAGCTAGCTGAACGAAATGGCGGTTGATCACGATCAGCTCCCCGAGCTACCACCAGCTACATTCTGCGACGCCAACGATAACGACGACTCTTTCTCGAGGACAAGCTATCAAGGTGGCTAAGGGTGGAAAGAAAACTCAGGACCTTGATCTCAAATGACAAAAAGACTGAGGTAAACTTGCCTAAATGTAGCATATCTTTACTGAGTTTATTTTGACACTATACGTCAAGGTGCGGTGTTTTCTTGCTCCACGAGGAGTAGTTAGAGTTTGGCAGCGTCATGGTGGCCACGACTGCGCTGAGGCAGGGCATCGATATCCTATCTGTTGCCATGGCCATGGCGCTGAGAGTCGCTCTCTTTCGTCAAGCTCATGCAGCTTGGGCGGGCAGGGCGCGGAAGGACGGATTGTGTCGCCATTACCATCCTGGTATTGTCTCTTTTACGAGACCCTTTCATCGCGTCGTTTATCGCAGATAGGTACTGCAGAAAGGCTTGGCAGCGTTCAAGCGCGTTTAGTACAAGGTACAGATTCGCGAGGACCCAGTCGGAGTCCTACTCCAGCAACAACACCCGTCTATCCATGCTATCAGTCATTGCTGCCTCCCGTGTGCCAACTTGGTCTTCATACCAAGAGGTACATCCGTCAGATGCTTACACAAGTCGAACAGGTCGGTTGCTTTGGGTGAGACCAGACCACTCAGGAACCTGCCCCAAAATGGTCGGGGGTGGAGATACTCATTGGTGATGCCTTGCCAATCCACCACGTGGATGATGAGAATGCTGGCGTTGGTACTCACGCGATCCAAGATTGGATGTTTCTCCATGGTCCATGTTGCCGAAGGATAGCGAGCAGCTGCTGTGTTTGGGTCGCACAGTGAGAGGATCAAGGGCCAGAACAGCGAGATCACTACATTTGGGTCAAGGAGGAGGGGGTTCAATAACGTCAGTAACCACTCGGGCAGGGTTTGTTATCTCCATGCCATTGCTTGCCCCATACTTCTCGCTAAGCCGCCGCCTGCACGAATCCGGCCCCGACACGCGCTTGTTATCGATTCCTCGGTCGACTTGGCATCCTACTTGTATGACACTCTCTTCCGCCATCTCCATCCTGGCGACAAGGACAGTACGCGCAAATCCCTGAAGATGAGGCTGGCGCAGTTTCCTCCACGCCTCATGCCACACCAGTTCTTTGGCTGCCAGCAATAGAAGCAGTAGGAAAGGGCTTGGCATATCGAGCAAGGCCTCCAGGGCTGAACAGATGCCCATCCGGTAAGGGCCAGTACTCACTGGACCACGGTAGGGATGACCTTTCACCAGCATCTGGCTCTGCATTTGAAGCATGGAGTTGAGATGTCCGCCTGCCCTTCTGCTGCTCCATCCTGATCCTGCAACCCTTCTGTACCTTGTTCACGGTCTGCGCTGCATCTGGACGATGAGATAAAGGTTGCACCAACGGATGACCAGACCGTGACCCAGGGTGAGAAGAAGAAGCGCGACAATGCCATCACTCTGTCTCAGCCTCTCCAACCGGCTTCCACGGCCAACGACCCTCTGCCTCAAACAGCACCAACCATGGTCATTTCTAGCTTTGGAGAAATCTTTCACTCTTACTTAGAGGGGATGTTGGAGGTCCAAACGCCCTTCAATGATGTTGTGTCGACAATTCTCCAGCCTTTCAAGCAAAGCAGCATACAAATAGGTGAAATTCTGCCTCTGACTAAGGTTTCTGATACCGGAGTTGCATTTACATCCTTGTGTTTCCGTCTTTCGTTCTTCAAGTCCTTAAAAGCGGGCAACAAACACAATCGGCTACGATGCTACCGTCGAGATGGGTATCAAACGGAAGTCACTCACAGTGAGTACCATGTCGAGACACGTCCCCGATTACACGTGGATGCCACTCCCGAGCGCCTCCCCACCAAGAGCCCCGGTATCCCCTGCGGGAACCAGTTCTCACCAACTTCACGTCAAACACTTTCTGGCGCCCATAGATGCGCGTCTTCAGGCCCCATCTGCACACTGCCACCACACAAGACTCCACCCGCGCAAGATCTTGTCGTTCCAACCGTCGCCTGTGCAAAGCAAAGCCTCCCGAGCGTTGGTAGACCGTGAAGTTGACTTGAAAATGAAGTAGAAGGATACCTCCTGGGCTTGCATTCTTTTGATACAGCCTGCGCTGACTAAAAGGCTCTTTGGCCATTGGCTCAAGGCACGCGTAGAATAGATGGCATCTTGCATGAAAAGTGAAGCTATTCACAGGTTAGTAGTGACCAAGCAGAATTGGGCTCTGCCGTAGCTGTTGGCCCTCCGCTTGAGGATGGTCCGCCAACTCAAGCCTTCGGGCAGTTCTCCTCGGACGATAGACCAGACATCAAGTTCCCAACACAAAGATCAAAGAAAACGTTCCATTGACTTTGAGAAGAGGAATCCCATGTTGATACTAGAAATAGCTTCGAAAAAGACAAAATTGTATAGAAAAGAGGCGCTTCGCCCTTGAAGAAGTACTCGGTTCCAGAACGCTCGCCTTTTACTGCCAGAACATGGTTCGCTTAAGTGGTCACTCAGACCTGGCTGACATCCCCTACCATCGTCCTTCAGGATTATCGGCCTTATTGCATCGTGTGTTTGGCTACCACATCCAGGCCATGTGCATTAAAAGACGCATGGGCAATACCGGCGGCTTACGCAGAGACTGCAAGTTCAGCACAATGTTGATCACCCAAAATTAACGGCCATTCGTGAACGGCTTGAGTTTTAGGTACCCACGCCCTGTAAATATAGTGGCTAAGCCCTGTAAGCATTGCCCCCTGGTTGGCTAACCCTACCCTCCAAGTTTAGCTACTTCAGAGGGATGTTGGCCATTTTTCTCCCAGTACCAGTGCTGTGCGTAGTACTCGAGCTTCTGATGAACCACCAGAGTTGTCATTACTAGTTAACTTGGGGTCTCCGGGCGGCTCGAGGGCAATTGTACTTGAAGGTGTTGGAAGATGCTGAGAAAGGATTGGAGCAGGGCTTGGGGCGCTGAGAGTAATGTGGAGCATAAAGACCAGCAGAAAACTCAACCGCAGAGTCTCACGGTGCTACGAAGCATTGCTGAACCGTCCTTGTTACCTCGGGAAAAAGATACTAGCGATGATGTAGCAGGGGGGGTTAGCGCCCATCATTTAGCTTTGTTAGAGAGCTGAGTGAATAAATATCTACTTGTTCAAAGGTAACTAAATTGCATAAGTAAAGTTAGAGAGGCCATACACTCTTTAGAATAATCGTTGCGTCGCTACGAGGCTGCCTCCCGACTGATGGACACCACTCGGCCCACGACACGCGAGCGTCTATCGCCAATATGAGATAAGCTTCTTTCTATCCAGTGCATACTCAAACCGGAGATCCTGACGTGCTGGCATCCATAGTAATGGCAAGGCACTGGCCACCGTGAACCGGCGTCTGCTATCTCCATGCCTCTCTACTCCAATTACCGCAGACACATGAGGATACCCCCAAGTCATTCAACAGAGGCATTTTAATACTGGCCAAAAGAAGCCGTACCTCCATCTCAGTCACAAATTAGTCAAGGTTTGCAAGAAGGTCGATGTTCCAACACAAGGCGATTGTCATGGGTTCGAAGATGGGTTACATCCGAGATTGCCAATGAGTTGCAGGCTCAAACCGAGGCAAACATGACACCGCCCAGAGCGAGTTTAGTTAACTCGTTCAGGCCATCAGAACCCCAGAAGTTTCGTGGAGACAGAGGCACCGTAGGGAAGGGGCCGAAGAAGGACGCTCGTTTGCAGCAATAGACATGATCATCTTGTCGAAACTGTTGGAGCTGATATGGTGTTCTCAATCATCTCCAGTGCTGATGCAAGAATCTTTGTGTTTTCCACAGAGGCGGGAGATGCCATCAAGTCTGTGAATGATTGTGAATGTCTCATTGCCAGCTGTATACTCGACTCCTGCAAGATACTGCGCGGCTCACATTGAGCAGCAGTCGGCAACTAAATGTACCCTTCAATGGCGTTATCCACTTCTGACCATTGGGCCAGTATCTTCAAGTCAGTCAAGGTTATTCCAGGCCGGTCATTCAAGATAGATCAAGAACAACGACCTAGGGTGTCAATCCCCTCAATTGGAGTTCATGCCATCTACAAAAGCGAGATCATACGACAGGAATTCAGGAAAAGTTTTTGATAGAAGCTTGGGATATGAACAATTTCAATTCTCGCGATATCGAATAAAGAAAGAAGACTTGGGATATGACACTGGTCAGCTCACCTTTCAGTCTACAGGCATATCGTAAGAGGCGCTCTTGATCAAGGAGGGGGATCAGCGTAGTGCCACACTAAGCGTAAGCTCTGTAACGTTACTCCATAGTAAGGTCAATAATTGCCAGTTTAGGCAATCAAAAGAAGATCTAAGCTCGGTGAATGGTCCGATCTGAGATGGAGTCTGCTCGCCAATCTGTCTTTCGGTGGGGGTCACTGTTTTCCCAAGGGTGCATGTCTCGGGACCATAGCAATTACTACGGCACCAGTATCTCTCAGGCCTTACTTCCAAGTTCAAAGTTCTCTGTCATGATTTAAGCTTCCAGATACAAGTCTCAAACGCAAACAACATCTCGTCACAGTTCTTTCACTACATTATAGGTACCACTGGCGCCATTGCCCTGATTGATGGTGTCCAGCTGAAAGACCGTGATGAGAAGTCATGCTGCTATTACCCACATTGGTGTCAGTTACAATGGAGGCCGACCAGGACGCGAGCCTGTCTGTATCTTGATTCTTGTAGGGCATGTCTAAAAGAGGACGAATAGCACCGTAAGCTAAAAGTCCAACCGAGGATCACTCTGAACACGTTTAAAAAGAGTTCTGATATAATGAATAATAGCTATTCCAAGAAAAGCAGACCCCTTATTAGTTTTATACAGGAGCAATTCCGCAAAAGAGGCTCAGAAGATGAGCCTGTTGACAAGCTCTCTCTGTATCTGACAGGGAGCGCAAGATTGACTTAATTGGCGGGCAATGGGGCTCAGTCTTGAACATGAACATCACTGGCTTCGTCAGGCGGTCTACTCGTCCAGCTTCTTGTAAGCGTGACTCTACCCCTACCATAGTCCTCGACCTCCTCTTGCGGAGAATTGAACTTCACTTTTACCGACAGCCGTGTAAGATTTGTGCTTGGAAACTTGTTAAACCAGCTTGCTATCCGACTGACAGTATTTGGGTGATGTGATTCGCAGTATGCTCCATCTTGGCACGTCTTGGAAGATAACGCCAATAATTACCAAGATACATACACAGAGCTCTTCGTCCAACTTCAAGGGTCGATGAAACGATCCATGCTAGCTATATCTTCTATCGAGGATAACAACCGACCTGAAGAGCCATCCACGGTAGCCCGAGATCCGATCCTCTGCACCGAGGCAATGCCTCCGATACTCTTGAACAAGTACAATAACATCACCCAATGTTACTGTTACTATCAGCATATCGCAAGTCTGGAGCTGTGATGCGTGCCTCTGAAACAATTCTCCTCTTCTGTTCAGAGCCGAAGGCAACTGAAAGGGTTGCCATTTGGTCAACAATAGTAGCGGCAGTGTGGCCGGGGAGCCGTCAAGAGCAGTTCCTATATTCCCTCCCTCAAATTACCTGAAGGAGCCTCAAGAGGAGGCATGGAAAGAAGACCACACAGGACGCAGATTCCAGATATTATATGGCGGTGGAAGCACTCGTTCGGATCGTTCGTGAGGTTGTTGAGAGACCCAATGTATAAATTGAGATTGCGGTGCGCACGTTCTTTGCGGTCTTCTTGTTCGCGTCGAAAGGGAGCTTCTTGAGCTGCTTCTCGCTCGACTTCCTCACCTTGTAGCCTCTCCTCTTCCTCTCGCTGCGCCTACTACTGCTCCTTGTATTTCTTCGGTCGCTCGTGGGAAAGTTAGCCAGTGGTCGTTGTTGGGACTGTGCATAGCGACAGCTATCGTAGCTGGAGGATCGCGTCGTTGATGATCGAGGGCGGGTCGAGGGAAAGATGTCGCAACAACGCGCTACTAGTGGTGTCGTTGATCGCTTCCTTCGCGTTCAGCCAGATGTTCTGCGATGAGCTCCGCTCCACGACAGGCAGGGCGCTGCCTGAATGGTTGAGAAGGTCGGCTCTGGGGCAGCCTTGTTGCGCTCCTTCGAGGTGTCGACACTGATATCCGTCTGCATCATGGCAATCGCGTGCGTCAGCCAATCTGTAGTTTGACGATTCCTTTATAGAAACAGAGGCAAATTGAATCGCCAGGTTCTGAGCAGGCGATAGGGCATGAAGAGTTACTCTCAATGCCAGCTTCAGTTGAATTGGCGAAAACAAGACTTCGCTGGTGCCTTTGCAAAAACGCGACAGCAGTGTGGAAGCGCGTGGACCGGCCCGGCCCGGCTATAGCGCCGTACTCGCGTCATTCAGGTTGTCGCGGAAAATCATCTTTTGCAAGAAGTGAGTAGGGTAGCCAGCGGAGATGCACCTGTACTAACACAGCTATTTCATTAAATGGCATCCTCTGTCTCATTCATAGACACAGTATAACGAGACGATTGACAGTAATAGTCAAAGACTGCGGTCGTGATGAAAGACATGCGCTGGGCTGTAGAAGCCAGAGGAGCGAATCTGAGTCTGCGATGCCACGAGCGGCCTGTCTAAGATTTGCTCACGTGTCTTGAAGGGCGTTTGTGAATCTGCAGAGTGGCTTGTTGGCGTCACGAGAACTCTTGTTAATGTTAGCGGCCCCGGCGACGCAACAAAAGGAGCCGCAGACAAGACTCCCGAACTGAGAGACCCGAATGAACAAAGGCACCATTGCAGAACCGTTCTCCTCCAAGTGCTTGGGGATTTGCCAAGACACGACCACGCACATACCGACCTACCGTTTCCTGTCTTTTGAGGTCAGTCTCGTCCCCCCGAGCGCAGCATGGCCGTGTCATTGCTATCAGCGCAGAGGCGGACTGGCTTCTTGTTCGAGACGAAGGAAAACTATAGTGCATTTCAAGGACGGGGTCCAGAAGCTGAGCCGCAACTGGCTTGTGAACTGATAGCTCACGACTGATGCGTTAATGACAGGGGCGATTTCGAGTGCCAGCTCGTCTCTTATTACCGTATATCCTGAAACTTGTAATTTGTTGTAGCATGGTGAGTTGCGTTGAGATGGGACCGGCCAACTCAACTACACGAACCTCGGACCATGGCATTCTAGTCGTTCACCCAGAACATCAGCCAGCAAACAAGGAGTAAATGGAATCAATGAGCTAAGCTGTGGGCTTGTTCTTTGGTCAAAAAGTCTCAATGGCATTTATAAAGACGGTGATTGTGAGTCTGTTGCTGTTCTTGAGGCTGAGCTATTGTGCCTCGTTTTTGTCGAACTTGCTAGAGCTCTGGGTTGTAAGCATAGTTGAACGATGTAATGCACGGGCGATTAACAACGGTGCACATGAGAGATGATGATGGCCTTCTGGGAAGACCGTGGGGTCGATGCTGAGTAGTCTACGGTCATTTCGAAAGGAGATGCCCCGGAGATTGACGGTACCATCTCTTGAGTTGAGCGACGCGAGACCTGCTCTTGGGTCGCAAGTTCTGCCGTTAGTAATGTTCAAGAGTAATGCAAGACTTGGATGGAGATATTCTGTAACGTTCTCTCGAAAGCTCTGTTTCCAGAGGCCGTAGCCGAGAGCGGACTGCGTACTCACTTTTGCGAGATAGTTGCTACTATAACGATGTTGAAGCGCGAGGGCTCACTTCCTATGTCGCCTAGCTACCATGGGAGGACGGTAATGACATACCGCCAATACTTTCATATCGAATAGAGTGAATGTCAGGCGCATTGCGTTTGTTCGGTAACAATACGTGCTACGTTACGAGAAGCACCGTTATCTTCAGAGGGGTTCCCGCCTCACGCGATAAATGTCATAAGTTTACGGTGAAAAAAATCCTTCATGTCACCATTCTCTTTGCTGTAGACATTGATCAAATTGCTCGCAGACGGTTCCAGGCTGGTAAGATCTGCATTTCCCAAGACACCCATAGACATTATAGAATAGCTGTCTACCAAGAACAAGAACAGCCAAAGTCTAAAAAGCAAGAGCACCTTGCCCAGACATAAAAAACATCACCAGAAAGCATTGTCGACGAGTGAATGTGAGGGTGGGGATCAAAACAGCTACGCCAACCTCAAATTGGACGAGGAATACAAGCTGGAGCTGTGAAATAAATCGGAGGGCAATGGTGAAAGAAGCATTGTAGGACGAACTTCAAAAGCACCTCTTCCAGAGTGTAAGAAACAGTAAATATTCACGCTTAGCGACGGGGCGCTCTGGTCTCGCATGCTGAAGCCATCTGGCTTCCAAGAGCCTGCTCAAGAGGAGCACTGAGCTTGCTAGTCTTCATAACACCACAATCTGAGTCAAAGGGCCTCCAGAAAGTCTCGAATATAAATGGCAATATCCACAAAAACGGCCTCCGTGTTCAGGCGACTGGCTGTTTCTTGACGGAATCAAGGAAAGAGAAGAGGAGATAAAGTCTAGCCTGGGGAAAAGCCAAAGCCAGCCATGAAAAGGTGAATATTCAGGTCTATGGACCTAACGATGCAGCTCGGGCGGTACAGTTGAGAACAAGAAGGGGAAGAGAGGAGGGGCATTCTTATACATGGAAGTCCTGCGGCGTACGGTGTTAAGGATTTGCTAGAGTGGCCAGACTGGGAGCCACAACAGATACGACTGACTAACGAACTATCCCGAAGCAAGAGCAATGACACATTATTGATCGTGGTGTGATACAATGTGGTCAAAAGGACAGAATTGTTGTCCTCAGGTAGGACACGGCTAGAGAGTAGCGTACCCCTTTCCAAGGATCACTTGAGATACCATTTGGTAGCCGGGCTTCTTTCAGACTTGTTGCCATTGAGACACTTCTCCTCATACTCTCCAGTCTTGGGGTTCTTGTGATGAAGTGCACCTTGTGGGTGTGGCCACTCTTGTCAGGACCGAACATGATCACATAGGAGGCTGTGTTTGCGCCTCCTGGTGACGAGCCTTGTTGTCGCGAAGGAGCTACATGTCATCACCACCACATCAGCACAGCCTATCAGACAGACCATTCTCGAGCCTCTGATAAGCTACTCCAAGTCTGTCGACTCGGCATTTTCTCAAACGCGTTCATCCCTCTCATATTCGTGACCCATCACCACTTTCTGAGGGGCTCGGCGTGTGGACTGAAGAGCTGCATCTCAATCTGGACGTGCAGATAGTGAGGCCAGGCCTGTCCCTCAACAGGGTCTGAGGCGACGCTACTGTGGTATCCATGGGCATAAACAACTGTATCGTCTGGGCGTCACTCACATAGGTGTCAATAGATGCAACCGTCGTCGGGACACGGTGGTGCTGCTGGTGAGAACTTGGTGATGTCGTTGGCCATCCACTTGGAGTTTGTCGCTGGGTTATACTAAGATCTCCAGAACCTTCCATTCAGTTAGATAGGCCTCTTACACGGGTGCACAGCATGTCAGACCGACGTCGAAGGTTATGCCTCTTGTCTAACCGGCGCCAACCTGGCCTTCGTCCTCCACCTATAAGCACATGACGGCGTATAACGATTGCCCGCATAGGGTACTTGGTTCAACTAAAGATCTTTCAACGGATCTAGGTCACATTTGACGAAGTAGTCAACGGAAATGCTCCTCGAACTTAGATGGGGGAACTGAAGTTGTGGGCTAGCCACACGATTCCAAGCTGGAGCCTTAACATTTCACCTGAGACATTTTTATTCACGTCTGGAGAGGTAGTGGCAGTCACACCAATACCCGGCAACAGACAATGTTCAAGGTCACCAATGGAATACGAGTATCCAATTCAAGCATGCTCTTGAGCTCTCCATATATCAAAAAAAAGGCTTTCGTGTCCCAGTCAGAAGCCATCATGGTAAGTTGGCCTTGGCTGTTGGTTTGCGACTCTGACCAGGGCCCTTGAATCATGGCCTGGAAGACGGGCGAAGTAAGGCACAAGTGTCTCAATGACGCTTTACATTCGATTTCAGTAATAGCACCACCATTCCTAATGGGACTTGGTGATGGTGTCTGTTCTGGAGTGTCGATTGGGCCATGCTCTGAATTCGTCCCGATCGAGTGTCCCTCAGTCGTGTCTGAGATACTCGTCGTTTGAGCCAAGAGGCATTCCTGTTTCTCAGATCATTTCGATAGAATAGTGAAATCACCCAAAGGATCGAGTTTGAGACGATTATGCTCCATTGAAGGCGTACAAAAGCTGCTGAGCAGTGAGCGAGTTGAGGAAGTGAGATGACCTTGAGCGGTTCACCGCATGCTGTTGATGCCTGACTATGTCGTCAACCAACCATATGCTGGGATTCTCGGCGCTTAACGATTGGTTTTCAACTGTCTGATCGCGGATTTGACCAATCTGACGGCCTGGATTATCCCAGCCCTGCGTAGGACTTTTCAGCAGCCGCCGCGACTTCCCCGCACTTGGTCTTCTTCCTGTTTTCTTTTTATCAACAAACCCATCCAGATAATCCTCTGGTTCGTTATCAACAGCTATTTGTCTCTTGCCTCTTGGATCTACGGTAATCGCGCTTTTCGCGCGCTTGATTGCCGTCATGGACCCTCCTTTGCTGCGAGTACTCTCTTTGGGTAAGCCGAGATTGAAGATTATGTGAAAAGTTTTACTGATAGTAACGGTCCTAGATGGTGGAGGCATACGTGGTATTTCCAGCCTCTTGATTCTAGAGAGAATCATGGAACAGTTGCAAGAGGTCAATAAACTTGACCAGGTGCCAAAGCCATGCGAATGGTTCGATCTGATAGGAGGCACAAGTACTGGAGGGTTAGTTCTTTGTTCAATGCTTCCCTTCTTCCACTGATTGCATCTAGTATCATCGCCATTATGCTCGGAAAATTAGGAATGACTGTTGATGAATGTATCCGAGCATACAAGAAAGTTGCTCAGCAAGCCTTCACGCCTAAGTCTCGGCCAGGCCTTCCGGGATCACCAAGTGGTGCATTCTCTGCCAAACAGCTAGAAGCAGCTATAAAGCAGACAGTAAAAGAGTATTGCATTGATCCCGCATGTGTGCAACAACGAAAGGAAAAGCAGGCCACCGCTGAAACTTGCCCTCATGGAGAAATGCAGTTTCGCGGTGATTCGCGCACCAAGACGTAAGTTCCCTGGTTTGACTCCATGCATGAGTGAAATTGACTGATCCCTCTCGAAGGGTCGTGCTGGCTATCACAAAGGACAATGTCAATACTCTTCCGACTCTATTCAAGACTTACGACACATCAGCACCTCTTGATGGATGTACCGTTTGGCAGGTAGCACGAGCAACGTCTGCAGCAACTACGTTTTTCAAGCCAATCCAGGTTGGCCGCGACCAGATCAATTTTATTGATGCTGGGTTCGGATACAATAACCCGTGTGAAGTTCTTATCAGAGAAGCCAAGGACCAGTTTCCTGGCCGCGATGAGATGCGAGTTCTGAGCATCGGCACAGGTCTTGGTGATGTTGTGAGCATCAAAGACACCAGGGCCTCTATCCTCAGAGCCTTAAAGAAGATGGCAACTACCTCCAAGAAGGTGGCTTTGAGATTGGACGAACGATATGGTGAGACTGGAACCTATTACCGTTTTAACGTCGAACGTGGGCTCGAAGACATCTCACTCTCTGATTGGAAAGAGACGAGTAGCATCTCCTCGCACACTCACAATTACTTGAATGAGAACAAAAGAGTCATCGACAAGTTCATCCAGTCTTTGACAAGAAACTCGAACGCGAAGCTTGCTGAAGAGAGCAATGCAAACACGGCCACTGAGGATACGAGCAGTCAGTGTGAAAAGGGTTCCCAGATGTAGTTTGTAGCTAACCTATTGAAGATTCAATTGTACATTCAATCCCGTTCCCTGAAAACAAAGGGTTCACTGGACGTATAGCTGTTATCAACACGCTTAAGGAGAAGCTCTTCAAGACAGACGGCTGTAACAGAGTGGCACTTGTTGGGCTCGGTGGCGCAGGTAAGACACAGGTTGCGCTGCATATGGCGTATTGGGCAAAGCGCCACGAAGAAGACTGTTCTGTATTCTGGATACCAGCCTTCAGCATGGCTGGCTTCGAGCAAGAATGTGTCAAACTTGTGAAGAAACTGGATATTTCATGCTCTGAAGGCGAAGACCCGAAAGAGGTCGTAAAACGGCACCTCAGCTCTGGGAAGGTTAAAAGATGGTTCATGGTCGTCGATAATGCCGATGACATTGATATTCTCCGCTTCTCAAGATCTTCAGACAAGGGAATATTCAGCTTCCTGCCGCACCATGACAATGGACGGATCTTGATCACAACTCGGTCCCGAGAAGTTGCGTTCGCAATGAAAATCCAAGTAGTGGAACTGATGCAAATGGATCCCAAAGAGGCATCAGACTTACTCAGGACATTGCTGGATAACGAGAATGGATCACGCGACGATGAGCTCCGTGACGACAAGACACTGACCACACTATTAGAAGGTTTGACCTACCTTCCCTTGGCGATCGCACAAGCAGCAGCGTACATGAACATTTACAAGACGAACATTGCCGAGTACGTTCAAATTTGTGACAACGCCGACAAAAAGAACATCATTGAACTGCTGGAGCAGAAATGCGATGATGAAACCTACTACGATGAGTCACAAAGTGCTGTCGCTACTACCTGGATCGTATCGTTCGACCGTATCCGAAGTTCTAACCAAGCAGCCGCCGATCTACTTTCGTTCATGGCATTCATTGAGTCAAGGGCCATTCCAAGGTCTATTCTACCTGTCTTTGAGACAGAACAGCAAACAACGCGAGCTATAGGCATACTCAAGAGTCACGGCTTCTTGACTCAGCGAGGTCTCGATGCAATATACGACATGCACAGGCTTGTACACATGGTTACGCGGAAATGGATCGAACAAAAAGGAGAGTCGAGAGAAATACAGCTGATGTCACTTGCACGTGTTAAGCTTGTATTTCCAGATGATGAGTGGAAGAATCGCGAGCTCTGGAGGCAGTATCTACCACATGCGCTTCAGCTCCTAAGATGCCTAGGTGATATTGAGAACCAGAATGTGGCTCATCTAGGATTTCGGGTTGGTCAATGCTTGCTTAGGGACAATCGAGATAAAGAAGCTGTGGGTATATTTGAACATGTTGTTAAGACTTACGACTCGACCCTCCCGGGAGACTCTAGGTGGCAACGAATATCCAGATTGTTTCTTGCAACAGCATACCTGGAAACTGAGCTTCAGGAGAAGGCAATGGAGATACTACAGGCTATAGTGGATTTTGAGAAAAGGATACTTGCAGAAGATGACCCAACTTTATTGACATCACAGCACGTCCTTGCCTCAGCATACCTTAGAATTGGACAGGCGCAGAAGTCAGTGGATATCCTAAAGCTCGTTACAAACATCGAGCAGCAGACATTAGCTGAAAACGACCCCAGTCGACTGGCGGGACAGCATGCACTTGCAGAAGCATATATCTATATTGGTCAGGCACAGCTGGCAGTGGAGATCCTAGAGTCAGTTACAAAGATACAAGAGGGGATGTTAAGTGAAGATGACCCAGATCGACTATCATCGCAGCATACGCTTGCAGCAGCCTACATTTCCTGCAAGCAGGAAAAAAAGGCAATTGAGATCCTGGAGTGGGTGGTAGAGATTGAAAAAAGGTTTCTTGCTGAGGATCACCCAAATCTACTCGCAGGACAATATCAACTGGCTAAAGCATATTTCAAAGATGGCCAGATGGCACGGGCAATTGAGATCCTGGAGTGGATGGTAGAGACTAAAAAACGGTTACTTGCTGAGAATCACCCAAATCTACTCAAAGGACAATATCAACTGGCTAGAGCATATTTCAAAGATGGCCAGATAGCACGGGCAATTGGGATATTAGAAGACTTGGTCAGGATTCAGACACAGACAGAGTCACATAATAGTCGCATTTTCCGACTATCAAAGAGCCTACTACAGACGTGTTACGATGAGTTGGAAAAGTAAATTTGAGAAATATATAATTTTCAACTTCAATTACACTTCTGACTATTCGGGAACGCAATCAATGAGTACACAGCTCCGCCATCTCCACAACATCCAGAACCAGGTTAAAAGTCAATGAGATGAGAGCACTTGATTCTCCATCTTGAGATGCCTTTTTAATCTCACGATACGACATCGTGGTTCAGTTGGGCGATGCGGACGCTGCTGCCAATCTTCCGCTGCTTTGCGAAGTGTAGTGCAGCGGGTGCTACATGCGCCACCGTAATGATTTAAAGGCTCATTTCATGTAAGACTATTGGCCCCTTGCTTTCAAGAAAAGAGGTAGTGTGGAACGTCTACCCTGATCCAGGGGCCCTGGGTGACAGGGCTCTGCAGCATCTTGCGTACATTGACGATAGATCTGTAGAACCTGCTGAAAACCGGGATATGTTCTGAGTTTTCCTTACCATTCAAACATTGTTAACATTTCTATGTGTTCTGAAAGCAGTTCATGCGGAAGCAATAACAGATAGACTTGAAGCTTTGCAGGGTACGAAACCTCGCGGCATTGCAAAGTGATCAGATCATCCCACGGTGCGCTGCGACCTGAAGTCACGCAGCAGGAGTAAGATTAAGGCAAATCATGTACGTGGCCATTCTCATGACTTTAGATGAGGTTGTAGTGTTATTGACGCTGTGCTTCCGTCAACTCAACATGACTGACAGGGTTGGACAAAAGACGCGTTGGCCGGCAAAAACCTGAGCAAGGTGGAATCGAACCCTGACCTCTGCCTAACCATAAATGGTTTCTCCACGTCACGGGATCTGAAGAAACGCCCCTCAACACCATGCTCCCCGCACCTGAAATCATTTAACGCTGTCGCGATAGCTTCATTGTTGCAAATTGAAACTATCGTCCGGCTGAAAAAGCGCACATTACTAAGAGAATCTTGCAGTATGGGTAATTTTCTAAGCAATGACAGCTTGATTGATGGGTCTTACCGGAGAGATCAGTTTCTTCTCTCATCTCAAGGTTGACTTGATCAAGTCACTCCCAAAGTGTCGTTTTGAACTTTGCAGCTATTAGTTGAGTTTGGGCAAAGGGTAAAGTCAATAGTATTATATCAGATATTAAACCTCCAATGAAGGGGCTGGTAGAGCAGCAGCACCAATAGGAGGACAGACCTCCAAGTTGAAGCATGAAGTCCTAGTACCAATAACACAACGAGATCCATCCCAGGTAGTTCCGTCACCACAATTAGGCGGCTTCTCAGATACACAACGTCCGTCAACCATGGTGAGATTACCCTCACACTCAGGACCCCTAATAGCAACACACAAATCATCCTTCATTTCAGTACCTTCAGGGCATTGTGGTGGCGCCCTCAGCACACACTCGCCATTCTTGAGGTCTGTGCCCTCGGGACAGCCAGGTGGCGCGGCGATACAAGATTGTGTTTCAGGATCGTACTTGGTCCCTTCATGAGTACACTCTGGAGATTTGGGAGACGCACACTTTGTTCCATCGAAACTAAGCCCTTCAGCGCATTCCGGCTCAGCCTTGGAAACACAGCCTTGGGACTTGACATCGAACACAAATCCCTCTTTACACCGAGGGTCGTTCTCGCTGATACAGTCCGAACCAACGCGAGTGTAACCACTAGGACAGGTCGCCGGTTTTCGGCTCACGCAGTGATATCTGTCCCATACAAGGTCGTCTGGGCACTTGGGAGGCCCTGTTGGAACACAGGTATGAGTGGCACCGCAATATCTATGTTTTTCGGGGCACTGCGGAGGTTGGATCGCGACACACTTTCCGTTGCTGATCATGCTGCCCTTTGGACAGGCTGGGAGAGTCGGCAAGGTGCAGTGCTCATTGAGATAGTTGGTGCCAGGCTTGCAAATGGGGATATCGGGGTGCTTGCAGACGCCGTTATCAAGGATCGTGTTGGGGGGACACTTTGCTGGTTCCTCGTGGATGCAATCGTCTCCTTCCAGTCGCTGACCTTGAGGGCAGGTTGCCTGGTCCAGAGAAATACACTTATCGCCAACAAGTCTGGATCCGTCAGGGCAAGAGGCTCTCTCAATAAGTACGCATTCTTTGCCGTTGAATTGACTTCCTGAGGGACAAGTTGGATCGCCCAAGATGCACTTCCCTTTGTTGTAGCTTCCGAGAGTGCACCGAGGTACGGTTCGCTTAACGCATTTGCCATCGACGGAGTCATACAGGTCAGGGCAAGAAGGGCTTTCAGAAGGATGGCGACAATATCCTTCCTTGTACTCGGTACCTTCAGGGCACTCGGAGTCAGTAACTTCCCACGAGCAGAACGTTCCGTCAAAGTCGTCGGTGCCCTCCTTGCAACAACCCTTGGCACCAGATGTCGCGGTAAAGATCTTATATCCAGAGCTACATTGAAGCTCTGTAATATATGTGCAGGTGTCAACATTTGCGTCGTAGGTGTAGCCGACCGGGCACGTGGGATCAGCCTGGCAAACTCCATTCTTGAAGACTCCAGAGGAGCAAACAGGGTCATCTTCCCTGACGCAGACCCATCTATTGAACTTGTACTTCTCAGGGCATTCTGGAGTCAACACGCAATGTCCACGCTCAAGCCTGGCGTCGCTCCCACATACTGGGGGAATAACTCCAGCGCATTTCCTCCCCTGAGGCTTCGTTCCTTTGGGACAACTAGGAGGGTCTTTGCTAACACATGATCCCTTATCATAGACTTGGTTTGCTCCATGACACACAGGGGGGAAGTTATCAACGCAAAGGCCGTTCTTTTCGCTGTAGCCGATGGGGCAGGATGGAGGCGACTGGGAAACACAAGTTCCCTTGTCGAGGTTGTACGTAGCAGGACACTTGGGACCAGTCGAAGACTCACACTGGTTGGTGGCAACGTTGTACTGCGACAACCCAGGACACTTGGGTGGCTCGTCACTGCGACAGATCCTGCCATCGAACTTGAGGTTTCCAGGACACTGCGGTCCGTCAACACTCACACAGACGTTTCCTTGGAGGATAGTGCCCTTTTCACAGACAGAAGACTCCTGGAAAACGCAGCCTGTGCCGTCGTTGATGGTGCCGACGGGACAGCAGCGGCTATTACCCTTGGAATCGACCTGGGGGATGATGTCTGCGAGAGTAATAGACTTGGCAGGCGATGGGTAGCCCAGGCCTGAGTTGGCACGCATGTTATCGACCATGTAGCCGAGTGGGGGAGATGGTACGCCCCCGTATGAGGCGGGAACTATGTTGCCTATGATTGGGTCTGCGGCGACGCGAAGCGCGAGAGTCGCGAGGGCGACACTGCGAAGAAGGGACATGATGAAGAGAGTGATAAAGGAGATGTTTAGAGTTGAATGAGCGAGTGATGAAGAACAAAGACGGGAATCCTGATCGATCACTTCTTATAGCAGAGAGAACCAGCTCTCAGCTCCTAAACAATCGCCATTTCGGAGGTCTCGCTCTCGTTGATACTCTACCTATTGTAGCAGTGCAGATAAGAAGGGACATATAGATTAACCAATATCACCAATAGTCACAACCGATTATTGAATCTAGACTTCAATTACTGCAAGAAAATGAGCTGCGAATCCTGGCTGATCTCCACTATGGTGATGAATACAGGCATTTCAGCTCTCAACCTGCAGCCACAATTGAAGCCAACTTAGGTGATTAGCTGCAGCAGCAAATTAGGTGCAAGGACCCTGAACACTTGTGCATTTTGTGATATGCGATCTGCCTCTTCGATAGTCAGCCGCTTCTGACGGCATGTCAGCAGGATGAATGTCTTAGACCAGCTGACGCCACCGCACCGTAAATATCTGTAGCGCAAGCCAAAACCACGAGGCTTAACTCTTTCTAGCAAAGTCGCCCAGGGGTAAGGAAAAACAGCGGGATGGCTTACACCAAAAATCGTCAATCTCCCACCAACGCTCCTCTAGTGGTTTTTGTCACCCTGAGGGACGGCAAGTAATACCGATGTCTAATAGGGAAATATAGCTGATTATCCTTTAGATGGCTTTGAGCGAAGAAGCTGGGCTTTCAGAGGGAATGTTTTGTGGCTGGCTGGAGTCACGGAAGTGGCAGCCACCAGATTGCAGGGGTATTTCAAGACATGGGGCGTTCTGCATGTCTCAGAAACGCTGTGAATGGTCGAGGTTGAAAACAGTGGGTGATACCTTGTATGTCCGACTGTGTAGGGTAAACGCAGTGGCACGCCCTTGAATCTCCTACAGAGCTCAAGCTCTAGATAGACATTCCTCTTGTTACAAGAAAGATTTTGCGCATTATGTGCACAGCTACTTTCTAGAACCTTTGATAGATTTTGGTGAAAATGTTGGGTTTTGAATGCAAATCAACTCAGGGCATCAACTCAATGTCAATCGTTTTCCTCGTTTTCTGATAACATGAAAGTGCGCACTTACAGAAGGGCGAGCATGAAGTACTGGCCTGGATAAGTCAGCTCGACTTCAAACGACTGAGTATTTGTGGGATGCTGATGACGCTATTGCTGTTGTTCTTAACAGTGACAGAGTGCGCCACTTAGCTTGTCTACGATCAGGGGTAGGATTGCATAACACAAAGAGCCCAACGTGCAAACAACCGACAATTCCTGTTTTCCCGTCTTTGCAGATGACGATCCTCTCTATTCTATCCTTTTGTCAAAGTCTCACCATTTCTCACATGTTTCTCTGGTACCACTATCTTCCAGCTCTCTCTCGGTCATGCCGGGAGTACTTGGTGATAAAGCTCACGCAAGAAGGACTCATATGCCAGCCAAACCATTACACTATCAATCGCTGAACTTAAGGTTCCTCGTCCTCACCAGTCTACTCACTCGGGCTGTCGTAGTCTCATCTGCTAACCTGGCACTTGGTGAAACAAGGTAGCCCTAGTTTTCTGCATTTGCACGACGACGTGCTTCCACAAAGAGCGTTTATGGCTTTGCAGCTGCACCCCTCTTGAACAGTGTAATCACCATCAGCAAGAACTTTAAAACATGGAGGTATGGAGACTTCCGTTGAAAGCGGCCATGGACTTTGGGTACTGATCGAGTGGAGGCCACGAGCAGGGCGCCTTGTTCTCCCTCCATAGTCCAAGCAGCTTTACCATCTTGGGGATGAACTGATCCGAGACACCTTCATTCGTAATCTTGGTATCCTCCTTTATGATACAGGTAGCCTGGATAATACCAGGTAGATGGCCTGAGTACCAGTGCATGGTACCTGTCATCAGACAAGTCTTCATAGTCACTGGCGCGTGCAGTGTGCTTGGAGGTTGGACCAGATAGGAGCCCTCTTCAATATGGATGGCGATAGGCGGAGTCGATAGTTCGTTCTCTTCACCCCAGCCCCTCAACACGTCGAACCCCAGATTCGGCCAGACCAACCAGAACCTCTCCCCTTGCTCGGTCAAGCTAGTCGTGAACGCCCCGTGTCTGTCAACATGAGGGGTTGACTCAATTCTCCTAGCATGCACGCAGCATCAACATCATCCTCCCCCTTTCTCAAGATAGTGGTTGCCTCAGCCATAGTACATACGACTATACTATCCTGGGGCCTAGTGTCTTGACCGAGGTCTAGGTACTCTGAAGCAGACATGGTGCGACCAACTCTGACTCCGGTACAATACTTGTGCAGGCTCTTATAATCCTCGCTTTCACGAATGTCGGATTTTGCATTCATTCTTGCGTTGATCATTGCGTTCATGCGTAGAATAGCATCCTCGGCCTTGAATCTAAGATTGAATGAGGCCGTTAGCGTGAGCCAGCACTGGAGGCATAATTTGATAGTGGTCTTGCTCCTGGGATTCGGTCTGGATCGCAGGTTGATCAAGAGGCTGCGACTGGGGACTTTGCCGTTGAAGCTGATGCTGGCAGTTGATGCGGTGATGAGCCCTCCTCGTCACGCCAGACGCCACCCACTCACCGCAGGCTTCACAGAGGATACAGATTCCCTCATGTCTGTCACAATTACCTCTTCTTGGAAAGGTCTGCCCGCAGCTTCTGCACGGATGTTTCCCCCTCCCGTTATCTTTCCCACAAAGCCTCTGATGGCTGTTGAACAGGGACTTGCTGGCACTGCAGAAAGCGTTGCATATATTGCATCCGCGACATTTCGGAGTGTGTATGGACCATGAAGTGGGATTAAAGTACTTGTTGCATGTTTCGCATTGCTTCTTGCTAGCGGACACGATATCAGACAGGACTGCACTGAGCGTTAGTATGTGGTTGAACATTCAAGAGTCACCTGGCGCACATTAATCAACATTAATAACCAAGAAAAGAGCATTTGGTCATTTAGAAGCTTAAATCTGAAGCAGGGCTTGTGATATGCTTGACTATCTTGTCGTCATGAGATCGTGGTTCTTCTTAGCTGCACAAGTTCGGATCGGCGAACTGCCTCGATGCGGGCGCAACAGGCTCTCCAAATGACAGTGATATCCTCAAATGGGCACTGTAGACTCAAAGGGATCTCTATAGGGCTGAGCTTGTGTGAAACTCCGGGAAAATAATGTATTGTTACAGTCATGCAGTCAGACTGCAAAGTCGGGACTGCTGTTGTCGAAAGGCCGTGCAGAAGGAGGTCAGAAGACAGGGTATTTTGACCAGGAGAGGAAGAATCATTTGCCAGAGGAGCCAACGCGGCTTGCGAGCAAGCGCTGTGTGCTTGCTTGCTCTGCCCGCCGATGCCGCTGTATGCAACGGGAACATACAGCACCAGCTCTGAAGGTCCAGAAAACTTGCAGCAGGAACAAACTTAGGCACGTCGGTGATTATCGCGGGGGGCGAGTGAAATTCTTCAAGGCAGCAAATGCTACTGTTAAGTGTGCAGTAAGAGTATATCGCCTCCGCCACTGAGGTACACTGCTCAAAGTTCTGTGATCTCTGCATGCTATAAACTTCAGAGGGGCTTACAGCAACTTTCCAAGGTCCTTTCGAAGATAGCAAATGCATTAGTAATGACAGGAGAAGATATGTGATGTTTGATATAAGAAATCACAGACCAATTGTATCTCGAACGATAAGGGTTGATCTGCTCGTATCTCACTCCAGTCCAGCATACGTGACAACTTCGACCACAGTCTATCAATTCTCAACGCAAAACACCCTATACAAATATCCCTTGGTGCGTAAAAAATAACCGCCAATCAAGCACCAAATAAGTAGCAAATAAGGAACCATGCAAGAAGTAGCCCTAAACAGAACAGGACTGTCCAGTCGACTCCTTTGACTAGATCAGGATGGAGATGTATTGGGCTTGACTCCTTGAAGGCAATGGTCTGAGACCGCTGCGAAATGGATTTGCGATCTGATCGAGATGATCGCTGGGCAGCTTTGTGATTTGAACGATCTTGCCGCCGGAGGGCTGTGTGATCCAGTCCGGATCGTCGCCGAACAGGCAACGTATCGGGGACAGAGGTGTTTACCAGCCTCTGCTGGAAGTGCTCATCAGCACTTGTCCATTCAACCTCGTCCACTTCTGGGATCATACCCTCAACGTTCTTGGTCATCGTCCCAGAGACGTAAGAGCCCTCCCTGAGTTTCTGAATCAATTTCCGGTGAGCCTTCGTCGAGTCAGATTCGTGTAGGCCTGGGCTTTTGCGCTCAGCCATCTCAGGCGTCAATGACCGCAATGAAGTCTTGCATGGCTCTAGATTGACGTGATTTCTCCCCCTAGCCTGTGTCGGATCGGCGGTTGGTGTCTCCTTTCTCGCAGCCTGTCCACGACCCATCAGTATCTCCACCTCTCGGTCGCTGCATTTTCGAGTATCCCGTGCCGCATATGGAACTATAGCGTCCTGGTTTTTGTTTCTGTGCCTTTGGCTTATGATATCCTCAAACTTGTCAAGATGGGCCTTTTCTCGATAGAACTCCTCTGTTGCTCGCTCCACATCGATTTCGACGAAGTTCGCCTGAACAGAATAAGGGGGTGGCTGATCAAGATGATCGTTCTGGCGGTAGAAACCTTCTGGTTCCCGATCCAGACCGTCTTCAAGAGAATCTAACTGCACGGCGGAGTTGGAGGCTGTCGGGTGCTTTTGAGAAATGTGCCTCAACGAGACTGTATTGCTGGTTCCAGGAGTTCGGCTCTGATGATCGTACGTAGGCAATCCTGGAGAGGCGAGGTGATGGGTCGGAGGTGCCGCGTAAGGAGAGTTGTAGAGGCCATTGTGTATTACGCGTAGAGAATGGCCTTCGCTCTGAGTCCAATCAAGGACAACCTGCTTCCCGCGAGGGTCCCATCTCTCACTGACCTCTCCCGACAGCTTGAGCTTGTTTAAAGTGTATTTGAGAGAGCTTCGCATCTTTACTTTGACAAGTGTCTTCTGCCCTTCATTCAGTCTTCGAAAATCAAGGCCAATTGCAAGCGCAAGCTGGTTGAGACATGTGTCGCTTGTTTCTTCGAGAAACGTCGTTGTACGATTGGCACGAAGCCATTGCTCCATCTTCACACGATCTTGCGGAAGCCAGTGCATTCGTCGGGATCTTTTAGTGGCCAGTTCCGACAGGAGCTTGCCATTGAACTTGATCTGGTGTCCTTCCTGTGTGAAATTCGGTCAGTGTTTGGGTCAGATATTTGGGGTACGGCGAGACTTCTTACGCCTGTTAGTTTTCCCATGATGCCTGAGTCATAAGCGGATACAACCAGAGACACTGGTGTGATGACGTGAGAAGCGACAAGAAGATGAGCCAGGATGGCTACTAAATGTAATGAAGACGTATACAAGACCAGTAGCAGTGGTGTTGTGACGGGAGAAGAGAGAAGAAGACAAGCTAGAATGGCCATTGAACAGAATGAAGACGCATGGAGCGGGGACTACGATGATGGCATAAGAGGTAAAGTGTTTGCCACAGCGCACGATTCAATGGGCGGTATGGGCGGTTGCAGAGTACTAATGCAACGTTAGAAGTGAAGTCTTTGTTGAAGGCGGGAGGCATTCTTCGGTGTGACCCCAATTAAAGTGACAGCTCATGATGAGCCGCTATCTTGATCCAATACATCAGCTTCAGTCTCTACGATGGAATTGAAATACAAAGCGAATGATAGATGCCGAATGATGCAATTAGTGTACAGTTGTTAGTTGTTGCGAGTTTTTTGAGTCGTTCCCGGGATTGGATCCACTTCGGCTCCGGATCTTGACGGCACTTTCGGGGTGGGTCCATCCGGGCATCGGAACAGGCAAGCAACGGGTAACTCGGGTCAACGAGACTTGACTGAACAGGAAGTGCAGCAAAGACGGCAAAGATGCAAACAAGAAGAAAGGGCCGTCTTTAGCAAACTGGTCATTCACCGTTCTTTCACAGGAAGAAAGAAGCGCTTCAGCTTAGTCACTACTTGCATGTCGGCTTCCAAGGGGTACATAACGGTGCTCTTCACATTACTCTTCTCTACTTTCTTCAGAACAGTACTCAATACATACTGCAACAAGAAACTTAACTCAAAAGTCCAAGATATCTCTGGTAATTACAAGGTCTCAGTTACAGGTCCTCACTGCAACTGACACAGCCAGCTCAGAGCACACTCAAACATTATCTCTCACCATGTCTCTACCAGACCTCACTGGTAAGTAATCACCTCCTTCCCAAGACAGTATCTTACAATAATAGCATACCCTTACAAGTCCTTTCTTCCGCTTCAATGGATCCTAGATCAAATCGTCCTTTCGGTCCAGCAACTCTACGAAGAAACCAACTGGTCTGAGGCTCTGGGGTCGTGCGAAGAGCACTTCAACGGACTCCTTCCCGAGAACTTTGTTGGGCTGTTCGTTTCGTTGCTTATAATCGTTCTCGTCGGCCGATTCGTTGTCGCAACTGTCAAGGGCATGATAGAACTCTTGGTTAGCTTGGCCAAGATGTGTCTGATCGCCTACATCCTTGCCATTGTCTTCTATCTCGTCAATAAGATGGTAGACTAAGGCCTAGAAGTGCCTCTGACTTGGTAATGTATCTCTGGGAGAACTGAGTATTTTGGGGGACGGGGAAGGAGGTTGGAACATGTAGGGAATGGGATGGAACGAACTAGAGGAGATTATGCCAGAGTTGACTTAATGCGATCATGGCTTTCTTGTTGTCCGGCGAGATTCTGCTACTGATTTTGATGGTGGAACATTTGCCTGATGAGCAATGAGAAGGATTTGAGAGATGAGTGCGAAAGACCAAGAATCGTCATAATATAAAGCATGTGACCTACAAAGCGTCACTCGCAAAGAGATGCCTGGAACAAGATTATAGTCCTGCCATACCCTCAAGGAGCAGCACCTTCTTGGCAGAAAAAGCCTAGAAGATTATAATGGGTTGAACGTAAGAATGTGCCTCTTGTTTTAGAGGTTCACGCCGTGAGACTGTACATGATCGACAACTCTAAACTGACATGCATGTTTTGAGCGACCTTATTGTAAGCGTTTGATCTCCATGTCAGCATTTTCTCAATTCGGCCTTTGATACTGTTTTCATTATTAAGTTGACGGCCGGTTCTTGCGACTACCATACTCAACTTGGCGATATGTTCTTTGCTCTTGTGCTCAACAGCTGGCTCTGGGCGAGACTGACCTCACGCTAAAAGTTTAGCGAGCGGCACGCAATTGGCCCGTTTTCTCACCTGGCGAGGCGGCATTGGTCTCGCTAAAATAAGCACAATACAATGGGAATGCCCCGTAAACCACTGAAGCAAAAGGCTGCACCTCAAGAAACAGACTTTGATCAAATGAAGCTATTCCCAACATACATAGTCCGGAACCGTGGGCTTGAGGAGGCTTTGGAGGCAAGTCTGCTGCATATCCCGTAGAGATCCCAGACTTGTGTCTAGGGGGCTCTCATTTGCTCCCGCGGTCAATGCACAGGCTACTCAAACGCCAAACGTTCTGTAATTTAATCTCCAATGGAGCGGATGTGTTTGGCCGGCAGCGTGCAGGCAGCTCCCTGTAACCTGACTGCTCTTCAGGTCAATGAGACTGCTCCCACCACGAATACAGTGGGTGAGCCTTAGCTCTAGGTTCTCTCTGCTGGAATAAGCTCACAGCCACAAGCCTCAACTGCAAATAACACTTCTAGCCCACAACTTAGACATCGATACCACGATGACGAGCCTTAGCTCCTTCGACACATACGAGAAGGGTCACTTGATGTTTGCCTCGACCGCAATACATCACTGTTGGTAGATGCAAAGAGGTAGAATCCTCTCGATGATGGCCATAAAGTCTCCAGCGCAAACAATATTAAGGTCTCTGGTAAGCCCCGGCTCAGTTCAATCGCACCCATTTCTGCCCGCGTTTTTCAGCTTTCGATCTACACAAACGACAACATCTGCATTATGACCAACAGAAAGCAACTGTGAATGACATCTCTGTTTTTTATAGCCGACGCCCTCCCGGAGAAAAGCACTAACACGGCCCGCCCAGGCTAGAACTCCGACCACTCCCTCCATACACCTTCACCGTTTGACCGAATCCGGCAGGGAAAATGAGGCTCTGTTTGACGGAAACCACTGACATCCCTGCAAAGCAGTTGCGGCATCTCATCATCCCCCTGGTTCACACTGCTTGTGCGCATCCATACAGCGACCTACCCCGGCCTGCCTCAACAAGGGGTCAAACCAATGTTTGCACATTTCGAACCAACGGCCACTCTCCTGCATTGCGCAACGAACGGTATTATTAAAATGCAATATTTTACTGTAAGGTATGGTCTAGGCTGTCGTCCTTTGCGGTATGCCGAGGGCTCGGTACACGCAATGATACTTCCTAACCTTGAAGTATGACATTTCGACACTCCAGTTTCATCTTCTTTCCCCGTCTTCGATGCCCACCTCTGCTCAGTTCAGCGGTTATTCTGTTGGCCTGCAACGTCAATAAAAAAGCCACGATGGCTGATACCCAATCACCTACCGTATGTTCTTGGTCATGTCTCTATTTCTACTCATCAGCTATTAACATTGTCTACAGGGGCTGCTAAAAAGGCGTCGCAATGGACTTGGTACTGTGGCTCAAGATAAGACCAGGCAGGTCAAGAAGGTAAGTTAGCCCTTTGGTTCGTGTTCGCGTAAGAAAAATTGCTGAATAGTCTACGGGTCAAGGCGAAACTCATGCCTCACGGCCTCATGGTGACAGAACTACGCCCCGTGCTATCAAGAGCGCGTCAGAAGCCGCCATGGACGTTGCTCGAATCTTGATCGAGAACATTCAGCGCGGCAGTGACAGAGATCCACTTGAAGCCAGGTTAGAGGTCTTCAATACTGTCGATCATGCTAATAATCCCGCCGCGAACGAATAATGCGAAGAGAAGAGCTGAATATCTCAAGAGACACGCCACAAGGAGAATTAGCGGAGGCGCCAGATAGTGAAGCTAAACGTGGTACCGAGGAGGAAGCTTCAGACACCACAGAACAGCCAGAAGCGCACGAGACGAACGCCCAAACCATCGGCGGAAGGTACATGCCTATCCAACAGAAACATGGAACGATCAGGCCTTCTGCACACAAGGGCAAGGAAACCTCAAAATCCGACGACGTTATCTAATTCGAGGTGTTGGATAAACACGCAATGGCATACGGCCTGTTCTCCCTGATGGACATGAGCGAGCCGACATGTCGGAGCTTGAGAAGATGATGAAGAGAATTGAAGTCTAGGAGGAAGAGATACGACATGTTGGAGGGGGAAGTTACACTCTGAACGTGAGAATTGCCGAATGCTTTGATTCGACAGTCATAAGAGAACTGCGGATGCGAGGTTTGTTGATGGGTCTATGTATTCAGGCATATAACTGGGTTCGAGGCAATATGTAAATAGACCGATCAACATCTGGCGATTTGAAGTTTTTGGTCTGTTTGGAGTGGAATGCAGGTATCTCGTCGTGTCCAAGACAACAATCGAGGTTGCGAGACAACAAAGAGCACGCTTTTGACCATCTTTATCTCAGGTTTTGTTAACTTCTCTGTAGCCGATATTATTTAACTCTATAGTGCATGTTCCCTTTGTAATTTTAGAACAAACATTTCTGTATGTCTTTGTTTGTAAGCTACGTTGACTTGCAAAGGTCTTGGAATTCACCAGACAAAGTGGAGTGGACTGTCTCTTTGCTCGGTCGTTTTCAAGCACGTAACTCATCGCATCATAACAAAAGACACCTAAAATAGAACAAAGAGCCTCCCAATCCTTCAGGACATGGCAGATCGTGCGTTAAAGTGCTTTGACATCCATTACGCAAAGTCACGTGCGGCAAGTTCTTTGTTCTCTTCAGCATTAACTCGAGAGTCTTCCCCTCTCCGCCTCTGAAACTCGGCACTTTCATCTACGGATCTTTCGCCGATAATGTACTACTGCACATCTGGTCCCGGTAATCCCACTTCCCAGCACGAGGCCGCCTGCCCCTGGTGCTTCTTGAGGCGTCCTCGTTACCCAGTCCCTCCCTGGCAGACATCCCCCATCCCTCGTCCGACAAAAGAACAGCTCGATCGACTTCTCCATCGCACCTCGGATGGGCTTGGCTGCTACAGGTGGATCTTCGTATTGATATTCGTATTCCTCCTTGCATGGCTTCTCTGGACTATTGGCATCATTTGCCTTGATTGGTACGATGCGTCCAGAGGCATGATTCCATTTGTCGACCTCATGGATCAGATTGCCGAGAACGCTGGTCTTGCCTTTGCCGTTCTTCAGCTCCCTCTTTACACATTCGTTCCTCATCAAATCTCCCGCGGGTTAGATCCATTCAATAGTCTGCAACCATCGCAATTCGCGATTTTCCAAGCGCGTGGACATATTCGTACTGCTCTCGCCGTTTGTCAAGAGATGTCCGACACAGACGGAACAGCCGACGAAGAAATAAAAAACATGACGGACGGATGGATCGATGCACACAATATCAACTGGCTTTATTTCGCTACTCTCCCTGACATTGCCACTGCCGAGGGGAAAGAATCACAGCCACAGGCGGCATTACGCCTTACCAAGACATACATCACGTTGATCGAAGAGGCGTTCACGACTGTCAGTCATAGGCATCGAAACGGCGTCAAGATGGCCGCTCTTTCTGAGGACAGTCTCTACCTTCTGTACACAGTGATACCTGCACTTGTGAACCAACTTCACGAGACGATGGAGGATTCCAGACGCCGGAAGCATGCTTTGATGGAGGCAACGAGCCAGATTATCGAGCCTCTCAAAGCCTGCCAAGCATATTTCGAACGAAGTGACTGGTAAGTTCTGATCATAACCGAAACGCACCTCAATATCCTAATAGGCGCAATAGCAACATAGATGCACGGGAGACAGAGCGACTGATCCATCACGCCAACCACATAGCCGATCTCTACAAGCTCAGCGCAGGCAAACTAGAGCTGGCGGAAAGTGCAGCCAGAACCCTGTCTCGCGAGCTCAAAGGAAAGTATTTCTTGAGACTTGAAGGGGATGTATCCGAAGTCGCTGGTGGGCTTTCTCGGGTGTGTAGCAAGGTTCGCAACATGGTGCGTACGAGAGACAGGGCGTTGAAATGGTATCGTCGTGAGCTCAAGAGGAGGCGTATAGAGCCGGACATACCGATAAAAACGGGGGACACTGTAATGCCTACTATATTCCGCGACTTGTTGGATGATGATAGGATGCCGGCCGAGATGCCACGGAGGTGGTGGAGGTGGTGGAGGCGGGAGAGGTGGTGGGAGTGGTGTAGCAGCCCCCAAGCAAGGTGTGGTGTGATGCTTGTTCCTCAGGATGATGACGAGAGGCAGCATGAATATTAGCCCAACACATAGTCATAGGGGCTGGGTTGAATTCTTCCCTTTGCTGTAATTTTGATATATACCGGGTTCAACTCAATTGCATGATGTTATAGCCTCTTCATACACGTGCTGGCTTTATCTTGTCAGTTACTATCCATTTCTTTCCACTATTTTCGATTGATCGACCAAAGCCAGTATGACTCCCCTGACCCTCAAATCAAGTTCTGTCATAGTACCCTTCGTTGAACTCGCCCTCATACGTCTTCATAATCTCAATCACTTCCTGCCCAGCAACCTTCGGGTTAATCTTACCACCTCGTAGCCTATCTAGAGTCTTCACAACCCTGTGAGTAGCTTTCTTGGACCATTTTTCATTCTTTTCCAAGGCCATCTTCAACCTGTGTATCTCATAGCAGGACAACTCACTCCCTCTGCATCCGAATGCAATGTAGATGCGGAAGTCATCTGCCTCGGCCAGCTGTTGCCAAAGTGCCAGGTTCTCCAATCTCAGAGCTTCGATGTCGACGCCATTAAATGTACGGGCAATATATCGCCGTAAAGCGGTGTAGTTCTCCCGGGCCTTCAAGGCGGCTTTTTTGGCGCCAAACTTTGAGGAAATATCTGTTTTTATTGACAGCACTTTGTCACACCCGTCACAGAATTCCTTCTGCAGTTGGCGGATAGATTTATGGCCGTCTTTGGTTTTGTTGATCATTATTGAACGGGTTGTGATGCTGTGATTCAAGGTAGAGAGGAAACTTTCTGCCTCATTCTGGATTTTCGTTTCCTTGGAATGTTCAAGGGAAAGAGACTGTAGAAAGGACGACCGCCATGATGGCTCCGAGGATATAATATCATTAAGATGAGAGATATGTCGGCAAATGTCGTAAGAATGGTCGGAAATACTGGTGGTGACAGTGGAAAGCCGAGCATCTGCCCGATTGACTTGCAGCAGTAACGTCTTGTTAAAACTGAAGTCAACCCCTTCCACAGTCTTACCATCCAGTACCTTGCCTATATCGCTGAGAAGTTTACCACTGACTGAGAAGACTGGTCCGTCACAGATGCAAGAAAGAGTTCTGGCTGGTTTAAGCAGGTCACCTACTGAACGAGGATGGCGAAGCACTGTTCTTGCTACCAGCACAATAAAGCCGCCAATAGTGCCGCCAGGAAAAGGAGTAGGAGTGTCGAGGAGAAACTTGACCAAAATCCCAATCATCAACACAACGATGGAATAGACAATGGGCCGTCTGTATCTCCAGAGGTATTGCCAGATCGCCGCGATCCGGTTGAAGGCTGTACGTGGGTAGTCTAGATATGACCCAAGCAAGGGAGATGAGGTAATATCTTCAGGAATGACATCTTCTGATATATTGGCAAGTTGCTGGTTGTTGAATTAGTAAATGTCACATCAACTGTGGTGGGAAACCGTACTGCAGCCTGTTCTCCTGCTGTCTCCTGTGCTGATCTCTGCTCTGCAACCCTTTCTTGCTCAAGTCTTTCTTGCTCAAGCCTTTCTTGCTCAAGTCTTTCTTGCTCAAGTCTTTCTTGCTCAAGTCTTTCTCGCTCAGCTTTGGCTCTCCTCTCCCGACGTTTCATATGGGCTTGCCAGCGGCGATATTCATCTGGGGTAAGGTCGTTTCCAGACATTTTGACGATTCTGGTGTGAGTGTGTCGTGTGAGAGCCTCTCGACTGGAGTCACTACGTAGTTATAATCTCTTAGGGACCCCAAGCGCCCTAAAGAAATCGGTTAGCTAACGCCGAATGATTGATGGGCAAGTTGCCACGTTACCAAGGACCCCAGCGTGTGAGGTCCGTGAGAGATATCGGCTTGGTGACCAGTTTGTTGTAATACACTAGCAAGGGCACAGAGTGTATACGATCACGAGAAGCAGTTGTTTCTCGGAGGGATATAGCTAGCACAAAACAAGAGTTTCTCTGAGATCATTGGTCTAGTGATCCATATGGTGCTGTACTAACGCAAGCCACAGTTGACATGTCCTCTTCCTTACCCTGGTTTTATGAGAGACTGACAGGGTTATAAGCCATCATGACAAGGGAATACATTCACCGGAACCTTATCGAATGCCAGGGAATACACAACACTTGCTCGAATTCACCTTGAGACCCTGGTTAGGAGAAATGAGTCACGAGGCTGCCTAAGTCAGAAGTTATGGAGTGAATGAGGTATAAGTACCTGTGTGATGACCAGAGAATATCATTCCTCATCCCTTTCAAGCATAATTCTCCAATTTACTGAGAATGAGCCTACTTAAGATATTCTTGACCCTCTTTGCAGTATCCCTTTGCTTTTGGATATGGCGTTCACGCCAGGGAAGCGGGAGTCCTATCGGAAAAATCGATGATGCAATGAGTACTTGGCCTTTCATCTACAAGTTCTATCCCAGCACTAACAAATACAAGTTGACATCTGCAATGTTTACAGTCTGATTAGAGAGGAGACCCCAGGCTCCACCAAGCCACCCTCTCTCTACAGTATAATCAACATGGATGAGCCGGAGCCAAAAGATAAGAACATCGAAATCAAGGTGTGGCAAGCCACGATCGCCGCGATGGAAGAGCATATTGGGACAAAAACACGGCAGGAAGGTATCTTTGTTCGCGCTGCACTCATTCTGATGGACGGTTCTACCCGGAGTGTATACGATAACCAGGTTTGGAACAGGATTCGTGGGCGGTCGAACGCCTTGAAGGAGATCTGTGGATGGGAAAGCTAGATGAAGACTGTGCTGTTGTGAATTGATCAGTGGGGTGTTTAGATTGGCGATGTTACGAGAGTGGTTAGCTAAGAAGTTGACTCGTTTCGAATAGATAGGTCACTGAGGGGACGACATCTAAACCATCCATCAATATTACAAAGCCCCTGCGTCAAATGTTGTGCGACTACAATCTCTACACTCCGCTTTAAATTACACATAGAAGTACCTAAGCTGTAGGTACAATAATATTGGACCAAAAGGTACGCAACGGAAAGCCCCTGGATTACCCCCGAATTGTGTAACCTGCCCCCTGTCTTCAGCCAGGCTGTAGAAGTGTACAGGCAGGCAGACTACAATACTGATGACACGACATCACACTGTGAGGACTCAGAAAGCGGTGAAGAATACAAACAGGTGCTCCAAGGTTGCAAAAAAACACGAGAATTGGTTTGGCGGCAGATCGGCGGATTTAGTTTCAGCGATTCCCCTGTTTCTTGATGCCTCTAGAAGGGACACATGCCACACATGTGACAATACCCCAGCCGTAGAAACATTCTTCATCTCCGCTCACTTGACTTATCTCACAGGTCGACAACAACATGGTGGCTGGTGACATGCGGCTTTGTGCAGGGCAGATCCAGCGGTACCACCACGAAGAGGGATAAACCCCAGAAAGGCTGTATCAGACCTGCAGATCTGGCTCGTGCTGCCAAGCTCCGACCGATCTTTGCTCTTGAAACGTGCGAGGAGGGTGAGAGACGGTGGGTAGAGAAGTGGGGCAGAGAGGATGGTTGTAAGGCTTAATTAACTGCTGTTCGGCTTCATCTCGGACGTCTCTTCGCAGGGCACTCGACCAGTTGAACATGGCGGACAATCAAGAGGTATGCTCCCGTGCTTTTTAATGACTGGTTGTGGCTGACATGGTGAACAGCGCACTCAGGAGAAATATCCCGCTGTCGAGGAGAAAGTCAACACCATGGCTCCCCGACCACGCACACCACGCCCTGTAAGTCAGTCGGCTTGCGGATATTCCCATTCTAATATCAAACTTAGTCATCGCCAATATCTGCACCTATAGCTAGCATACCGGACGAAACAAACCCATGGCAAGATGCAGAATCAGATATAGCTCATTCAAGCGAACCCATACCTCACGAGCCCCCCGAAGCCCAACCTCACCACGAATATGCGAGGAGCTGGCCCCCAGCGTTGCAGGATCAAGTTGATATAAGTTATCAAGTTGGTACAATACTTGAGCTCTACGACACCTCGCAGCCGCCAACTCGACGTGCATTCGCCGCTCCGCCTCGGAACTCACGTCGCAACCAGCATGAGGGCGCGGGAAGCAGTGCGTACCCCCTAGCTGATGTCGGCTCACAAGGGGAAGAGGATGAGAGTTGGCTAGGTGCTGCTTCTGATGTATTTGAGCCTCTCCCAAGTTCGCCGAATGGCAGCCAAGTTCTGCAGACAGATGATGATGTGGAGGACCTCCTGACTCCCGAGAACTTTGCAAAGTACAAACGGTACAGGAGGAGGGAGAAGAGGGCGGGGAGGGGGTGATTTGGACCTCGATGGGGAGAGATAACGGTAAAAAGGCATGCTTCAGAGTCAGTGGGTGGTCGGTTTGGGAGTTCACTGGCTCAATGGTGCTGAAAGTTATGTATTTTCAAGGAATGGAATGTATGTTGGTTATCTTGATCCCTCAGCACCTGAAGCGGTGCGTTAGCTCCACTATACAGGAATGAATAGCCTCAAGTCTCAACCAGCGCCTCACGACTTCACTGATGTCCTATGAGGTATCTAGGGGATATCCAGCAAGAACTTCCATCATGTACATGATATCACATCATTTGTACATCTGCTCGTGGAAACATCTCCCCGGCTACCCGCCACCACCATATACCCTTCTAATTCTTCTCCGCGCCCTTCTCCTTCCGCTGTTTCTGCAGATTGAAGAACATCCACCTCTGCTTCTGCTCATTGACAGACATGCTCTGCTGCAGAGCCGCCATCTCATCAATGAGCTCCTTGAACTGCTCCTCCGTCTGCTCCGAGGAGCCAGTCCCGAGCTGCGATGCGTCTTTGTCGACCTTTAGGGAGGGGGGAGTTGTGGTTTGTCCCGGGTTGGCGGTCGGATCGCGAATAACCGTTGTCGTTGCGCTGATGACAGAAAGGGCCTTAGGAACAGGTCTAAAACCGCCGGTCTTAGTAGGTGCCTTGGGGGCAGGAGGGAAGCCGCTGACGCCAGTAGGTGCTGTAGGGACAGGCGCAAAGACACCGGTTGCAGTGGGTGCTTTGGGACCAGGTACAAAGCTGCCGATGCCAGTGGTAGCAGGCACAAATGGACCGGCCGCAGCGGGTGACTTCGGGGCAGGCAAAGCACCAGCCGCAGTGTGTGCCCTGGAAGCAGGAGCAAAGCCGCCGGTGATGGAACCTGGAGTGTCAATATTAGTCTCCTCTCCCCGTCCTCGTGTGCTTGTCAAAGACCTACCGCTGCCCAAACTTCTCGTCGCTCTCTGACCTCGAGTAGTCAAGGCTGGAACCGCAGGAGCGCGCTGGCCCTGACGACGGTTTGCCAGGTTGCCGAAGCCTACCTGGCTTGTCTTGTGGCTGTGCGCAACGGAGCCTCCGTCAACGGTACCTAGTGTATCTATATCAGCATTCGATGTCTATTCGTGTATAGCTGAAGGAGACTTACTCGCAGAGTACTCACTTCGGTCCCACTCGTCTCGTGTCTGCTTCATCCTTGCCGCCAGTATGTGCTTTCTGTCTTCGCTCAGGTCGCTCAAGTTCACCTGTGTGGTTCTTAAACTACCACCAGTCCTGGCGGTCCCGGGTTCGGACGTGAGGTTACCTTCGCCTATATACCGCTTTATTCTCCCCCTTTCTTTGTCGGACACTTCTGAAAGGGGGGTGTTATAACCCGATTGGTTGTCCATTATGGTGGTCGAGGTTGAAAGGCAAGCTAGTGACTGTTTGTGAGGTTGTAGGAGAGGAAGTTGTAAATAGTATGAAGTGTGTTGCTTTTCGTTGTCTAAGATGTGTGTCTGATGTGGATGGCTGAAATTCGTGTTACACGTATCTCGATGTTACACAACTAGGGCACTATCACATTAGGGGCCGGACTGTACCTGAAAGCGAAACATGATACTCACTTCTCATATAAAACGACTTTCTTGATCACACAGAACTCAAATACAACGATGGGAATTACCAATGATGCAGAGGTAGGAATCCCCCTATGTGGACAGTGAAATGCTGAGGCCTACAAACAGACGGCTTGCAATCAGCCCCTAGACAAGTTCAGACGCCCCGGTGTCAACTTCACGCTCTGCCCAGGCTGCAAAAAGGCAGCGACCCAGCATCTGATCCGCGAACATGCCCAGCCATGTTGGTTCAGCACCACAGGCTGGCCCAAGATCGAACGCTCCCTGTACCTGAAGCAGGAAGACGGTTCTTCCCACTCAGCTGAGTTTGAGAACATCGTCCCCCATAAAGTAAGTACTCGACAGCATGATTTCTCTGGAGTCTGAATACTGACGGTTCATAGGTTAGATCGTGGGTGCAACGGCGCCACAAGGAACTCCAAGACGCTGGCATCTGCTTCGACTCGTACGACAAGCACAGCACAGGCTATCGCCTCATGTACGCGCCGTGGTCCCGCGCCTTTCTCCTTGATGAGTGGGATGGACAGGACCTTTCCCAGAAAGGCGCAGAGCTGCTCTTGGCCAAGTACGGCGAGCCCCCGATAGTCGAGGACCACGACGATTTCGAGGTCGACATCCAAGCCTCCGAGTCTGTCTCGAACGCCGGCGACAACTTCATGGCCACGATTGAAATGCTCCGCGCCAAGATCGACGAAGGGACTCAGCAACTCATCGAATGGAACGTGATGATTCTTCAGATATACCGCTTGCTGATTGAAGATGAGGACTGCGATGATGATAGGCAGGGGCTGATGGGAATCTTGGATCAGTTGTTCGACAAGCGGCGTGAGTTGGTGTGGGAGATGAGGGAGACAGAGGCAGAGCTCGACGATGCTTATCGAGAGCTTTTTGGTCTGGGGAAAGATGTTTCTTATCCTTTCCAAGGAAAGGTCTGGGAGGATCTGCTACGGAGTGTTGTTCCCTTGCCAATGATCATGGGCAGCAAGTAAGATAATCTATTACGACAGCCTTTTCCCTACAAATACATGACTCCTAACATTTTTCTCCCTGTTCCTTTCCGTGTCCCTCGCCTTGCTTCTTAGTCCATCGCAGGTATCTAGCAACCTGCTTCTCGCTGAAGGGGAATTCTTCACCCTCATCCCAGCTGCCTGGCATGCTATCTGGTCCTGGTGTATCCACGGCTGATCTCAGATACTTCATGGTCTTTGACTTCGGAGGGGCGCCCTGTGCCTTCCATTAGCGTGTTTAAATACAGTTGGATGAGGTGAACTTACAGTGGCGGTAGTCTGCTCTGTCTCATCAGGGATGACAGTCGGTGTATTTTGGACTGCCCGCTTTGGAGTGGTCCTCTACACTTTCTATCAGCATCTCAATGCAACCGGACCAGATCAACATACATTCCTATGATCTATAAGCGCCTGTGCATCATCAAGAGCGTCAAACGCCTCTCTCCAAAAGGCTGCTGTGACTGTAGAGCGTAAGCTAGCCCTGTTCGTGGCCCATGGCGGAAATTCTTCTTCGCCAGCCTCGCATTGAGAAAGCTCATAGATTGGCTCGTAGTGTTCCGCCTTTCGTAGAATAGCGTCTGTGATTAGATCTCTGTTATTCATTGGTGGTTTGTGGTGATAGAATCTCTGAAACTGTCGAGCGCGGAGTCTCGAGGTCTCGGTTGGGACTCCCATCTTGTTGTTGTTGGAAGATGACGGTATGAGGAAAGAAACATGAATTCATTTGGAAAAAGATAGATTATTTATAACATGGAGTTTTTCTTGCTGCCTTGAGGCTTGATCATTCACTGTCAGGTATTGGTGTTTGGCTGCATCGAGAGCTTGACGTGATCTTACAATACCCTTTGATGCATGACGACAATTTACGACAGCATAGACAATGCAAATATGAGAATTCTCTCTCATTATCGCCTAAAAAGCCCACGTCAATTCACTTTTACGCTGTTTCGGTATGACTCTCTCCTTTGTTTTCGTACAGTCACCACCGGCAACATTGGCACGTACACGGGCACAGCTCTTTAACGTCTCGCCTGTTTCCTTGTCGTTACATGGTGCTTTGTCCTCTCATTGGAGGTGCCTCCCTTTGTTTCCGCGTTCAACCAGACATTTATACGGATCTCGCGAAATTCGCAGCCTCCTGCTGATATTTGTTGGGCTGTGTTGACGTTGGAGCATGAGAATAGTGTCACATGTCACATAAAAGCCACCAAACCGTTGCGAACATGTTCTTGTCGCATGGATATCGGTGGTGAAGCCGTAGGCTGTACCCTGTCGAGCCACCAGCCGGGGCAAACGCGGTGAAGAAACGACACCATGCAAGATAAACAAGCTTAGTTCTTGCGGGTGACCTCGCAAGATGGTCTTTTGGATCACAATAAAATATGCGCGTTTCTCGTCTCTCAAATGATGCGCAACAAGCACTGTCTCAATTCTATTCAATGGCGCGACAGCAGTAACTTGCTCAAGCTCTCAAAATGTCAGGCATTGACTTCAGATCACGAATAAAGCCGCTAAGCGGGCATGGGCTTGCCGTATTCACGGGGCTGAATTAGTGGATGCCTCAGCGCTGTCGCCACGAGCATGTAGCACCAGGTAAAGAAAATCGGCATGTAAACTGATCTGTAGTGCATCGTTGTGTCATTTCAAAGGTGGCCTTGTGTCTCAGTTCGGATAATTCAATGTGCATAGCAAGCCTTGTTATTTCAGTCACATAGGATTAAGGAAAGCTTGAAAGAAAGTTTTGAACAAGCGGCCTTGAGGCATCCACCTGATGACACAAAATTATACACATCATGCGCAGACAGAGGGCAACGCTCATGAACAGCGCCTCTACGGGTGGTTATTAACAGCAGTCTCTGGATCATATTTGAGGTTAAGGCGCAATGAGTGCGAAACATGTTGCAGCTATCATGTTAGCCAAACTAGTAAGACGGCGAGACTTTTAATCCTGAGCTTTGCCATCCCAACTGGTTCTCACGCCGATCAACAGGGTACTGCGACAGCGAGTCGTCGGATGCACTGCTACAGGGCTGTGATTGCGCTGAATTGGCTGTAATTGATGCAACTACACCGTGGGCTACAAATTTCATCACATGAATGGAGGTGAGGTGCGCCTGAATTGCGGAATTCGAGATTGGCTACTGCGACCTTTGGATGACTGGCAATGGGGTCAATGGTATCTATCCATTTAAATCCCATCAGCTACGTAGCTTCACTGAGTTAAACTGAGATCGATCTCAGATAGTGACCCAATGAGAAAAAAACGTTGATCCCAGGCTGTTGAATAGTTATTAGACTTTTAAAGGGATCGTAGTCGAATCGTCGAAAGGCGGCCTCGATTTTCTGACGGTAGTTGGGTTGGTGAAGTCTTGGTTGCTAAGTGGGAGAACGGTCCAGACACCAGCTTCACCAGCATCGGCTTTGCGCTTCAAGTCGGCGAGAGCTTCTGGGAGGGAGGATACGTCAGAGGAGGATGGTTCTTGGTCGGTAGGTTCCATGGTAGAGGCGGAATGGAAGGGTTGAAGAAGAGAAGAAGAGAAGAAACGAGAGACGTAGAGCAAGCGAGGGTCGGGTTGGGTGATTGCAGCTTTGGTGGGGGGCTGCCGCTGATGCATTTCACAAAACCTTGGCCATTGATCCTTTCGCACCGTAAGCTGGCGCCAGCATCAGCGCAACGGCATCGAGATTCCACCGGCATGACGACTTTTGTTCGTGCATGTCCATCTGCTGCGCTCTAGCCCAATGCACATTGCGTACTGCCGTTGCAAGTTTGCCCTGTCTCAGAGACAACACCAGGAAAGTCAAGATAACTAGGCAACAAGTTCTCGACACGAGCCAATTCATCATGTGATCACCAAGGCTTCCGACAAAGTACCCTTGACTCAGAAACAACACACCTTGGCCGCGTCTCTCCAGAGTCTGTCGCTGGCCAATTCACTGTGTGCAGACAATGGTAAAAGAGTCAAGGCGATATGCCAGGCTTACGGCTGGTTGACCGCAAAAATGACACCTGGCATCATTGACCAGCGCGTTGCCCTTTTTCCTGGAAGGGTGATGGATTACAGAAGGGAACTTGCCGATTCTTTTGAGAGATAGGTTGGATGCCTGGCTACAATCTTGGCCGTCTTTGTGCTTTACTTACCGCTCAGTCGGTAGGTCCGCCGAACCTTTTATGTTCCTTAACAGGCTCTGTACCGACAAGTCTGGCCTTCTTGAACAGGCTTCAACCAAACGTTTCAGCCCTAAAAGTCCAGGAAATCCGTTCCTCTACCGACATGGTCACATTATCGACATGCCGCCTTCAAGATATCAGGATATCGATTTAGAGACCTCCATCGCTCTCACATTAGACTCAGATAGCCCGGTCCGTAGACCGAAGCTTGCGTCAAACACCGCGCGGACTCGTCGGCCTCAAGTTCTCTATATATCTCGCTAGATCCTGGGTCCTGCCGTACATTTCCATTCCTGCCGACTCATCGCCTCCTCCAAGTATCCGTAGATCCAAACGTCATGGACGAAGAGCAGCAGAGGCTACAAGGCTCAATAGCGCAGATAAACCTCCAACCGAAGCCCAGGAAACCTCCAACATCCTGGCCACGATAGCCGCCGTAGATCCTCTCGCACCATCCAAAACACCAACACCTAGGGCATTATAAGCTATCCGCTCGTATTCCGCCACCCGATCCGCGTAGCAGCATCCAAGCTACCAAAATACATATCAGACGCCATCACCGCCATCATTCACCGAGATATCATGATCCGCGCCCGATGACAAGCTTGCCGCTTTGTTTCCTGGTATTAGAGCCTAACTTAATACAACAACCAATCCCAAAGAAGCTCCTCAACCAATACCCAGCCGCTATGAAGCCTAGAAAGCAATGTCGCCCATCGCACGATGTCCAACCTGATCAAGGTTTTCGCGCCAGGATTAAAGCCATGGCCCCGAGGTCAGATATCACGAGATACAGAACAAGGAAAACATAGAGTCAAGACAAAAGGCCATCGTTAGGAGGACGGTAGGCACCTTAAGGGGGATATCAAGGCCTCACGGGAAACTAAATAAACTGCGAATCAAGGTTAGGCCTTGTTAACCGGTGTAAAAGCAACTTGGATACAAGGTGGGCAGTCTAGCGGGTGACATTAAGAAGACGGAAAAGAATATAGAGGCAAACATAGATAAGGTGATAAATGATGCTCAGAAAGCGATTGTCGAGAAACTAATAGCAGGGATAGAACATCCCCATCTCCAATCGATATCATTACCAAGATCCTCAAGATAAGTCTGGGCGATAAGTTGACTGTAAATTTGAAGACAATCGACAGTTTTACAACTTACAAGACAGTAAATGACATCTACAACTATTGCTACTTTAGCGAAGCTACCGAGTCATATATTGTCCCCTCTCCCCCGATGTCTAGAAAGGCACACAAGCTGTTCTATAGATGCAGCTCTCGATGGAGCGCCGTATACGGAACGTCTCGGGATGAATCGAAAGCAGCCATACATCGAAAAACTCATGGATGTGACTCATCATGAGAATGCCGTTGGCGGGCTCCCAAGTCGTTTCTCGGGAATGGTCTGAGATTTTACAGGATCTCTAGATAGTAGCACCAGGTTGCTGTGAACCTCCAACCACGTGTGAGTTCATGGTCAGGTTTGTAAATGTATTACTCTAAAGCAACCTTTCCCTTCAGAATTTGCATAAGTGCGGTCGATCTCGTAAATAGTTGCTTGCAGGTATTCGTTAGCCTGTTTGTCGTTCTTATATATGGACGTTCTTATGAATCGATGTCGGCTTCGTGGCGAGCGATCTTCGGGGGAGGTGTGGTCAGAAAATATCCGAGTGTAGTCAAAAGAGTTGAGGAGCTTAAACATTAGATCTAGGTATAGCAGTAGAAACGTAGAGAAGTCACCTTAACGCACATCACCTTCGAACCCCCCCATCAGAAAAGGGTGCAGTGCTTCAAAATATCCCAGCTCAAGGAGCTTACAACCCAGGATAAATCCGGAAACGAGCATCTATTATTCGCTATTAGATCGACAGTTATTAGACCGACCTGACATGATGCGATCATGTTGGCTGACGTATCCGCATAATATAGCCATGTTCTTCATTTAACTGCCATTGCAGTGACCTTCAGCATGGCAAGCTCAGGGATACATTGTTCCCGCATACGGTGGTGAAATGTGTCTTGGTGGGCTCGAGCAAGCTGGCGCATCGGGTCCCTGGTCAAGGTCATGAACATGATCTGAAGGCCAAGGTGATGCATTGACGCCTGATACTGGCTCAGCGCATCTATATTGTATCGGAGCGCTCTCGCCAGTCGCTCGCGTAGTCGGTCGATTATATGCTTTTCGGCACGGGCTGAAGCTCAAGGAGGAGAGTTCAGGCTTGCGATATATCTCGGCGCGGATGACGCGACATTGGCCGTTACGTAGATCATTCCTGCGGGAGTGGTTGGGGGCATCGGGTTAGAGTCGGGCATCGCAACCATCACCGGCGTAAACGTAAGGATCGCGTTGTTACCCGTCGCTTTCGATTATGCTGGAGATGGCTTGTCGTCGAGATTAGCGGGTTGTCAATGCTGACCTTTGGCGCCGTATACGTGCTAAACGCGCTCGGTTGGAAAGATGTCGATGCTCGGAGGGGACATTGTGCGACCGGCGTGAGGAGTTCTTATTGAAGAGAGCACACGCGTTCGAGATGGCCTCGCGCTTGGAGCTATTGTGAAGCACCATTCCGCTCAGGCGCTGCTCGAGTCGACGATCTTTCCGACTTTTCTTAAGGGCGCCCCCATTCTCCGGTCGTCTCGATTGAGGTTACTCGACGTCGGTGACTGCTGTCGACGTGTAGAATTGAGAGTTTCAGCAAGGCGCAGGCAGGCAGGCAGGCAGGCAGGCAGGCAGGCTGTTAAACATGTCGCGCTATTATTGCAGCACTAATCGTTGGAGACGCTGATGCTTCTCGCGTATACGACTGACTCGCAGGATGTTGAGCATCGCATTTGCTGTGGTCGGGTGGAATGAATAAGGAATGATGATTGCCATGGGCTGCCCCAGGCAAATGACGTATTTGGGTGTGAGCGAATCCGCACGCGAAGCACCCCGCCGCCTAAGTTGGAGCAGCCTAGCCGTCCACTGTAGCTTGATTGCTCTTCCAGTGGAGACCCCGCCTGCTCTTGCGACAAGCCCCGTAATTTTACTGCTCATCAGCCCTGCCAGCCAAGAGGTCAATAACCATTACCCTAGGCTGTCTCTCAGGGCATTTAGCTCAGGAGCAGCGTTTCTCAGGCGGGGTCTAATCGCCCAGAAGCCTGGTCACCCCCTGTGACGACCAGCGAATTGCACCAAAGTGAGCATGAGACTGAGGCTCTATGAGATCTTTCCCTCATCGGGATCAAATGTCCGACACAAGACTAGATTGGCGGCGCGCATCAATCAATAGAGCTTGACAGAGATAGTCCGGACAGCACGGAGGAGACCAAAGATAATTGCGCTCCGAAATACGTTTCTCCTAGCCCTTAAGCGGCTGGCTACAAGTGACGAAGCTACCCTAGATCAATTTCACAGTCTGGCAATTAATCACGATCGCAATACACGGTCTGGCTCATAAGAAAATAAAAAACATTCTTCAGTCACCATCGCTGTTTTATTTGGCTTGTGAACAGATTAAAGCGTACACTATGGCGCTTAAATTTGTGTTTTTTGCCAAGGCGAAGGCTTTCGGGGATACTTGCAAAAATAATTGTACAGATAGCCGTAAGCATGTATTATCACAAATAGTTATAGAAACAATCGTAAAAATGATCATAAAACAGATCGCTCCAACTGTGAAAGTCGCTGCACTTATACAACCACAGCTCAAATCCAACAAAGTGCGTCACCGTACATGATTCTTTTTGTCTCAGATCAATTGAAAGCATCCCTCACTGGCGCGTTACTCTCAAGGTCCCCATGGATCAATGATCCATTTCGGCTCCCAAAATCGTCTTCCGAGTCCCGCAACGTTAGCGCCAGACATCCAAGATTGAGTTCCGATCGATCAAAACACTCCGGCCGAATCACAGAAGCAGACGATACTCAATATGGCAATACCGAGAAGCTTAAGCCGATTAAACTCTTCGCGACTTGTCAGGCCCATTTCAGAATCAGTCCACAGTAACGTGGTTGTGATCCAGTGCAACGGCTTTACTCCTCAAATTTTGCCTGCGTATGCACAAACCCCACTAAAACATCACCTTCAATCGCGTTGTGCTTTACATCTCAAGACGAAGTTCTTGGTACAACACATCGCGACAAGGGTTTCCTCATTGCATGCCCGAGGCAGGGACAAGAGCGCATGCGATCGAACGCGACTCGAACAAGGAAGAAGTATCGGCGCCGATTGAGAAATAGTACTGTACTTCAGTCAGAGCGTTCTGTGATCCCTGACATCAATTCACACCACCCGACAATGGAGAATCCCACTTTCAACGCCGTCGGCAGCTCGATATGTTTTACTACTCCTTGCGCATTTACTACCTGGGCAATTCTGGGCAATTGATGTTTGAGATGAAACACCAGGGCTTTTCCCCATCTGTGAACTTAATCCTGAGGTCCTCCACTTTCGTCAGCTCGCGACACTTTTGGGACGATTTGGCAGATATAATTGTCGAGATGGTCGAGTCTAAAGAGAACATCCCTGTGATATACACATAAGTCGCAAAGGTACTGCAATTCATGTCTCAAAAATGATTCATATTCTGCTCGCGAGAAATGTTCAATTAGTCGCTCCGAACTGGACAGTTCTCTGTGTTGTCTATAAGAGTCACAGCTTTACCGATCGATATCACATTAGCGTGCAGTAAGCAAATCATTCGTGTCTCATCACCAATCATCGACTTTCTGATCACTTCAATCTAAGGTATGCACAATTTGCCGCGACAGGAATCTCCATTCAATTTGTGTGCAACTATTCCCGCCCCAAGTTTTCGCCCAGCCCAATCCCTCTTAGAAGTGGTTCAATGTCCCTCGAATCACTTCCAACACCCATGCAAGTAACGAGCAACTACATACAGGAAGCCAATCCAATCAAGTACTTCAGGTCTCCCTCCTTAGATTCCATCAAGATGTCGGAGAGGTAGGTGTTTTCACTCCGACGCCATGGAGACGTCATCTCGTCCCCCCGAAAAAGACTCCTGCTCCTCATCTTCCTCCTCATCCACAGTACCATCATCAGTGCCGCCGTCACCAGCTTCCTCCATCCCTCGAATACGATCCAACATCTTCTGGAACTTCTCGCGATCTTCCTCCTCAAGAATCTTAGCACAAGCCATGAACCGAACAAACATTCCATCATCTAGATCCTGCGCAAGAAAAAGCTTGGCCTTCTCTTTGATCCAATCATCGATCTCTTTCAGCTTCGACCAGATTTTGTCGACTTCCTCACGAAGAGCCTCGTACTTTTTCTTCGCCTCGTGAGCTTCTTGCTTTGCCTTTGCTACCCCTACCTCATCGATGAATTCCCGGACTTTCTCGGTCAACCCCTCCCAGTCCTCTTCCTGCTATCAGTCAGCATCCTTCTTGCTTCTTGGAATCTGGGTACCATACGACTTCCTCGTTCTTCAAAATGGCCTGTGCAGCAATTTGCACGTCCAGTGCCGAATCCGTAAATTTCTTTACAAACCTACTACGCTTGCGGCTATCCCATTGCTTGAATACAAGCGATTAGTATCAAGAGATAGTACTGTCCAGACGTTTACTTACTTTAAGGGGCTCATGCACATAGTCTCCGGGCTTCTCAAGGTTAGGACGTATCAAAATAACTAGTCTCTATCAGGGCAACTTACGCTCTTGCATCCGAGGCTTTTGACAGCACAAAACTGACAGGCTGTGTATTTGCCATCTCTCGAGATGCATGGTTCAGGGCGCCCATTCAAGGGCACCTTGACCATGCGCTTCAGGCACGGGACGCATGGGATAGTCCGAAAGCTGAGGGGCCCCATGTCGGTAGGCGCCTCGTGGTTCGACTCTTCACCAGGCTCGGATGCAGAATCGGGTTCAAAAACAGAGTCAGAGCCAGGATCAGGAAGGCGACTAACATCCTCCTACATATTATCAACTCATATCAACGATTGAAGAGATAAAGACTGACTTCATTATGCCTGCTACTCCTGCCCTCCTGATTGATGGATCAGTATGATAAGGCTGCGATCCAAGGGGATGTGGACTTACACGCGTTGCCTGTGCCGTTCTCTTTGCGGGGTTGATGTTGTTCTTGCCCTGTAAAGGTCAGACATGTAATGCAATATTGGAGCGAAGGTAGCATACCTTAGGAGCCATTATGTCCAATTGTAGAGATGGATGTTAAAGAGAAGTAAAAGATAGATGCCAAAAGTGATGTGAAGAGTAATACAAATATAGATGTGAAGGTGAAAGATAGAAGATCGATGTAAGAGATCGAGATGTTCATCTTTCACCAACGGAATATCAAGCTTAAGTACACAATGTGATGAACCATCGCCTGCTTTATCATTCAGTCTTTGAACATGAGGAAAAAAACTCAAGAAAACCCGAGCATCGGAGCTCCGTAGAACGGCATTCAGAAACATCCTCGTCAACGGGTAGGTACTTGCATCCTCGACCAGGTTCTCCATGCTAGTCTTGTTTTCTCAATTCGAGCGTGAAGGTCTGCTGCCGCCTTGTTTCAGCCATGTGGGGAGTTATGAGATTGCTGAGTGGTTGGCCAAGTCTCTACAGTGCCATTCATCTAGCTACTTCTAATGAGATGCTGATGCTTTACGCGGAGTTATGTTATGGTCTTGGGAACTGAATATGATGTGATGTATATCGTTTTGAAGGCTGAAGGCAGGAGATCCTATAACTCTAATATTCTCAACACTATCAAGGCTGTAGTTACTCTGAAGTTGTTCAAAATCCAGAGCTTTAATTGGTGATCACCGTGTCCCTTGCATGCGGCTGAACGGAGGACTACCAACACCTTACATCTTCTTCGTTTGCGATAATTCGCATGGTACATCAAAACCTGAAATCCGCGTTGCGTTTCGTTGGAGCGGCATCCCGCCTGTGCGGAAAGATACATAAGTTCTACCACTGCTTTTCATGACCGATATCTCATCATATGTTGGCCGTTGCTTTTGGCTGTGTAACGCCCAGCCATCTTTTCTCAATTTGGCTGGACTTGATCAGCACGATACGTACCTCGTATAGTCGTGACTGTATTTCACGTGATTTCTGGATTTCTTTTCTCGTCGCTGAAGTTGGACCTGTAATCATCTCGCGATGGAGAGTGGTTTTGGAGGCAGATATCTCCCAAGAATACGAAACACAGATAGATATCCAGGGTCATATGCCTACGCAGTCGTAGATATTTTATTTACAGTTGAGACTTGTCTCTAAGAGCTTGAATGAGCACAGAGAGCTTAGTCCGCGATTATTCCCAAGTAGTTCAAATGATTCATTTCTCATGCTTGCTCATTCTGCACAGCACTTGACTTACACACCACTCAACCCGGGGGTGCTCACTTGATCTACCCAAGATAATATTGTGAATTCCAGCAGTCACTATCAAAGATTCATTCATTCTGCGGACAGCTAAGCATGAGATTCTGTATCTGTATTTCGTGACTTTGTTCTCACACAGTGTCTCATCGAGCTGCGACATGTGGCGCAACGATCCAACGGCGACCTCCAAAAGCAAATCAGCCAAGACTCACAGAAACACGCATCCCAACGCGACAAACCGGGTATTCGGAGCTACCAATCTCCTCCCGTGTCTGCCATGTCAACCAGGGTACTTGCCTTCATCAGAGCGGGCTCTCACATTGCAGCGAAATTAACCAAGTGCTGACTCCCGTCACCTCCACTTCATGTCTCAGCACAGCCTGTACGCATCGTATTCTTGTATCTCACTCCCCAGCGCAAGAACCCGTTCAAAAACGCGCGCTTACATAGCCGATCTCACCCCCTTCCCTGAAACAATACTGTACGCACTAGCTAAGCTCCGTCAACGTCGAAAATGGATTGAACGTCTCGGATCCTCCCGTTTAAACAGAAGACACGACAGTTTTGCAAATTTGAGAGCATGGTCATCCATATCCGTTGCCCTTCCAAACCGAAGCGATCCAAACGTGTTGATAATGCAGTCGTGTTATGGCGGAGAGACGGACAGAGCATGCATGCTGCCTAGATGAGTAGGAAAAAAGCAATTGAGCCAGGGGCACAGAGACAACAAGGCTAGTTGAGGCCTTTGCAGAATTATCTTGCGCTTGTGTCTCAATTGATGGTCATTTACTTACCTGTATTTGCCACTTGTCGTGATTCTGCTCTCTACTTTTCACATCTCATTCACTGTTAATAAGCAAAGTTCTTCTCACCTTGCTTACGATCCTTGATACTTTACACAGAATTCGAATTTAAGCTATCGTCATGAATGACAACAGGAAGACCGCAGCTACACCCTCCGACAGGTTCGGCGTAAGCTATCCCCCACCCTGACCTCCATTTGCTTTACTAACAAGTCCAGCATCTTTTCCAGACGGATGCTTCCAAGCCCAAGCCCAAGGCTCCCCGGTCCAAGCCCAAGGTTGACAAGCTCGCCGAGCCAAAGACTGCACAAAAGCCAGCGAGGGCCAGTAGAACGCCGTTCAAGGCCAAAAGTCCTGTGGTGATTGCAGACTCGGACGGTTCCGGGGATGAAGAGACTGTGGAGGGACAGGCTGTTACGCCTGTCAGACGCCTGATTCGCACCAAGCGTGCTGCAACACAGGACCTCACGCCTGCGACCAAACGGCTCAAGAGTATCGAGCTCCTGGTGGAATCAACGTTCGACGACGAGTCGGCCGGTGAAGCGAGCCCTGAGCTCACGACTCGTAGCCCTGCGCCTGTCCAGCGCCATGCGGTTGCTTGTCGAGAGTGTATCGACAAGTGGAGGACTAACCCTTCGTGGGTTTGCGAGATGGCCGAGTCTGGCAGTAAGTCTGGGCTTTATCGACACTTACAGCTCATACTAATTATTGCAGAGAGGCCTTGTCTCAGTTGTGAGGCTGATGGGGTCGAATGCTCAGACGTAAGTTTGTACTTATAAACAGAATGACTTGGCTGATGTATGCAGGATATGCTTGAGGAATCTCGCATGGACGTCCAGAGAGTCCATGAGATGGCGCACCGCCATCGACTGGGTCTTGCCGTGGTATGTCAAACCTCTCCCCTCTCTTCCCACAATATCTAACTTGACCTAGAACCCAGAAGAGTGGCGCACTGGGCTCAGCGGCGTGTTATCGAGCCTCCAGACGTTCAACGCCTGGCAACGAGCAAGGGCAGCCTCCCTGCAAGTGAAGAGGGTCGCCGCCGAGGTAGAGCGCCACATGAGAGAGGAGAGGGCCGAGAATAAAGCTCTCAAGGAGTCTCTGGAAGAGGAGAAGTCCTTGAGAGAGAGGCTTGAGGGTCAGGTTAAAGCTATGCAGACCCAGCTTAACGGCCTCCGAGCTGCTAACGATGAGGATGATTGGGAGGATGAGGTTGACGGTGAAGGTGCTGAGGGGGTTGATGTTGGTGAGGATCAGAATGCTAATAGTGCGGAGTAGATGCGTTTATTCTTATTCTTTTTCTCTTCTCTTCTATCCTTTCTCTGTTATCCTTTTTCTTCTATCCATGTACATGCTCTCATTTTCTAGCTTGTTGTTTCTCAACGGGGGTTTCTTGGAGGGATTGGTCAACACGGAAGTCTTTTGGTTGCTATGCATGAGCATGAACAAGATCTTCAACAACAGCATGTCATCCCCATTACCCACTGCTGAGCCTGAGTATCAATTGTAGACTGAGACTCCAAGCCTCGGCACTTCTAAAGATGGCCTCTCGGATGATATCCTGCAAGGTAGAGGTAAACGGTAGCCTGGGCCGTGGTCCCGGCAGGTCAAAAGCTGCCCTCTGACGAACGAAGCGACTGGCTTTGGAAGAGCCACCAACGTACAACAGACAACTTCTAAGCCCTCAAAATGCGGAGAAAAGAGATCAGTGACGGAGATAAGCAATTACATCCTCCTCCCGAAAAGTCATACACATCCACAGAGGGTTCACCACCAAGTGAAGGTGTCCTTCACTAACTCTATATTTTGAATGTGATCAGGATCATATCTTCTTAACAGATCAATTGGAAACTTATAGACGCAGCTTCTCTTTGATCGATTCGATTATGCATTGAGATTATCGAGATTGAGTCTACACAGATTGCTTTGCTCCCGTTTGAGGTCCGCTTCATGCCTCTCAAGTTAGTGTTCTTCTTCTGGCTGCAGGACGATCATCGTCGACAACCGACACTTAACCGAAAATTCCTCCGACTCTCTTCTCGGTGTTTTAGGATATTCGTTTTCATCGCCTTCATTTCTTTCATTGTTTGTCTCTTTCCGCTCTCTCTCTGTAGCATCTGAGTTATATCTGCACCCTTGTCAGCTCCACCATCCTTTAGTCGCTGATCTATTACGATCACGAGTTCAATATACTGAACATTCTCGTAACATGTTCAGTGAGGTAGGAGGTTCTCTGTCTGGTCTTCCATAGGTCATCATCTTCATGCTGGCGGCCGATTCGTTGTCGCTGCTACGGCTTGAGTGAGAGCTTGTGTTGTTCTCTGTAGCTATGGTGATCTTTTTGTTAACAGCGTATATTCTTTCTTGTGAACTGGCTTAATAAACCGCCCGATCGCAATGTAAATGTATCTTGTTCATTCCGCAGAGTTTATTGTTACTGCGGTTGTGTTTGTTGGCCTTGGGAGTGATGAACTCCAGGAGTTCCTCCACACGGGATGCATCTCTGCATATCAATTGTCGCCAGGCCTTTAGCTTCATCAAGATCGATACTCTTGCTCAACTGCTCGATATTAATGTGTCGAGTTTATAGTAGGATTGTGGTGGAGAGTCCGATGCACTTGATATGTTAGTAGCGGTCAAATGCAGCGTGAATCTCGCCCCAACCAATTGCAGCAGCGTTGAAGTTCAGGGACTGTGATAAGCGACATCTGCGAAAAGATCATGATGGAATTCAGCGCCATATGCCTCTCGTATGCTGCGTATGGGCTCTGAGACAGAATAGCCTTCTCAGCTGTCACATCTGACCAAGAGCAGAGACGGGATTCCATTCAAAACTCAAGTCCAATGCTGTCCGAGAAATGATGTAAATCAGATCACCTCCTTTCAATATCAGCAAGTCAACGCATATCCAGGATTTACCGAGCCTGATCTCCCAGCTTGAACCACGGCTCCTCAGGGACCGTGCTGAGACCCCCCAGCCTCTTGAGCGTTTGAGGACTCTCGGCGAGCTCCAACAGGACACGATGCTCTTGATGGGAGACTTTTCCGCCTCCCCAGACTTGTAAAATAGGCTGCATAGTCTGTGCTTTCAATCTCACACTCCACGGTTTCGGGTTCAGTCCTCAAATGTACCCAGAGGGTCATCACAGCCACCTACTTGCTCGACCATCCCCTTGAAAATCGCTCCTCGACAGGTTCCATGTTCTATATGGAGTTCTCGTGACCTGCAAGGCAATCGCTTTCACGAATATCTAATTTGAGGTTGTTTCGATGGTTACAGGGACGATGATGTAAAGGCCGATGTTATACAAGAATGAGGATAGGGGAAACGTTCGGCGATAAGTGTGGGAAGATGATGTACGCGAGGGATGGTTTCTGGCGGTAGGAGAGATCTTATTCCTCAGGTGAGCTCGCACATGAAGTGACAAAGAAAGAGGGAGTATGTAGGACAAGAGAAATAGAGCATCCGGACAGATGCATGGACAGCTGGTTGATCACTCCGATTCACTTCAGCATTCACTCTTCCTGCTCAAGGCACAAACAAACAGTATTCAAACAAAGCATCATGACCAATCCATAAGTCCCCTTTCATCACTCTCCATCATCATCTATACTGTTCACATCTGAGGCATAATTTGACCAAGGCCTTCAGAAGTCGATGGTTCAGGGACTGCTTGAGTAACTTTGTGACTGTACTACACTGTGTCTCGCGCCCCATATAGTAACATACATCAAGAGACCGCGCTCACAATCACGCTGGGCAAATGCCGTCCCTTGACTGCCTCATATCGCCTGCATTGTTGCAGCAATTGTAACGCTGTTACTTGCCGTGATGTGAGCTACTCCCGCTGCGATATCCGGACCCTGCTGCGTAGTGTTTAATGCCAAGGGAAATGCGACGATGAGCCAGCTGTCGGCGCCGACTCATGACTTCCGTAGTTGTTGGAAGTTGTATAGAGGAAAACATCCTTATCGAGGTACAGGATCGGGGTAAGAGAGAGGGAAACCAGCCACTTGGCCACGGTCCTCAATCCATGCAGGCAACTTGAGACAATATCATTGCTACCAAGCTTCCGTAGTTATCACACTCGTATCTCTGTACCAAGGCATCAATTCGAGCTCACAGAAACATCCACCCTGTGCTAGTCCAGGAACAGAAGCTGCCTGGCGGCTACTGTAGCAGTTTGCGCATTGCACCCGCTGCCACACTCAACTCTTCAACGCCTCTCTTGACCTCTACTCATACACTCAATCATCCATCACCAGTCGCTCAGGATAGCTTTCTCTCGTAGGGCCCCAATGTCAGCTGCGTGATAGTTAAGATGAGATCTACAGATGTCTCTGTATCAATCTATGGCAGTCACCGCTGATTGAGGGCATGCTACATCAGCAACAGACCAGAAACATATCAACCCAGATCTCGCAAGTTTGTCGGCCTTGCTTCTGTTGCCCCGGAAGGCTGTTGGAAGACGCCGGATGTCGCGGGCAGCGCTGTGACGGAGAGCGTACAGAAGAAGCACGTGCAAGAGACATGACCTCGTTGCCACTGATGATATCTCTCAAGATCTAGGCCAGATCCCAGTCAGCACACTCTCGGCATCGCGACTCCTTCTCGTACTTTGACAGAGCTGGGAGCTTCTCCGGCCAAGAAACACTAGCTTTGGACAAGCCCATCTCAAACTTAGAAGAGACAATAACGCCTCGAGGCTTTTCGTCGCTGTCTCCACGCTATATTGCTCCGGGGGAATAGAGGTAATCTACAGTGTTATGGCGAGATCCTGCGAGAAGGCATCGAATGGGATAAAGGCTGCGGTCACCAATTCTGCTTGGCTCTCACAACACCGTCGCTCCAGAGGAACATCATTAGGCCTTCTATGACCAACCGCCGCCTATATCATGTACTTCAGCGCAACGTTAGCACGCGCAGCAACCATTATAAGCAGCCATTCATAGCACTTGAAGTAACGGTGAGTCGGAACACAGGCAAGGGCAGAAAGATGTACCGCCTGAATGGCCTTGCGATAGCCAACAAGACAGAATGGCTTGCGTAGTTTGAACTGGCGATAGAGAAATGCAAATCTGGAGAGGGAGCATTATACTGTACAACACTTGCCCAGCACTATATTAACTACGGCTGGGCTTCTGAGCAACAGGAAGAGACTCTGCATGTACTTGCGAGAACGCGGAGGCTGAAAGAAGCGCAAGATTGTGGGTTCGAAACATTAAAGAACTGGGATTCACTTTGTCCAAGTCAGGTTCACTCGTAGGAATCGTAGTAATTGAAGCATGGTGAAACACTTCTGACCCGGAACATCAACAGCCAGCGTATTCGATGCGCTCGTCAAACCGCCTGCGGCGAAGGCGCTCAGCGGTTTTGGTCAGACTTCAGCTGATGACGGTGGGCTTCCCAACCGAATTGAAACTAACGCTCGCAGCAAGCCTCTTCTCTGAAGCTTTCGATACACCACCGTGCGCTGCTTGTTTGTTCAAGTGCATGACCATCCAAGCACCGCTGCATCTCTTCTTGAGCAACCAACAGGTGACCATCCTGAGTATACCCAGGGGCGATGTCTGGCATTTCTTTGGTCGTGTAGATAGATGCTGTCACTGTCTGAAAGGAACAGGGAGGATCAGCCGTTCAAATGCCCGTCGCTTGTGTGCCGGGTCCTCAGTATGATCGCTCGTATTGTCGGCACGTTCTTCTCTAGAGCCTATCAGTATCACGTCGACCAATGACCAAGTGACAAAGTTGAGAACAGCTGCCGCATTGACGAAAAGAGACCCTTGGGAAATACACTGATAAGCCCTGAGAACGAGAAGATACTGTGAGGTGAGCGGCCGGTGAGGCTGTAGAAATTGACGCTGCGGGCGAGGGAAACTAATCTGGAATGTAGATACAGTCAGCGGATGAGAATCTCCAGGTCGCACATCTTCCTCCAGGTCTAGACTATCCTCCTGACGCTCAACTCGGTAGCCATTTTCGTACACCCCATCAACCTTGTGATCCGGTCTCCAACTACGCCTCAACCTCGCGGCCGAGTTCACGATATCCTTCGTCGTTTCCATAGCCATCATGCAGGTTCTCACTGCAACCATCGTTGCGAGGGTTCTGATCCCGGCCGCCTTGGACTATGGGGTGTATTAGTGGTCGAGGAACCTGTTGTGCGTAGGAAAGGGCATCCACTGCTCCATTTTGCACCTGTCGTTGGTCTCAGCGGCTGCGTCGCTCGAGATGGACACATCGGTCTCGATCGGATTTGTAATGGTGTAGAGCTTCGTCATCTGCTCAATGGGCTTGCAGAGCGTCTTCGAGGAGCTGTTTTCCATGGAATTTTATACGGCCTCCATCATCGCGATGCCCTTGTAAGCGTCAATCGGCCGTTCCTCACGTATACGAAGCCGCTTTGAACGAGTGGACGTTGGGTGGCTGCATGGGCGTTGGGAACTTCAGCTCCTTTATGAACGGCCACTTCGGAGACGTGCCTGGCATCTCGGCGCTGTACTTTTTCGATCCGTCCTCACCAGTGGGTATGGACTTGTGCTCGCACGCCACCAACCTCGCGCCTGTGTCCTCTCGCTGATATTCGACGGGATCTCGTGTCTGAAGATGGTCCATTGTGCACGTTCGGTAGAAAGTCCAACGAGTCAAAGCCCATTCACTCTGATGATAAAAGCGAAAGATGTAGAGGAATCAGGTTGATGCGCTCCGTGGTGGCGCTTGAACGTTGGTGGCTCGGTATTCCATGGGAACGTTTCATACAAAGACTTGCGCGCTGGCTTTCATGCTGGCATATTCAGTGTGCTTGTCGTAGGTGACTTCGTGACGGTTTCGGGACATGATCGTCGCCCCCATGGTGATGCTTTGAAGGGCCCGGTATCCCTTAAGACGGCCTCATGGAGGCTTATGCGCTTGCTTTTGTGGTTGCGTAATTGGTGGGCTCGTCGCAGATGATTTCTTGAGCGTCCGGGGCTGATCATGACACGCACCATGATCATGATCCTTTCCAACAACTGCAGGAAGGTCAACCAGAAGATTAGGATGGCCGCGAACCAGATGATGCCCTCCCCCACCAAGCTGAGGATCCAGTATAGGTTCGAGAGGGTAAGATTCGCTCCTCTGACGCTCTGCGGCCACGGGTCAATAAAGTTCAACGCATTGCCCAAGAAGATCACTCCGCTGTGCCGAGTTGGTCGAAATCGCTATGATGAACGAGACAGTCGCCTTTGTCTCGCCCTTTAGGAGCATGAAATCGTGAAGGGTGGCGAAAAGAACGGCGGTTCGGTCGGTAACTCCTACTCTTGGGTGTACGGTAATGTGGTGTTGGGACGTACACAACCCGGGCCGTGTCACTCAGGAGAAAGCCTCCGAGGTAGACTTGCCATAACACTTGGTAGTGAGGATCAGATCTCCCACCCCAGTCATGTCGATTGATGAGACGTCACGTCGAATGCTTTGATGGTTTGGATGTGATATAAAGTCCGTTCATCCTCATCTTGAGCGACATGATCGAAGCCGGTTCAATGATGCAGAGATAAGCGATAAGAACAACCTCTCCATCGGGAGGCAATGATATAGGGAGGTAATTCGGTGTCGGTGAGGTCGCATCCGCGAGGTTTTGTCCGAGGCTATTTTGAGGCCGACCTCCCGAGCCGTCAGAGGCGCAAGCGCAAATCACAAGCCTGGAAAAAAGGAGGGCGCTTGAGCTGGGTCGAACTTGACAGGCATTCTCGACCCCATGGGGGTGTGCTTCATCGACAAGGCTGCCCACATCCACAGGGCGTCGTGGGCGCATCTGAGAAGTTGAAGTAACACAACAGTAGGCGATGGTGAATCGGCGACCATCTCTTGTGGCGGGCTGGTGTTGCGGGTTTGGATCGAGAGCGATGGTGGCAGAGGTTCTGTGAAGATTGTTGTTAGTAGCGTGGTCTCTGCTTGCTGAGAGACAAATGAATGCACGGAGTTGTGCTGCCAATGATTAAACGGTCGATTGTCGTATGTCGTTGGCATTTTACTCCCTTGGAGCCCTCGGGGTATGCCTTGTTCGACTCTGTTTGGCATTCTGGCAGGCTGAAAGAGATTTGCAGAACGTTAAAGCGTGGGGATATGCCATGAAGCATTGCTCTTGTACAAAGCCAATTGAATCCATCCTATTCGAATAGGGGAAAAGCTGTGTTCGCTCGGTTTTGGGTTTTTCTCGATCTGGCTCTCCCATTGTGGTGTCGTTCACCTCTTTCTGCAGTCTTCCAATGCTGGCTTATGCGACAGACTGCTCAGTCTCCGCCCGAGATGTCGTCATCTTGGTCATTCTTAGCTTGCTTTGACTTCTGACCTTGCGATCTTTGGTAGAATGAAGGATCAGCTGATGAACATCCGCCAATTTGCAAGCAGATAAGGGAGCAGAGTCCAGCCCTTCTCCAAGAGGTGATACACATCGGCAAGGCCTTGAGCGCCGGCCTCCTATACTGGGGTTTGTAGAAAAACCTGTCTGCTGCAAAGATCTGAGTCACTGAAGATGGAGCATCTTGCCATGGACCTGATGGGTAGTAGGCTTTCGAAACGCGGCGAGTCAATCCGGGTCGAAGCCGGCGAGAATGCTTTCGGGACATGACTGGGAACCGGGCGGCGATTCTGTGCTGCCAGGCGTTGCGTTAGTGATCATTAGCCACAAAGGTTGTCAAGACGGCTAATCTGAATGACGCTAGAGGGAATGCTATGAGGTAAAGAGTCGTGGTGTTCCCTTGCGCAGTGTAGAGATGGATACGAAATTGAACAAGCCCTTGCAGGAGATGGTGTTCCACAATACAATGCCATTTGTTCGGTTCTTGGGATGCAACCCATTCCAGTCCATTTCATATACGGCTGAGCCCAGCGATGAACTCGTAAACGGACGTTGTTGGTGTTCACACCTTGGGTGTCGTAGTGACTCGCGGACGGGTGAAGAGCTAGCCCTGATCTGTAGTGCGATATAATCGTGGCAGTGGACTGGAGAGGAGGATTCGAGTAAGGATGTTCGAGGAAGTCGAAGAAAGGGCGTTCTGTTGAAAAGGTCCGATTGAAATGGTGTCAAAGACTTAAGGCTAAAGACGCCAGATGGACCACAGAGGAGGATGGCCCAGAGGTTGTGCCGCGTACGTCGGAGGATGCATTTCAGGCTCGGGATGCTGGAGTCACAGGTTCTCCGTCCGCTTTCGAATATCACTCTATAGATGGCCATTTGAGAGCATCTTGATCTTGTGGCTTTCTTTATGACTGGCTGCGAGTGGTGTGCTTGTCAACGGCGCCCTTGACCTGCTCAGCGCCGGTGGCGGTGGCTTCGGGAGCAAGGTTTCGCGTCGTGCGGTGACGGCTTGCTATGATGATGTCGCGTCGAGGTGTATGGGTAAGAAGGTATGACGAGCATGACGTGGTAAGTCCCGTCGATCACGTAGTAGCGGGAATCGAAAGGCGGATGATGGAGGGATGTACAATACGTTTGTGCTGCTCGCGGCCTCTGATTGAGGAGGAAGAGGAGGAAAAGGTCGTTGATGATGAAGGAGGGTGGGAACTCGAAGCGATTGGCTCTCGATCAGCTGGCCCCACTCACACCATTTGGGTCACGTCGCTAGATTACAGTGAAGGTGCCCTGTAACCCACTGAAGTAAAGGAGCCACACGTTGAACCTCTCAAAGCTGGATTTGCATCAGCCCGACAAACATTTTCCCTGCACTGCATCTGAGGCGTATTTCATCAAGATCGCGTTTAATATCCAAGAGCTACTATACTTGCTCTTGACATTGTTTTTTTTAACAGAGTTACATTCTCCTTCGTGCCCCGCAGTCACTAAAGAAGTGCTAACGTCAACGGTCGCCTTTGTCTCTTCATTTCAGCACTTTTGGTATTGGTAAATGAGCTCAAAACTGCCGGGCTGCAGGTGTTGAGCGGAAGCTTGATGGTGAACTTGAAGCGATACATCTGTTCTTCCAAAAGCTGTTCCACCTGCGAATGGTTCAAGTATGAAGTTCGTCTCCATCAACGGGCCCCAATCTCAACATGGTCCGTCTCTTAGACCCTGGTACTACTGACGACTATTGCCTCTTTGGTCACTCACGTCTCTGCTTATTGGCTCTCCATCGTGGCGCCGTCTTGACTTTATGTATTTTAGTGTCGCGGAAGAGGATACGATTAGTCACGCTCTTAGTGCCATGACAGTTAGTTCGCCAATTTGCGAGACACTGGCTGAGTTGTCGCGGGCCTTATACATCTCAGGCAGCCTAATGGTATCCCGTTCATCGATAGCCCGTCTTGATTTAGTTCATCTCTTTATGCCCAGTGATTATAGGGCGTAAAGTATGTCAATACCGCTCAGTGAGTTACAGGTACATGTTGCGCAACCGGGCTAGAGTTGTCGAGGCATAGCGGAGGCATTATTCCTCGTCAATCCTACGTTTCGTGACTGAGACTAAAATTTTGGCCAGGCTATCTATATATAAATATCTTCTCGGCCGCTGTATTGAAAGACGCAGGGAATGGCGTGAAGAAATGCGACTGTTAAAACCACACGTTGGAGGAATCACCATACAGGCAGATCCACGTTTCTATCCAATGATCTATAATGATTGACCTCAGGTTTATAAGATTCATAGATGAAGAGGCCTCGGTGCATTCTGAATGGTTTACAAGAGGCGAAATTGGAGAGGAATATCCAAGCCACGATCAGACGTTGAAGTAGACGGCGTTCAATGCCATGGACTGGGAGTCAAGTTGTCGAGAAGAGCGCCTGCTCTACGTTGAATCCACACTCTTCCAGGTCTTAGTGCTCTCAAGGGACATGCCCATCGTTGTGTCTCTGAGTGGCGGCAGCTTTTTGTCGAGTAAGTTCGAGCCAGTTTGCGTGGCTGCAGCGGTTCTGGCCAAACAAGGAAGGGCATTGCCATTGTCATTCACGAGAGCGAGAGCGGTTATGAGATGCAGAACCATTGTGTAAGAAGCATAACTGTTGACGCACCTTGTCCTTGGAAACCTCTTTCTTACTATATCTGCAGAGACTCCGCTCCTTATGTCTCATATACAGCAGCACCACCTCTCAACCAAAGTAACCAATGCACTGTCGGGTATTTTACAGGCCCTGTTGGTAACGCATGCAGTGTATTCGTTCTTGTGTAGGTGATGTTGGAACAGCGACTCACCAAAAGCTCGACTTGGTGTTGTTGGGTTTTCTTGATGAGGCATCGAGTTGCGAGATCGAGACATTCGAAAAGGCGGTAGAAACATGTCTCCTGCGAATTATGCTGCCTTCTTTCCTCTGTAGAATGCCTGGCTTATCACATCCTATGACAGCGAGATACTGCGACTTGCCCAAGCTCAACTGCAGGAATATCCTCAATGTTGACTCGACATGTACGATTGGAGTCCCCATAAGCGTAGAGAATGTTCTGTCCTTGACAAGCAAGGTTTACAGTTTTCTGAAACTCTTGACTCTCTCCCGTGAAAATGATCATATTCAAGTTGGGCCTCCTCCAAAACCTGGCCTCTCTCAGTATTAGGGCGGGTGTTCCTTAAACGGATGATGTTTGCGCTCTCTAAGCGTGCTCCCCAAAACGCGCATGTCTGGAGAAGTGGCCTTCAGCTGGGTGAGTGACAACATCAACTCCTTCTCTCAATCGATTGGCTATATTAAAGTAAGGGTACGTATCTTCAACATCAGCGGCAAGGTGACGCTTCTTTTGTCAAAGTTTCACCAAGGACATCAGAGTCACTTGCCACAGCTCGAGAGCATTATGGCCTCTGAGTTTCATAAGCCTAGATCGAAAGCCAAGATCCTCTTCGAAAACCTGCCAGGGGATGTTTTAACACAGCATATGGTGTTCAGGTCTGAAACGGTCGAGGCTGGAGGAGTCGTTGACATCATGGGAGATACAGTAGCAAAAGAGATCCAGCATGATAAGGGCACGTTGTCGCTGGAGAGCCGTGCCTTCATGGTATACAAGCGGGTGCAAGTGTTCTGAGAAGCGAATAGCTGCGTTTTGGGGATGAATCTGCTTAGCAGAGAACAGCGAGGTTACGTTAAGGTCGTAAGCGCACGGCTATAACGCGAATTATCATACCCTATTCTGAATCAGTGGCGATACTACGAGGCTCAGCTGATTCACCTGCTCCTAGATGAAATTCTGAGCTGCAGTCACGGAGTACATGTCTTGTGGGCGTTTTCATGTGCAAAACATCCAGAGCAGTAAATGAAGGGCTGGTATCCGCAACACCTTATGGAAGAAGACATACAGTGTGTAGCGTGCATCGCAAAAGGGAAGACAGCCATCTGGTGCCGATAAATGCCATAAAACCAGCTTCGCCAAGACGGGACTTCTGTAATTCCAGCCGTTTGATCCCGGGGCGTCGAATGTTTTGTTTGGTTCCAGAAGGGTCAGCATGTTAAGATCACCTAGTGACCTTGGTAGGGTCATATCAAACAGAAAACTTGGGGCTTGAATCGCTGGCTTGCAAGATGACCGGATCTTTGCAAGCCAGATGAACTAACCGGCATTCATGAAGCCGGCCTTCATTAGTGTTCCCGTCGCAGGGTATCTTGCTCCCTCGATCAATGTCCTTACCAAACCATCGCCGGTGTCATCCGAAATAACCTCTTCACTTTCCCGAAGGAACTTTTGCCTGATGGAGATCTGTATCCGTCCGAAGCTGTGTCTTCAAAGAGGAAATTCGCCATACAAAGGTGTCACGTTCACTCGTACAGCCTACGCCTTCGTAGAAGGAGAATGGGGATAGCCTAGGTTTCTTCAGCGTCAGGGGCTTGTTCGGGTAGCACCGTCAGTGCTTTCTTCGGCGGTGGCCGCAGTGGCTTCGTCAGCGGTCTCGGGGGCGTTGGTCTCCTTTCCTGATCGCAGAGTGGGGGATTCTTCGATGGACGTGAAAGCAAACTTTTATGATGGAGGAGGGAGTCTCGAGTCTGCTAGAAGCATTCGTGGAGATACGGTTACTATGATAGTTATCTACCGAGACGGAGGTCGATTTTACCATTATATCCATGGACCTCAAACTTGCTGCTTCAAGTGAAGCTATGTACAATCTACAACAGACCATGGACTTTATAGTTGCCGCTAATGTCAAAGCCACTCCATTTCTAAACAGGACAGACGATGTGGGAAAATAGTGGAAGGCTAGGAAATGTCTGTGGTGGCGGAGAATTCACTTGTGATCGTAGATCAAGGCTTGTAGACGTGCGGTGCTTTTGTCGATAGAGTCTCATCAGAGCCCGAACTTGCATTTCGAGACCATCAAGGCGTTCCGTTTCTCGTTTTTATGGGAGACCGATAGGCGTGGTGGAGGAGTAAAGTGCGGGGGTGTCGACTACTGAGACAGAATCTTGAAGTTTTCTCGCTGGTGATGCTATATCGGCGGTATCAGTAGTTGGCATGCTGGCAGCTGAGGTTTCGATCAAGCTGGTAAATAAGCAGGATCAGCGTCGGCCTCAACATAAAAAGAAAGAAGGCAGAATATGTCTCAAGGCAGAAAGCTCGACTGTAATTTTGCTGGCTGCAATAGAGAGCTGGATGGTGAGGCTGAGACTCGTGGCAAGACTGCAGGTCTATCAGAAAGATTTATGTGTGCATGGGAGCCGTATGGGTAATCAAGAGAGCAGGACTGAAAAGCACGCAGCTGGTCCCCAGGAGGAGGAGGACTTGGTGAAATAGAGGAAAGAGAAATGGTTCTTTGGTGTCGCGATTTGTGCTGCGATGAGACCAAGCTGCCTTTGAGCAACAAGGCGCGACTTGTGATGATGTCCTGTGCGCGACAAAAGAGACTCAGGAGAGCTACGCCGCGACCTGCGAAGTACCGAGGCCACGACTCTCAGTGGAGTGAGTGCCGACGCTAGAAATGGAAGAACGAGGGAGATCAAATGAGACGCAGTCGCCCAGCTAGTTGCCAAGTCGGCATCTTGTAGAATTGGTGATAATCTACGTATTGTGGCTGTTCAAGCATAATCACCATGTTGCAATGGAACTGGGTACGAGAGGCGTTGACTCGATCTGCTCAATGACTTGGCTAAGTGCAGCCAGAGCTGTTTCGGTTGGAAGATGATGTGGTCGGATGGTTTGGGAGCTGGACACGTCGATGTGTCTTAACTGTAGGCACAAGCTTTCGGTGATGGCGATCTCATTTTGTCAGTATCAAATCCCTTTCTGCTATCATCGGTATTGGACTCTCGAGTGGACTTGATGAAATGTTTCGATGCTATCTTGGATTACTCGATATTTCCAGCAGTGTAGACTCACAGGCAAAGACCCCTGATACCTCTTGATGTGACTTTGTCGGCTCACGCCTGTGGGTACATTGCTCGCCATGACATTGACGTCCAGTTGAAGGCTTCTCAGAATCACTACAACTCTACGTTGCTGTTGCTACTTGCAGTTGGTTTAGAAGTTACGAAAATTGTTGGTCAAGCGCATCGCGGAGACAGGCGGCAGCAGCATGGCTGGCGGAGAAGAGTTTCTTGGGTGTGTCGTTCACAGGCAAGGCTATCGTAGCCGACTGCACAAGCACTTCGCGTTACGGTGACATGTACCAGTCCGGGGACAGTCCAGCAGACTTTGCAAGAGTCCCCCGTTTCTTAGATGCTCCGCCGACACGGGAAGCTGATGCCGTTTCAGGCGTTCAAGGGACGAGGGGTTGAGCGCCATGTTGTTCTTAGTGATGATGAGAATGAGAACAGCGCAGGGTGCGTTGCTTTAGGAGGTGTTGATGATATCGGGGGAGGTATCGGCTGCTGATGATATGATGACTGGTCGTTGGTCGAAGATTACAATACGCCATCTCCTAAAACCCTCCCGCTCCGTCAAGTTAATCGCAAAATTCCCTCTGAATCGAGGTTCTTCTGAAGAATCGGTGTGACATGGGGAATCCGTGGCAGAGTCACTTGCTGCTTGTTGGCGAGGTCTCTCAAGTCCTCTATCCTCGCGATGACAATCTCGGTGAGGCGCTTTGGGTAGTGGAGTGCTCTGGCCAGATTGAAGGGCCATTCGCTATCGATATGATAAAGCCCATCGCCGAAGCACACCAGCTGGTGCGCCATTCTGATGCTGTTGAACGGAGCAGGGCATCTCCGTGCATTGTCTTGGGGAAGAGTTAGAGTCTCGCCAAGTGCCGCCGCAATCATAACCAGCTGTCTTTGGTATGGAGCAGGGACTGATACCCTGCCAGCGCACTGAGTGCCCTTACGCGAAGTCACCGCTGAGGCCGTTGAATGATCCCCTGTGACGTTTCCTTGCGAGATCGAGTGTCTGGTCAGCAGTGATAGTCCCGGACTGCAGTCTCTTCAGCAACTGGTTGCAGATGCATAGTACGAGTACGTCTGTGTGATCATGTGCCGCCCCGCGTGTGGGCGGGTGAGAGGTACTGGCAGGGCAGGGAGGATTCAGCCCGCATTTGGTTTACTGGTAGACTCGAGAGGACTTCTTCAATCGACTACCATAAAATCTCAATGCTGAGAAAGTTCGTTGAGTGTGTATCTCAATCCTCCAACGCCTTATGAACCGCACAAAGCCAGCCATGAGGGCCTCTCGCGACAAGCCATCGGCACCCAAGTGTCAAACATCATGTGCTGCTGTCAGCGGCTTCGTTATCCGTAGCTGACTATCAGGCATTCCAGGTCGATGAAGTCCCCATCAATGAGGGAGCTGATTAGCCTCACTTGACCGTAACTCCTCGCCAACGGCCACGGAGGGCTTGACTTCAGCTGCACCCACCCTGATCGAGGACACTTCCATCTGCTTGCGTCGGCGGATAGTAACTACGCAGACCAATTGGCACCGAAGCATAATCTGTGCCAGGACCGGCTGAACACGGTAAACAAGGCCAGTGTGGGCAGTCAGGTCAGTAATATCGTCGACGATGAGATCGATAACACCTTGGCCAGTGCCGAATGCGCAAGAGGATAAATGTCTGCGACGTTCCTGAAGTCCAACAGATCGCTGTCAAAGACATGATGTCAATTGGCAGGGCCAACGGGAATCGTGTTGAGCAGGAGTCGACGGTGTGCATTGCTGAAGTCGGAGGGGCTTGAGAGGACGAGAGATGCGTCGTAAGTTCGGGCGCTTTGCGAAAAATTGCAATCAGGCTACCACGTGGCTGCACAGGATATGCAAACCTGAAGGGACCTCCGCCTTGAAGCCTAGCCAGAACATTCCACACGCCCAGTACAATGTCGTTGTTGTCACTATTGTGGAGCGAATGTTTCAATCGAAGTGGTCTCAAGATACTCGTTGCGGCGCGAACGTTTGGTCGTGGGGAGGGTTTGTCGGAGGATTATTGTTCAGCGAAGGTCTCTTCCGGGATCGGTTGCTTGGGTGCTTCGATTGCTGTTGAGCGAAGCAAGAGTATTGTCTTGCATAACCGCGCTAGGTGAAGCGTTAGATGCTGCTGTTGTGCGTAACTTTGTTCTTGTGCAATCTTTCTCCAAGGCTGTTCTTAGAGCGCGGTTTCGTCGTCTGCATCAGGTTTCTTGGGGGCGAAATCTCTCGCCGAGAGCGGTATCGCGGAAGCTCATCTTTGAGCGGAAGCTGGTCGCGGTCGGTCTCTTGAGAAATTGCACAGAGCGAAAGTTTATTCTCGTGGACACTTTCTGCGAAGCTCGTTGAAGCTCGTCGCGTAGCCATTGTTCGCTTTTGGGGGAGAAATTGGAGCACTAGAGACCAGCTTCATCTGTCAGTCAACAAAACACGGCACAGCCTGCATACAAGTCCATAGCATACCGGCAGAAGTATTGGTGAAAGCAACTGGAGATGTTACATTGCTGAGATAGTGGAATAGAGGGGCAATTGCTAAAGTGGTACCCAGGGATGGGTAACGCGTCTTTCGCGTCGCGGGGTAATCTTGCCTTGCTACGCGCTAACCCCGCGTTTTCACTGGAATCAGACTCCACTAGATTTCGCTTCTCGGCTGACTTTGACTTACGCTGCACCAAAGACGAGTATGGCAATGCAGATACTGACTGACGACCTAGAGAATAACTCTGAACGCCAGGGCAAAGATTAAAGCTACTATATCCGACAAACTCCCTCCGAACCGCTGCCGAAACCGCACGTCGACCCAAGCTGAACTCGTTGCGACTCCTTCATCTTCCATCTCTTCCGCTCTTCGCGAACCGAACCGCTCTCGACTCCGTTCCCGCCGCACAATGCCCGGCCAGTGCTGCTTTCTTCGGAGGCCAGCATGGCCCGTCTGCTGATACTCCCCGCGGTAGTCATTTCGTTCCGTGCCGAAGGCTTAGAAATACAATTCGACTTGTTCGATTCGCCGGGGGTTAGTGTCGCGCTCGAGGAATCGGGATTGAGTTGGTGTCTGTCCTTTTCTTCATTTCGTTAAGTTGAACGAAGGGGCCTTGTTTCGTTGATCAGCGTGCTGATTAGATTCCCTCGCTGAGTGCTTCAGTCTTGACCGGCACCAAGCAATTGAGTCCTGTCAGCACAAGACATGACATTTGCATGTATCATCTGCAGCAAAAGCCTACACAGGATGCTGCAAATCGCACCGTTGCACAGATGTCCGGAGGAGCCGCCACGGCATTGATTCTAGTTATAGATGGCGTCCCTCTGTAATTCTAAGAAGGTAAGGGAGCTCACACATGGATAGGGCCAGGTATCAATATTCCATGGCGCATGAAGATGGGTATCGATGCTTAAGAACGCAGCGTTAACGTACGCCAAGACGAGGGAGTCCAACGCGAGGATGGAGGCAGGGGGTCGTGATGCTAGAGATGAAGATGAGCGACGTAGTGAATAACAAGACCGGAAAAGTATGAGAGCCTCATCAAGAATGGGACTACACTGGTGACCTCGTGATCCCACCTGCCTGTCTCTCTATGAACATTTCCAAGATGTTGACAAGTCATGCTCAGAGGGTTCATTGAGGAAACCCAGAGGTCAAGGAATGACCAAAACTTGGACTTGGAGTATTCGGAAACTACAGGGAGGAGCTCGTCCTCCATCATTATGCTGTAGGGGGTCGGCTTATGCTCGAGGTTGAAGACCTTCTCGTCGGTTGGGCTGGTGGACTCACAGTACTCCGTGCAGTCCCTGGTGCCGACGACCCAGTAAAGGTGCCTTTCTTCTAGCTCGTTGACCGTGGAGCCGTTCCAGTTGTTTGTGTTGTGATTGACGTGGTACTCGCCCGCGGTGAGAAACCACATGAACAAGTACGTCCTCTACGTAGAGGGCGGAATTAGAGAGATCCGGTTTGGAGATGATCTTGGAGAGCTTGGTCCTGCTATGCATTTTGCTCTTCATCTCGCCCATGCAGATTCGGACGCCGCCTCCAGTTCGTCGATGATCTGGTGCCAGTGTCTCTATGGTGCAGTTCCAATTGAACTCGTCTTCGATCAGATTCTCTTCCTGACGAGCGTCGATTGCTGTACCTTACCACGCTGGGACAGTATCATATGGCCTTTGAGAACTTAAGCTAGTCGCTGCTCATCTTGGTCCAGCGATGCTCTCTCGACCTCGTACCTATGATTGTAGCGCATCTCGATCACGTCTGCGAACTGTTCTGAGGACAGCCACGTCGCCATGCAGTCTTTAGAGTCGTTGTCCAGTACTGCCTTACTCCCATCGGTGTGTCCAGCCCATTCTCGTCCTGACTCTCAGAAAGCTAGCCTCGGATCAGTGATGGCCAACGATATCGATATCGCCCTCAAGCAAATCGACTCCTCCTCCATACCTCCTTGGACCACCCATGAGACAGATTTGTCTATCTGATTTAGATACTTGCCGGCTTGAATGACCGAACCCAAGAGGTTGAGTCAGCTGTGCTGTATTGGACTTGTTGCTTATCCTCTTTAAAAGCTATGCAATAATGCTGGACGTTTCTGTTGAGGGGAGATTCCTGAAGGTTCTAGCTTTCAAATTCTACGACGTAAGTTTTGTCTTGATTAACAGTGACTGTCAGGGACACTAGCGTTTTGGTAGCTGATGCATGACTATCAAGGGGGAGGTCAGCATATTGTTTCATCGTTAGGCTTACTGGATCCTATATCTGCAGTGCCGCGGGCCCGATAAAGCAGCACTAACTAACTGCTTCCGAGTGTTGGTACGTTTCCTGGTCAAGATATCGTATGCCAGAGACATCTTGGCCGAGCATAATTGACCCACGACTTTCTGCATTTGATGCACTTGGTGCCCTTCTAGTGTGTTGCTGTCCGAGATAGAAGCACTTCTTCGCGTGTCCTCCTTGTTTGTGATCCTACGTTAGCGAAACACCTACGATGGAGGTAGTTCATCGTGTGATGAGGTAGAGCTACCAGATCCGACGGTGTCAGGCCGGGAATGGTGAACTTGCTATTCCCTACAGGCCCCGGAACTTGATTCCGTGGTTGGGCATACTTGCTGAGGCTCTTTGGGTCTGCTGGTTGAGTCTTCAAGGTAGATTGTAAGGATGTGTTGCATGTAAGATAGTTAAGGAGGAGATTTAGGAGTGGTGAATTGAAGTGATAAAGGCAGCTTTTTCTGCTTTACAATCTTATCATTGTCATTGCTATTCCTCGTGCAGGAGAAATCTCATTCAATGTATTCAGGGTATCCCGTCTTTATCTGGCCAGACTGTGACTCTGTCTCCTCGCCGTAGAGGGAGCAGTTCTCTATACTACGAGTTCTGTTAGAAAGAAGTACATGCTATTGCATCATAGGTATTCCTCACTTACAACAGAATGACTCAGTCCCAGTATGTTGCTATTCTTACTGGGCATATAGCGAATTGTAAACGACTTGGTAAGATTCGCGGTTATCAAGGCAGGGTAAGAAAGCAAGGATGAACGTGAGTTTCCATTACAGCTTGACCACCATGACCTTATGATATACGGAAGGGCAGTTAGACGTCAGCAACTGGCTCCGCCCTTCAGCAGGTCAACGATATCATGTCCAACAGGACTTACAGCTTTTTGAAACATCGGCGACGGGACGTTGCCTGTCGTTTCAACATTGACAAGGCTTTTTTTTATAGCTTAAGTACCACAGTTTTTCTGTACTAAAAGTGGTTCAGTGCAGGCTTGGATCGGCCAATCTCCAGCGCCAAGGGCGGAATACATAATTCAGTCGGATAGATCAAGAAGAATATCATGTGCCCTAATATGCCCTATGTTTTCAAACCTGCCAACTCGGCAACTTTTTATCAGCGCCGCTTCCAAGACGCAGTCTGAGTTCCAGGTCGCATGGCGTGTTCTCTGCTCGACCTCCCCCTGAAACCGAATTTTCCCAGTTACGAATCGAAAATTCGCAGCACGCTCAAGATGAACAATTGAATGCCAGATTGAGTGAGGAAATTGGACGTATACAAACTGGCGACTGTAGGTCAGTCCTTGTCCTCGAAAAGATAATAGACTGTTCCATGGTGTAAGCGGGAGACAGCTTTCCGCTATTTCACTTCGTCACATTGCATTCTCCCATGGATATTGTAGAGAACGAAAGTGGCAAACCATAGAGTGAAATGGCACATCGAGATCTGCCACCAGGTAATATTACTTCCGGTACAAACCGTGTAAATGAGAGGTATAGGGCACCAACAATATAAGCCGGCACTGTGCATCTCAGTCAAGCATAAGAGATGCTTGGCGTAAATGCTAATGGGACGATGATATCGAGAGGCGGCAATACGATCTCAGTACAGCGCAAGGTAAGTGTTATTCCAAGCTAGTGATCCCGAAACCAATGTATGCACGAGGGGGAGGAAAGCTGAGCGAGGCCCGGTGGCCAAGCAAGGTGTTAACTCAATCCCTACGGCAGACTAGCATACATTGATGGATGGAGGCTACAGAAGAAGCACTATCAGCTAAGATTCAAAGCTTGTTTGCTTCTTAACATTTATATCAAAACTTAAAGACTCTTTGATAAAGAGACTCACGAGGCGGTGCTAGTTCTCTGCTATCTGATCTATGTCCATCGGGTCGAATCCCAATCCGGGGGGCTCTGCTGCCATGCCAATCCCCGTGGCCCTCCTCTCGCCCCGTTTCCAAGGGGAGTTAACCAGTCGTCAATGACGTTAGAAGCCTCCTGGAAGCGGAATGACTCTGGCCATCCATAAACGCGGTAAACCTGCCTTATATACTGGATATCTAGATCGGTTCCCCACTCTTCAGCTTGAGTATTCACCGCCTCCTCAGTGATCCATCCATCGTATTCAGGGACCTTTTCTGCTTCAATAGTAATCCTTTTTTGACCAGGAATGAGTCTTAAGGTTTCATATTTCTCCTTTAGGCTATCAAAGAAGGTCTCAATAGGTACTGCATCTAGCATATCGCCTGCATGGAAATCCTCAAAGATTTCACAATCTATAACATTAAGCCATAGTTCGCGGCTGAAGCTTTCGTGTCCAACAGCAATGCAGACCACGTTGCTGTCATCTATTAACTCGCCCTCCGATGACCAGAATTCCCAGCCTTGGTGATAGTCTTTATGCTTCTCGAAGTCTTCAAGGGTAAAGGCTGTGAGGTCCAGGAGCTTGGATTTGAAATGGATGTAGGCAGCGCTATCGAAGTAAGGGAGATGGCGAAGGACTTGGACAGCGTAGTCAGATTTGTAGTTTCCGCAAGACTCGGGAGTGATACATGGCCATCCAGTGGGTGTTGGTATCTTGAGATCGGATCGGTCATAATGCAGGGTGGTCAAGAAAGAGTAAAAGTCGACAAATAGAGCCCCAAGTTCTTCAGGTGTATATCGTGGTTTGGTAGGACCATCGGAGCCATCATCCGACCCTTCATAAGATCCATCGTCCGAAGGCGGGGGAGATGGTGAGTTTCCGTGGCCACACATCTTGGTAAGAGATATGAATTTAATGGGGCGTACTGCATACCTAGGTCAGGTAGGTAAGGAGTGGAAGGAGTGTTGTATTTATAGGGAAAGCTTACCTAACTGTGACTAAAAGAAATATGGGATCACGCCAGCAATCAAATAAAGCAAGGGTGGCCAGGCAGCCATCAGACCCAGGAGACAAGCTTACAGTACAACCCTGTAAAGCTAAAATTATGCTCGATGCTAACCAGCTAGCACTACTCCGTACTTTGTACCAACATCTACCCAAATCTGCCATGGCCTCAATCTCCGTTTGTCTTCTTCAGGTTTGGAATAGTTCCATTTTGTTCGCGCCCCATTCGCTCCCTTTGGGTTATTGTCATACCATTCGTCCAGCTTTAACAACGCAAAGCCACGGTCATTCACAGTGCAGCATCTGATTTGGGGTTCCTCTTGTAGTCATAACTGATAGAAAACAGCGATAATACGATCACAGCACAGCGCAAGGTAAACATCAGCAATACCAGTGAACCCGACAGCATGCATAAGGGAGAGAAAAGCCGAGCGAGCCCTGGAAGCCAAGCAAAGTGTTGACTCAATTCCCACGGCACGGACAAGCTTGTATTGATGGATGGAAGCTACCAGATGTAGAGATCATTTGCTTATGCATGTATGTCTCGAGGAATGGCTGCAAATGCATTGGAAAGTATCGCATATCGCTTCCTGTATCCGCCGGCCAAGGGCTTAGTTCGATCGGAGGCTCGAGTTTGTTGTCGCATGTATGCTACCTTTACAGAGGTCACTCGTGGGCATATCCTACTCAATGCTCAAGGATTTGCGACATCTGCCTCAATGGCACTCACGCCAGCAACGCATCGTCGTGATGGCGTCTGGTCGCGTCTGTGTTTGTCCTGCGGGTGAGACGCGTCGGGCCGCTTCCCCCGTGGATGTAGAGGTCTGATAAAATCTGAGGAAGTTTCGGGTTCGAGCTGCAGCATGTAGAGCGTTCGATGCAGTGTTGCAGTTGATTGTGACTGGGCGATGGTGATTGGGACTTGAGATTGTTGAGCTGCGTGGTTGATGGCACGCAGTACTGATCTGCGCTAGATTTTAGTGTAGTGGGGTGAGATTACATCGTTTTCGTGGGTTTTCACGTGCTTGCTGAAGAGCTGGTTGAGAATATAAATATTCAAGCGCTGATTCTCAGAATCGATGGATCTACCGGATATATAGTGACTTCTAATATTGCTGAACTGTCTGATGTCTTGTTCTGTAGAAATGCTGTCACATTGGAGCGAACTGAGGGAGGGAAATCCGAAAGCTGATGGTGCAGGGTAGGCAGCGCCAAAATGGATCGACGAACGTAGGGAATGATGTCTGTCTTTAGCAACTTAATGAGTGGTATAGAAGAGCCTAAAAAGGCAAATAAAAATTAGACCTGAAGATGGGTAGAGCTTAAGAATTCGGTTTTCTTTCCCTAGTTATAAGTATAAATATAATTTTAGTGATTGATTCACTACAGACTATACATTTAGTTAGTATCAGATACCTGCTGTGCGGAATGACTAAACCGCCCCCGCCTTGCCAAACCCTAGCTAGCTTTCCTTTTCTCTCTCTGGGGACAAATTTCTTATATATATTAACGGAGCACCTTTTACCATACTAGCGCTTAGCCCAATCCCTTGTACCTCAGAGCAATATAATCATAGCATTACAGAGTGCTACACTACGACCTTAGAGACTCAATGGCACTGAATCTTTATATTCCACCTTGTACACGCTCCCCTGCTGAGCCTCAGCACCCTCCGCCAGTAGATCAGCCGCTACGGATTCAGATTGAGGGACCGCTCAGCTCTATCAACAAACTGCTGCCTGGAATTGATTGGAAGCTTGAGGGCGTTTTCCGTCCGAGTCTGCAGGCAGCTGGCCCAGAGCTTGCTAGAGTAGCGTTCCGAACAATATACGGACATGACATTCGTCCTGAGATCGATGGAGACATGGTTGTGCGAGATGAGTACCTAGGCTGGGTGCAGGAGGATCCAAGGCCGTGGACGTAAGTGAGCGATGGGATAGCGTTTCTCGACTTTCCAGGCGGATGCTAACTGCACCTCGAACTGGCAGTAGGATTGACTACTACGGGGTTACGTTTGACCACCTTGTGCCTGCTGGCGAAAGGGATCCTGAGGTCTTACAGATCAATATCATTGAGATGGAGGAAGATGAGGGAGCCTATGCAAGGGAACATTTGCCATTTGCTGTGGATCCAGCAGAATATAGCGGGAGGAAGGTACTGGCCGTGCCTAGGTGTTGCCAAAAGAGGAAGGGTACACAGGATCGTCGACGAATAAATGAGTCGGTACTTAAGAGAGAGGAACTATTAGGGGATCTGGGAGAGAGTTAAAGACGCGTCAGCTTTGTTATAATTTTGGCCAAGGTTGAGGAATGAGATTAACCTTGTTTTTGATTATATCCAAGTTGAATCGTCTTAGTTCAAAGATGCATGGTATTTGTAATAATGCTGGCAACTGTCTTAATGCTCCCATTATACCTTCTGAGCTATCTGCCCTTAAATTAGTTAGGGTTACGCTTTGTGCCACTTATCCAAAACTTAAGCATTTCTGCCTGCTTATCCCGCATCAATCTCTCGATGGTAAGTATCGTAACCTAACTGTGCGGCTAGATATTCTGTTGCCTTTACTCGCTAGCAGTAGGCAATAATCCTAGCCAGCTATAGGTACTCTTCCAGCTTCTGATTAACCGTTACCTTTGCCTGTTTGATAATGGCAGTATAACCGCTTACTTTATGGTTGAGGCTGGGGTCGATCTAACACTATAAACCACATTGTCAGATGATGATTGGTATCGATAAGCCGATAACGATGTTGGAAGTTACTTTTCATGTAGTGCCAGTTGTGTAAGGCGGTAAGGTACCTGTTAACTGATTAGGCTCGCTTAGCCAACCAACCATGCGATGAATGGTAGACCAATCACAAGTAACACTGCTCCCCCTCCAGCTTTGACCAACATCGTCATTGAGATTGATCACTGATCCTATCTCAATCTACTCTGTACTTGCCCGACAGATGCCTCCGACGTATCCGCGACATGTCCGCAACGATTGAAGCTCACGAGCGATAACGCAAACATGTCACCATTCCCCTTGATGTTGATCAGCTCTGCTGTCGCTGCCGGACGTTGTGAATTGGCCTTGTGCTACAGACAGCCTCGCTATCAAGAGCATCACTCGCGCCCCGCCTAAGAAATGTACATCGAGCCTCGCGCTCAGCAACTCCGATTCAACAACGAGTAATTCGAAACAGACACGACACGATTGAATATGATCGCAACGACGAGTTGCTCAGTCTCTTCACGATGCCATCGTTGGGCGTACTGAAACCGATAAAGAGATTCCCGAGACGAAGAATGCGTGCCATCGATTCGCTTTTCTCTGGGATCGGCTGATGATGCGTCGACGCTCCCACCCGCGTTCCCTGTCATTACGCGGATGGCTATGACGCCCGACCCTCGGCCAACACAAGAGCAAGCGAAGCGCCGAGAATGCTTTACTCCTCGAACTGCCCCGACTTTCGACTATTCGACTACTTCGATATAGGAAACCGAATCTATCAGGCTACATGCCAATCACAGTCAATACGACAGGCCTGGCAAGGATGACGGCAGTATCGGGGAAAAGCAGAGTATCTCCTTCGTGGACCTTGGCCTCTGTATCGACAGAGATGTTGGTGATTGGAGACTGCTTGTTTGGGCAGCTGGGTCATATATTTAAGTGATGGGGCTGCCGTCTTGCCATCTTGAGCAGCGCATCTGACCTTTGAAGCTCCGATATAACGGCGCTTTGGGACATGCGATGCTGGTGACGCTGACTCCTACATTGCTCCATTTGTCACCGGCCTCTCAGGGGCTCCCATCTTGCAAGCGCGATGCTCCTGTGTCTACTAAGCGGCATGGTTCCTCTCAACACCTGGTCTCTCGAAGCTACGCCACCCACAACACCAAGGCAGCGCCCTCCGGAGTGGGCACTTTGCCGTCCCCATTGATCTTATTATGTAGGATCATTTATCCAGAGGCGACAGGCCCTCTTCCTGTACCAACGACATTTCATGCAGCCCGCGCGACTCCTGGCTATCTCGATCAAACGCACGGTCAGGACGGAATCCTGCGAGGAGACTCTGCACCAAAAACGACCATGTTATGATTGTCAAGGTGCATGATGTTGTCAAAGGATTGCCGTCTACCACGTTGTGCGTTGGCTGAAGCCTAGCAGTCGGGATCTTGCATACGGGTCGCTGAGCGGTCAAGGTCTAAAAGATGGGCTTTGTAATGGCATGGGGAATTCTGTCTTGCACTTTCGTCCCGTTGCACCTCCCCCTCCCCGTCGACCAACATTGATACCAGTTCCAGATAAACGGAGCGAGGCAGAAAGAACTGCCAGGTTCGAAGGGCTAGAAGAGGCATCGGTATCCATGCACTAAGCCACAGACTCCTAGAAATCTGCATGCCACGACCACACGGCCCGGACTTGCAGGTACTTACTTATCCATTGGCAAGGCATACCTTAAGTAAATTCTAATTAGGTGTCATTAAATAACGACATAAAGGCTAGCTATATACTCTATTTACTAAATATTAAATAATATATATTTTAGAAAGAACAGTTTACCCTTTTAATCAAGCGTGTCCAAATCCTTATAATTCACATAATGGATTTAGCCGCTGATCCTGTTACCTGCTTCTGTCGAATGTGTCACTGCATCATTTCCATCAAACTCTGCTAAAACTGGCTTCGGGTACGTAGCATTGGTTATGGGCTGAATCTCTGCGTAGGACGTGGCTGTTTTATGCTTTTGCCTGCCGAACCCGGGCCAACTACCTCTCATGCGCGCAATCAAGCTTTATGTCCATCGCCTCTCCTCTCTTTCTTGTCTTTCTTAATTGCCTTGACAGAATAGTGTTAGCGGCTGACTAACTGGTCAGCCTGATGTGCCACATGTCCTTTTTGGCACATGGCCACCCTCAAAACCCCCGTTTCTACTTCTTTTTGTTCTCTCATTGCTACTTACTCACACCAAGAACAGCTCTGAATTTCAACAACAAGTTTTACTAAGAATAGACATCTCAATATCAGCAAAATGTGGCTTCTCAATACTGACACGCTTGAACTGAAGGAATTCTTCGATAACGCCATTCCTCCATATGCTATCCTATCGCACAAATGGAGCGACGAGGAGGTCTCTTGGTATGATATGCGCGGTAACCATGCTACTATCGAGACAAAAACGGGATACAAAAAGATTAGCGATTTCTGTGCCAATGCAAAGAGACTTGGCTATAGCTATGCCTGGATGGATTCGTGCTGCATTGACAAGCGCAACAGTGCAGATCTGTCTGAGGCGATCAACTCGATGTATCGCTACTACCGCGATTCCGGACAGTGCCTCGTCTATCTCGCTGATGTGCCACCCGTTGATAGCGATGACATGAATTTGACAGGCCAACGCACTTCTATCTGCAACAGCCTCTGGTTCACTCGTGGCTGGACACTGCAGGAACTTATTGAGCCAAAGCAACGGAAGTTTTTCGCGAGTGATTGGACAGTGATAGAATTAAGCATAGAACTGATTGCCCAAATCACGGGTATCGAGGCAAGAGTTCTTCACGACCAAAATCTCCTATCACAATTTTGTATCGCTCGGCGGATGTCGTGGGCATCTAAACGGCAAACGACGCGCGACGAAGACAGGGCATACAGTTTAATGGGCATTTTTAATGTTCATATGCCTGTTATCTATGGCGAAGGCCTGAGAAGTGCGTTCAGGCGGCTGCAGACCGAGATCATTCAAACCTCATCTGACCAGACCATATTTGTCTGGCGAGGAGCATATGAAAGCAGCGGCCTACTTGCCCACTCACCGTCAGACTTTGCAAACACACCTAGGCTGGGACTCTGGAAGCCGATCAACCTCTCTCCATTCTCAATGACTAACGTCGGCCTTAACATCCGCATGAACATTGTGGAAAAAGAACAAGAGCCAACACAAGCCGGAGCCCAGACTAGAAAGACTGTCCTTGGAGCCCTTCAGTGCGATGCCTTGGACGGAACAGTCCCGAAACTTCTGATTCTTTATCTGGAATCTGTGCCCCATGCGAGCTTCTTTGTCAATGGCAAAACTTGCCAAGCGTATCGCAGGGTCAGATGTAATGAATTCCAGGAAACAAGAACAGGGACTTTCAAGGGGCAAACTGGTCCATGTCATCTCAAGGATGTGCTTATACTGCAGGACGAACACATGGAATTTGTTGTCCGGGCGATAGACGAGCATCAATGCCGATGGGAGGACTATTGGAATGCTAGAAGAATTACAGCAGTAGACTCTGATTTACAGTAGATTCAGTAATAGCTAACTGATAAAGGTAAGAACTAGTTTTAGCAATATTTTTATTATTTATTTTAATTTTACTAAAAGAATTTCTTTTATATTCTTTTATTAAGCTAATCTATATTTCTATTATATTTAAGTTATTTATTTCTAATATAATATATTATATAATTATTTATTTATTTATTTATTTATTAAAGTTAATATCGTAAAACTGAGAGCGATATACAATTCACAAGATCATAAATGTCCGAACTATGCTTAACATCTCCAGATTTCTATTTATAGCGGTGATTTGCGTTGTGGAATGACGATGGCGGGGTAGCAAGACCCTGCAAACATTTCACTTCACTTCTCCATCAGAAGCCAAAAAAATTAGCTATTCTTGTCACCCAAACAACATTTACATCGCCAGGTCAATCAAAATGCAGAAACGCCATTCTTTAGCATCTTCCTGTCGCCGAAAGTGTGTTGTATGCCCCTACAATGTGCAGATCTAAGGTTACATCTGCCCTGCCAGGCATCATCAGATCTTTAGATCGGCGATCAGATTTGGGGGTACACGCCCTGGCTGGACCCCTGTGTCTTAGTCGCGGGGTACACCAACGGCATCTAGTCTAACGTTCAATCATCACGTTGACATTCAGCCGGAATTTTGGACATCAAGGCATCGTGGGACGGTATTTGGTGAGACATTCACACCCCGCAGACTCTGGCCCAGTCTTGCCAGCCTCCTCAGGCCAAACACCGCTTTTGGGCCTGCTCAACAGCACCCTGATCACAACCTTCCCGTCCAGCCATTATCACGGGAAGTAAGGTGATACAGTGCCACGTAGATGTGACACGCCCGGACCGCCATGTGAGTCATCGACCAAGCGTCGTGACACGAGATGCCGTATCGAGAGAAATCCTCCACTGCACAGCAAGAATGCTTTGCCTCTCTGTGTAAATACATGGCATCTGACGTACCACTGGCCAAAGAAGCCAACCTTAAGAGTTTCTCCAAGTCCCAACTTGCAGAGAGAAGGATTCTTGTTTAAATACCCTCCGTCCTCTTCTTCCTTTCTCTTCAGACACACACAGTCACTTGCAACTCACGCATTCGGACATTGCCTCTTCTTTTGTAGGCACATCTTGTCTTAATCTTCTCGCTTTCTTCTACTCTGCCCTCGCTGTGTCCTTGGTAGAGGTTCTGGCAACCTTCAGTCTGGCTATATTCCTCTTCTCTTTGATATTGACTCGTTGCCGAGGCTCTTGACATCTTCATCATTGCCTTGTCCACTTTCTGAGCTCTTCCATCACTTTCCATCCACTCTCTGTGCTTTGTGAGATCTTGCTCCATACCCCGTCAAGTCTTGCTCCAGTCTCCACCCAGTCTTGTTCCGAGCTGCCCTCAGCTTTGGGCTTTGACAGCTGGACATCTTCAGCGGTAGGCTGCTTTTCACCATGCGCAACACACATGAATCTTTCCCCTTCTCAGAGACCTACTCCTCGTCAGAGACATCTCTCTGCCGACCGTTGAAGACCCGACGTCTTCTCCGCCATTGTCCTCGCTCTACTCTCCGCTTCGCAAAGCTTCACTTCAAGCGTCCACTTTGGGTCTTGACATTTAGACATATACAATCGGTAAGCTCCATCTACATCATGCTTAAGTCCATAACACCAACATTAACATCTACCTCTGTTCAGAAGACCATCTCTTGTCTTTGGCATCTCTCTATCTGTGGCCGAGGACCCTGAAGAACTCGTACCAATGCGGTCTTCTCCTACTGTTGAGTACTCTCTTCACTTTTGTCTTCTGTCTTCGCAATATTCAGTCTTTGAAGTCCTTCTCGTTACAACATTGTCTTTTTCACAATCTTCTTCCTCTGTAGTCTTTTAGCTGCGCTCTGGGCATAAGAATAAAGTCTAATCTCTCATGCGCAAGGTTTTGCGAGCATAGAATACTTCTGCACTCTATATGCCCTCATACTCTTATCATCGGCATTTCTCCCTCTCCGCGGCTGAGGACCCTGAAAGACCCTTACCACTGTTGAGTCCTCTTTTGCATCTTCCGTCTCCACGGTCTTTCGACTGCGCTCTGGAGAATAAGAAGAAAGTCTGGTCCATCGTACGCAAGGTCTTGCTAGTGTAGGAGACTCCCGCACTCGACACACCCTCGTCCTCAACTGTTCTACTCGGCGCCCTCCTAGCATCTACAATCCCGAAAAACTTTAGGTCTGGGCAAGAGCGCTTAGTTTACTCGACTTTAACTGTCTTTGCCGCCCCTCCAAAGCATTTTGTCACACTCTCAGTCGATTTCCCCGAACACTTTTGACCCTCTGAGACTTTCCATGTTTGAGATGATTGAGCAGCAAGCGCTCTCATTTACCCACCCCCGGACGAAATCGTTACCATTTCTGGCTTTTAGCCTAAAGGTTATATATCAGTTCCCAAGGAGGATAACGAGTGCATTGCCCAAATGCGTTGGTTGGTATTCTTTACCTCTGTGTCAGGGTTGGGGCATCTTCCACTCCAACCTCTCAGAGAGCCGTTACTTGATCAACGGACTTTTCAATGTCTTCGCCGACTAAGCGACGTGTCTCGACTCTTAAAACAAGGCGCTTTGGCTCTAAAGGTCATCTTGAAGACGTGCTCAACACACCGCCATCACCACCAACGCCTCGACACCTCAGCTCCAGTGTAGGGTATGCTATCGATTTCATCTATCGTTCAGACCCGAGTCTCTGGTGGAATAAAGGCCTGGTTGAAGTTTGGTCTTTACTTGTCTGCAGGTCTTGAACATCAACCATTGCTCACACTTTGTGGAAGATGTCATTATCTTGACGCTAGCCAACCCAACCTACCACCCTGCGCTTCTTTCTCCGGACACTGAAGAGGAATGGCATCGTTAGTAGCTATCAAGGCGTGATAGCAGACTACATAAGCCACCTTCATAATCATGCCCGATCTCAGCTTCATTTCAATGGCGGTTGGATTGGCTCCATAATCTTCTGGGACATTTCCCGAGACAACTTCATCAGGACAAGGCTCAAGGTACCCAAGCCTTGGGGAAATTGGAGACTTTGACGTCGAGATGTCTCTACCACGCCCTCCCAGCGGTGAAATACCCTACTACTCGCCTCAGTGTTAATTTGGCATCGATGTGCCAAATAAAAGCGTCGAGAATCTATCCTCTCTATCAAAGTAAGCACGAATACTGGATATACAGATGCGAAACATGGAGCGACGACCACTTTGGCCGTCCTGTTCATTCCTTCTAAACGCAAGACACTTGCTCAAGGAGCCACTTGCTCAAGAAGCCTGACGATGAAAGATACCTCGAACTCGAAAAAAGCTATAGGAGCATCAAAGCTCTTGTCGAGATACTTATGTTTCAGTATTTCGAACTAAGGATAAAGAGTAACTGTGAAGTCTGCAATGAGAAGCTAAGCGGGTCAGAAGACCTAACCTAGGCTTCGAGAAGACTACTCTTTGAACTTTCAACGTGGCCATATTTCTGTCTGAAGTTTGAAGACTGTTCATTGGCTTCAAAAGTCGCATGATAGCTCAGCGCTTCATCTTTTCTACAGCAAGCGCTCACATAACGATGTTCCTGAAGTAAGTCCTGGGCCACAGACAGATTCACCGCCGGAGCGTGTTGCAAGTGTATCAGGGGGTCTCGCAGTATCCGAGACGTCTGAACCATAAATCGTTGGACTGCAGCGAAACGGATGACTCTACCTACTGATACAATCACTTGTGAATGGGCGAGTTCCCTCCTAGCCAATGGAAGGTTCGTCAACAGACATTCATCGCCGGGTCGATGAGTACATCCAGCAGACGGTTCTTGGATCAGCAGCGCATTGGATTCATGCTGCTTACTCAACTCGGGCGATTTGTTCACCTCCGCACGGTCCAATCAGATACTTAATCTCTCTCGATATTATTTGCAAGCACCATGCTAAAGAGCCACGAGGTGATCAATCCATTTGGATCAAGGCGACTAGCCCTCACGCCAGAAGCAGCAATGAATCTCGGATATCAGTATCTTGCCAGCTGCGACTGACCACGCATCAGTACCATTGGCACGCTCGGATGGCCACGATGTTTCTCGCTAAAGCAATTGAAAACTCGCAGCCGTAAAGACCGACAACAAGCAGTGCCGCTCAGACCAAGACCATCAGGGGGAGATGAGCAGTCTGTGGCGGTGACAGAGGCTTGCAAGAAAACACCTTGGCAGAAGCACTGCGTGAATGGTCTCGGGCCCCGGGGTGGCCATAGGCTGCGTCGCTGCAGCATACTCAGCAGCAGGAACGTCGGGCGACAGGATGAAAGGTCTCGGTTTTGTCCCTCTTATCTTAGTCACTTCTCCTGGACTTTGGGCCTCCGTGCGCTTCTTTATACCCAGCTGCTCATGCCTTTGAGGTGGCTCATGGCAGCGTGAAGCGGGTTCTCCTCGCCGAAATGCTTCTCGTGCTTCTCACATCCAATATTCTCTGGATTTGTCTGGGAGTATCTGGTGCATGGGGAAGTTGAATTTTGCGTGGAGGGTATGTATGAGTCGGCAATCTTTTTATTGGTAGACCTCCCACAAGCTGTTGTGTTTGCACGTGTGATTCTGCGGGCAATTCTCCTGGGTAGGACAAGATGACAACCTCATCAGGCTTGAATATTGGCTCCCCAGTGAGGCAGTAGATGGTTGTTCTGTTCTCGTTGGGGTTGAAAGTGTTGCGTGCTTTATGGAAAGTGATGATTTGGCAGTGCTCAACGAGCCGCACGCACTCCCCAGTGAATATTCCCATCTCCGACGGTTGTCATCTAGATGACCCATATCAGAACGATTTATCTTGCGATATGGTTGCGTTCGAGTGTTGTGGAAACTGTGATGGCATTGTTGCTTATATAAATATAATAGAGAATCACCAAGCCGAATGACTCTGTTTTTGATGACTGGTCTGGGCCACTACAGATAGATCCTTCAATTGAGTTCCCTCTGCCAAAGCACGGGAACTGCAATGACTTGCATGGTCTTGTTATATAAGGGAAGCTGGCAAACAACCGTCTTTATAAATTTCTTTATGAGCATGTTGCCAGATAGCCTCAGGGAACTTTGGGGAGACATCTTCGTCACTGGTATACCTTATATAATTAATAGTAATATATTTCTATAATACTCTTTATTATCTACCTAATTGCTATAAATTCTAGTTCTTAGTCTAGAATAGCATTTTAATAATATCAGTAGGCTTCTTAAAGAATATATTACTAACGTCATTACACTAGAAGAGGCTATAATTATATTGAATCGGGCCAATCAGAGCCATTATTCATGCCCTTCGCTACGTGGGGCTAAAATTCGGAAACCCGGAAGGATTTACGTACGGATATATGTGACTGCGGAAATACAAACGAGGCGAAATCCCTTTCAAATTTCCTCCGCTTTGTTCGTTATTGTTTTCTGTAATAAATTAAAATCGTCACAACCAACGATGAACCGTGGCGCAGCAAGAGTGTGTCGTGCTTGCGAGCCATGTCGCCAGCGCAAGATCCGATGCAATGGTCAGCGCCCTTGCGAGAGAGCCTACTGCCAGGCCCATGTCTCTGAGTGCAAGTACCGTACCAAAGCCCGCATTAGGGGCTCTCTCAAGGCCATAATGAGTCACAGTACTGAGGGGGACAACTTGGCGCAGTCGTATGTCTCCTCGACGCCACAGACGATCCCTTTGTCTGCTCATGCCGGACTGGCCGGCGGTGGTGGACCTGCGGCACCAAACCCCGGACCACAAGCCAATGGCTCCTCAAGCCCGGATCACAGCGTCCACAATGGAATTACCGCCACGCATACAGCACCCACGGCAACTGACAGCTCGCAGCTTTTCTACGGTGCGTCGTCCAATTTCGCCTTTCTACACCAGGTCCACCGCGGTATCCTACAGAATACACCCTCTCAAGACCACCCGCGTAACCGTGAGGTCCAAGAAGGCGGGTCGTCGCTTGACATGTTCATGCAGCGAACGCTATTCTTTGGCACACCGTCACGCATCGATGCTGAAGTAGCCCGGCCTTATGAGCCTTTACAACACATACCGCAGGATATGGCTAGAAGCTTTTTAGACCACTTCAAGGATGTATGTCTCTTTCGTCTACCGTTCTTCACTCCACTCGAGTTGGAAAGCCTCTTCCATGATCTGTACTAAGACGACTAGGTTCTCTCTACTAGAATAAGCTTATAGCCATAAGCCTTAACTATAAATAACACTTCTAGCCTATAACTTAAATATTAATACTATAATAACTAACTAATAGCTATAGTATAAAGCTAATATAATAAGAACTTAAATAATAACTCTTTAATTAGCCTTAAAGGTATATAAAAGGCTTTAATCCCTTAGCTAAAAAAGATTAGCTTAATACTATATATATTTTAGATCTTTAAAATAGTAGCTTTAATAAGACTAATCTTTTATTAAAAATATTTTAATTAAACTTATATTAATAACTATATTTATAAGGCTATTATTATACCTTTTATTATAGTAATATATAAAGTAACTTTATAATATAACTATAGCTATAAAAGATTTAATTATAAGGCTATTATAAAGTATATCTTTATATAAGATTTTAATTAATTAAGTAATAAATTCCTTATTTAACTTACTTTATTTAATTATAAGACTATTATTTATATAGTAACTTAATTCCCTATAAATATTATTAATATTACTTAATAAAAAAAGGTATTACTATTTTTTTTATATAACTTAAAAAATTAAAAAAAAATTAAAGTAATTAAAAAACTACTTTAAGGAAACTATATTTAGATTATATTTATATTTAATATATAAATAGTAATTTATTAAAAGGGACTTCTAGATATAATATATAGTAATTAGAATTATTAAAAAATACTAATATATAAAAAAAGCTTAAAGAAAGTTTTATAATAATATATATATTAGTACTACTAGGGCTAAGATAAAAGTTAGACTAGAGAAGGTTTAGGGTAATTAGAAGGTAGTAGTAGTATTAAGTTTATAAGTTAGTTATAAGGTTAGAAAATACACTTTGGTTTTAACATAATGGGTACCGAGACAACAACGGACACGATAACAGCACCATATTGCCTCAGACCAAGGCCGTTTTCCTGGCTGTTTTGGCACTCGGCGCTCTATGCACTTCTCACACCAATGCAGCTGAGATCCTAATCACCAAGGCCAAGTATCACGTGGTTATGTACGACGATGCTGTAACATTGCAGATGCTACAATTCTCGCTCCTCATGTCCGGATACCAGCTAGATATGGGCCGGCCCAACTCTGCGTATCTACATTTAGGCGTGGCATGCCGAAAAGCGTTCGCACTGGGCCTGCACAAGGAAACAGCATCGACAATCGACAGCGAAGAAATCCTGGAAGCGCAACGGGCTACAATATGGAGCTTGTACTGCCACGAAACGTAAGTCAACAACTTGGATGTTGGCACTTGTAACCTTTTCAGTCTAACCGCCAAGCAGGGTGACATCTCTCGTTCTAGGCAGGAAATCCGCCCTCAAGATGAGTGACATCTCTTGCCCCTTGCCTGAGGAACGACCGGAGCTGGTTAGCTTCTGCCGACTCTCCATCATCATTGAAGAGGCTGTGGACAAGATATACAACCGCCGATCCGAATCCCTGCTCCAGCTCTATGAGAAAGCTGAAGGCGTGCACGCTCAACTCCTTCACTATGCAGGCAAGTTCGGCATCGCGTCATCAAGCACTGGTCACAACATGAAGAAGCTTGATGGTATAGGGTCCCTCATACTGCATAGTTGTAAGAAGCCGTGCCCCTTCAAAGTGGGCGAAATCTCCGTCAACTGACTTGGAGGCAGGGTACTATCTTGCCGTCATGCTTGTCTTTAGGCCATTTCTGGTTGCCGACTTTGCGCTGCGTTCTAATGGAAGCTTCAGGCACGAGGAGAGGATGTGGCTGCGACAAGCCTGTAGGTATGCTATCGACGCGGCGCAGGACTCCATCGCTTTCACCAACAGCATGTTCCAGAAACCAGATATAGTGAGCACGGTACGTCAGAGCATCTCTTTGGGGATTTCCCCGGCCTGGTTTCCTAATGTGCTGATGGATGTTGGAGTGCAGAAGGTGCGAATCCATGGCTTCTTCTTCGACGCATGCTGTACTGTCCTTCTCTACGATACTTTGTCCCACCCTTCGAAGTATACATTCAACCTGGAGTATATCCAAACCTCTCTTCGATGCCTGAATGCTATGGTTCACGACGAGCCCATGACGTCAGCAGCGAGTTCAATCGAGAAGATGTTGAAGGCAGTCGAGATGTCCATCGGGCAGCAGCACAACACCTACCATTTCCCATATCTAGCGCAGGATGCCCTCGCAACGCCAGCATCCTCTTGCAGCCCGAGCGCTCAGCCCGAGGGACGTCCACTTCACCGTGTCGACACGCGCTGGCATCCGATGGGCAAAGAAGACATGATACTATTTAGCGACCGTTCTTCATCCCTTCACCAGCCCAGCAGCGACCAAGGTCTGAAGCTTCACGAGTTCCCCATGACAGACTCTGGGGCTATTGAGCACGAGGGAGCAGCACCGCCACTTGATTTCTTCTCTAATTTTAACCTAGATGTCTTTGCAACCGATTTGCTCAATTTTTTCCCTGTCGGTATCACAACACCAGAGGGCGGCGGCACGCCTATGGCTAGAAGGGAGTGATTAGATTACTGATATAGATGAATAATTATGTTATTAACCAGTTAGCTGCTTTCCTTATAATTTGAATCCTCTTAATTAAAATAAAAATAGAAATAAATTAATATTACACTTCAGTCTCTATCTACTCAGCCTAAGAAAAAAAACAGTTAAGGATGTTAAAGTATATGTTAATTCTACCTTTAAGAAGCTGCCCACAACCTTATGTTACAGTTACAGATTCAGTCAAGTTACCGAAATTAGATATTACAGCATTATCACAGCATATTCGGGCGAGCATACTTTACGTCGCTTCCTAGATAACTCGCGCGTCTAAGGTTTCAAAAATTCTCCCCTTTAGGTCTCCGTAATTCCGTCTGTAGTTCCGTCTGTAGTTCCGCCTGTATTTCCGCCTGTATTTCCGCCTGACGTATTGATCCTTACCATTTTCAGCTAGTATGTGCAGTAGTAACCAGTCGGTATCTGAGTTTGTGGGTCATAACTTTCAGTATATCCGTAAAGCCGCTCGGGTGGATTTACACGGGCCGGTCGGACCCCTCGTGGAGTGTCACTGCGAAGAGATGCTAACACCCAGGCATTATTGCTTGTTCCATAAGGGTTTATAAAGAGATGGTGTGTCTGAGGTTTTGTTTTGTTATTTTTGCGTTAGGACTCATTCTTATACTCAACTGATCTTTATTAATTATGGATGCATCTGACAGCGAAAGGACTGTTTACGGCCTTCATGACAACCAACAAGAAGCACAGAAGCGACTCACCGTGTCCTTTCAAGATGTCGGCATAGATGTACACGGCCTGGGCGAGGACTTCGCCTCGACATGCACGTCCGTCATCACCGACTGGATTTCCTTCAAGGCGCACACCTCCAAGCGGGTAGGTGTCTTGACATACCCCTCTAGACTCGGCAAAGATACTGACACTCGATGTAGTCTATTCTCCAGGGAATCTCGGGTCAAGTTCGTCCAGGCGAGATGGTAAGCTGCCACTAATCTCATATGAATAATTGCAGGGCTTTTTCTCTGACGGCCTCTTGTCTTTAGCTCCTTGTCCTTGGAAGGCCGGGCTCCGGTTGCACGTCGCTACTCAAGGTTATCGCTAATCATGTCCATGAGTTCCCTGCGGTCAGAGGTCAGGTTCGCTACGGCAACATGGGTCCGCACCAAGCAAAGGAGTTTCGGCAACACATTGTCATGAACACTGAAGGTTTAAAGAAATAAGCGAAGCAGAGTTCAGTAGGCCATTTTGCTGACGTTTGCTAACTTAGAGGACGAACACTTTCCAACTCTCACGGTCGGGCAGACAATAGGCTTCGCCACAGCCACCAAGCTTCCTTGAACGCGGCCGGAACATCTACAGGACAAGAGTGAGTACGCCTCACAAACAACCGACGCGATCCTCTCATCCCTCGCCATCAGCCATACCAAGGACACCATGGTTGGCAATGAATTCATCAGGGGTGTTTCGGGTGGTGAGCGAAAGAGAGTGTCAGTGGCCGAGGTCATGGCTACGCAGGTAAGCAAGAATCTTGTCCAGCCATTTTTCTCTGAAACGTACGTTTGCAACTAACAAACTCACCAAAGGCGCCGGTACAGTGTTGGGACAACTCTACAAGAGGCCTGGACGCCAGCAACGCCCTGGACTTGGTGCGCGTCCTGCGACGATCAGCAGACGAAGAGCACAAGACCATTGTTGCAACATTGTACCAGGCAGGCAATGGTATCTTTGATCTTTTTGACAAAGTACTGGTGCTCTCTGAGGGGCGAGAGATCTACTACGGTCCTGCCACTGATGCGCGCAAATACTTTGAGGACATGGGATTCGTGTACGCTCCCGGGGCCAACGTCGCCGACTTCCTCACCGCTGTCGCTGTGCCTACTGAGCGGACAATTGCTCCGGGCCGCGAGGGCTCGGTACCAAACACAGCGGAGGAGTTTGAGGCTCGTTACAAATCGAGCCGGCATTTCGAGGACATGATGGGACGGATGACAGCAACCCGTGAGGATGTGCTGGCTCGCGAGGTCGACGACTTGAAGGCCATCCGAGAACTGGAGAAGAACCGCACATTCGGTTTCTTGTCACGAGTTGGGAGCCCATATCACGCTTCCTTCTACAAGCAGGTAATGGCGTTGACCAAAAGGTGTGTTTAGTTTGATTCATCAACGCAAGTTCCAGCCAGAACTAACTTCAAGACAGACAGTTCGAGATTCTCTGGGGAGATCGTTGGTCCAATGCTCTGCAGCTCGCCTCTTCAATCATAATGGCCCTTGTGGTAGGTAGTCTGAACTACAACCTGCCAAGCACCAGCCAGTCCATCTTCACCCGGCCTGGTGCTCTGTTCTTTCCGATCATGCTGTGGGCTATGAATATGATGTCTGAGACAGTCGCGTCCTTCATGGGACGGCCTATCCTGACCAGGCACAAGCGAATGGCTTTCAACCGTCCGGCCGCCTACGCCGTGGCCTGCATTCTCACGGATATACCTGTCGTGTGCTTCATGTATAGCCTTTTTGAGCTAGTGTACTACTTCATGGTCGGATTCCAGAAACATTCCGCTGGCAATTTCTTTACACTATGGTTTGTGTACCTCCTCAACACAGTCTGCTTCACTTCCTTGTATAGAAGCATCGGCGCATGGTGTAGGCATTTTGGTTTAGCCTCACAGCTGAGCGGTTTCGTGACGATGTTGACAATGGTCTATGCTGGTAAGTTCGGCCAATGTCTATTATCCGTGGTCGCAGTCATACTCACACAACATTGTAGGATATCTAATCCCAACTACAAGTATGCACCCATGGTTCCGCTGGATCGCCTGGATCAACCCAGCCACGTACGCGTTCGAGGCAGTCATCGCCAGTGAGATAGGTAGTCGTACCATGGAGTGTGTCGCGCCTCAGCTAGTCCCGCACGGTCCTACTTACGAAGGAAGCACGCATCGCAGCTGCACTGTTCAGGGATCCGCGCAAGGAGACACGATGATCAACGGAGAGGAGTACATTGAGTTCAGGTATGGAGCCACATCCGGCCACATATGGAGGAATGTAGGCATCCTTATCGCTTTCTGGATCTTCTTCGCCATCTCGGCTGCCATCGCTTTTGAAGTCAATCTTCACAGTGGTTCCGGCTCTAAGATCCTATACAGCCGTCGACAATACAAAGCACAGCTCAAGGAGGCCGATGACGTCGAGAAAGCCCAGAAGAAGAGCAATCCCGACGAGGTGGACACCATCTCCACCAGTTCCACAGTCTTCACCTTCAAGGACATCAGTTACTTTGTGCACCATGAAGGTCAAGAGAAGCAGCTATTGCAGAATGTCTCTGGCTATGTAAAACCGGGCCAGTTGGTGGCACTGATGGGGAGTTCCGGCGCTGGAAAAACCACACTCATGGATGTCCTTGCGCAGAGAAAGGACAGCGGCCGCATAGAGGGCAGCATCATAGTGAACGGCATGCCACAGGGCATCAGCTTTCAGCGAACCACGGGATACTGTGAGCAGAACGATGTTCACGAACCAACCGCCACTGTTTTGGAAGCCCTGCTGTTCTCAGCCCGTCTCCGACAGCCCAAGAGCGTCCCGGACTTTGAGAAGCAGGAACATGTCCGGCGCATCATGGATCTTTTGGAGTTTACCGTTTTGCAACATGCTGTTATTGGAATCCCTGGTGAAGGATTGTCTATTGAACAACGCAAGAGGCTGACTCTGGCTGTCGAGCTCGTCGCGAAGCCCTCCTTGCTGTTCCTGGACGAACCTACGTCTGGCCTCGATGGCCAGTCCGCTTACCAGATCTGTCGATTCATGCGGAAGCTGGCGGCCTCAGGCCAGACCGTGATTTGCACAATCCATCAGCCCTCTGCAACTCTGTTTGATAACTTTGACGTTCTTCTCCTTTTGGCAAAGGGAGGGAAAACCACTTACTTCGGTCCCACTGGCGAGAATTCGGCCGTCCTGCTGGACTATTTCGCTCGCAACGGCGCTCCCTGTGAGCCAGGCATGAACCCAGCAGAGCACATTGTCGACGTCGTCCAGGGGCGGTATGGAACGAGCATCGACTGGCCACAGAAATGGCTCGATTCGGAGGAGTTTAGTCAAACCATGGCCGAGCTGACAGCCCTCAATGCCTCAGCTTCAGCAGGGAACGCCGAACACACTGCCGCTGACCGAGAAGAAGACGTGAACGATTTCGCCAACCCTGTCCTCTACCAGATCCGCTTGGTCACCCAACGACAATTGGTGGCTCTCTGGCGGAATCCAGATTATGTTTGGAACAAGATAGGTCTACATGTTACTAATGCTCTGGTTGGCGGCTTTACGTTCTGGCAGATCGGCAATGGTTCCTTTGACTTGCAGCTCCGACTCATGGCGATCTTCAACTTTGTCTTTGTCGCTCCTGGGTGCATCAACCAGCTCCAGCCCTTTTTCATCCGCAATAGGGACCTGTTCGAGACCCGTGAGAAGAAGTCCAAGACATACCACTGGCTCGCCTTTGTCTCGGCACAGCTCATGTCTGAGATTCCTATTTTGATCACCTGCGCCACGGTTTACTTCGCCTGCTGGTACTTCACCGCCGGGTTCCCAGTCAAAGCAAGCGCATCTGGCCAGGTTTATTTCCAGATGATATGTAAGTGCCATCCACCATCATCTCGATGCTTCGAACTGAGACTAATTGACTTGGCAGTATACGAGTTCCTTTATACCTCGATTGGTCAAGTAAGTCCCCAGAAATTTTAAGCTGTCAACAAAACAAATCCACTAACTTGAGCGCTCGCAGGCTATCGCTGCTTACTCTCCAAACGAATACTTCGCCGCACTCGCCAACCCACTCATCCTTGGTGCTGCCCTTATTAGCTTCTGCGGCGTCGTTGTCCCATACTCATTGATACCGACCTTTTGGCGCTACTGGCTCTACTGGCTGAATCCATTCACATACCTGATCGGTGGTCTCTTGGAGCCTGTTGTCTGGAACGTCAAAGTCCAGTGCAAGCCTGAGGAGCTGACTTCCATCCCGCTGCCGGACAACACCACCTGTGGCGACTACATGGCCGATTTCCTCTCCGACAATGCCGGGTATGTGGTCGATGCAGGCAGCACACGCTCGTGCGATTACTGTGCCTATAGCACCGGGGCCGACTACATGAAGAGCATGAACATCAATGCAAGCTACTACGGATGGAGAGATGTAGGTATCCTTTTCACATGTTCTTTTGTGATTTTCATTGCTGACAATGTTATTTATAGGTTGGAATCACGGCGTTGTTCTGTATCAGCTCTTATGCACTTGTCTTTTTGATGATGAAGTTAAGAACTAGAGCAACAAAGACTGCAAATTAAGCCTTAGCTAAGGTAATATATTCTTTTACTTATTAGACTGTATATAGTATGTATTAGTTAGCAGTAGTTAGAACTGCTTGGGGGTTTGTGTTAGTTGGTGTTTGTTATTTACAGTTAAGACTTGCAGCTCAGAGCTTATTCCAGCATATAGAACTTAGTTCCTACTTTACCTTATATAATATATAAGTAAATATCAATAGGTTTTAATCTTTATTACACTCTAAGATTTATCAATATAGTTTATATTATAATTTAGTATTTATTATGCCATACAGCCTGATCTATACCTAACATTCTACTAAGACTAAGCGGTCTAGAAGACTTTTACTTCTGCAAGCCACATAAGCCAATATCATCCAACTTCAAAAAGCATAATTATTCTTACTAGGAAACTACTTTGCAATAACATTTCAGTAGATCATCACTTACGACATCGTTGAGAAAGTGATTGCCAATCACTTTGAAGGGCACATCAAACGAAACCACGACATCTGTGATACGCAGGACAGTCCTACGACGTTCGCATCGACAAGTCCCTAAAAGTCAACGCATATGGGCAATATACTTGTTGCCCTCCCTTGTGCTTGGTGAGTTTTATAGTGGATCCTTCTGATCTAGTGTCAGCGGAAGCAAGGAGTATATGCCTATGTGTGTTGATTTGTCTCCCCTGCTATTACGCTAGGGTTGAACTAGTTTCCATGCCGTCGAGCTCATCATCATCTGTCTTCTGACCCATCACATACAAACGCGAACCAGATTTTGCTCAGGGCACTTACATGTTTACGGCAATACTACCCAGCATCAGCCTCCACCTACCCCAGAAGTCAACTTGGACGACGATAACTTCATGGGGCCGACACCTGCACTACAACGTTACCTACTACCAAAGCACTTCAGAGCTCTTCTGTAAGAGAAAGCTTGGCTATCATGGATGCAACAGATTGCACCAAGAAGGGGACTTTGGCCTCAGGATCTATATCCTGGATTCGCATTGGTGATCGAGGGTAGTGACAAATGCGAGGATAACATGTATCTGTCGAAGCTTTGGGCTTGCATGACGATCCGAAATTGATATAGGGAAAGTGGAAATATAGGGCATAGATCAATCTTACAGTAGTTCAAAACATGAGTCACTCTTTTGTCCATTCCTCCCTTCAATTTGCATCTAATACTGATGCGATCTCTATCGTTTTGTTCAATACAGTAGCTAGTTTCAAGGGAGGCAATATCTATCTTCAGTCCATCTTGACAAGGCGAAGCGATTACCAAAGGGCTCAATGCCTGCGACGGCCTTCGTTAGCCTCGATTGGTTCATGTTCACGGAGCAGATCGAGGGAATCTCACCTGAAACTCATTCTCGCCATTGTAACTCATGATCATCCTTCAATATCTGGCCCCCCTTCTCATTCTAGCCTATGAATAACCGCTTGTGATGGCCATCAGCTTCTTCCCTGGTAATTTGCCCAGGAAGACTGAGATATCGGCTGGATAATAAATTGGCTTGTATGTATGAAGGTTACTTCGAGAATCTGCCTAGAGTCTTTTGCAGAATCTTGCAAACTCGGCACGAAGAACTTTGCATCACCTGATCTCCCCATTGTAGGGAATACTATACATCTTAACGGACACCCAATCAGTCGGCAGATTACTCTGATTATTCTTGATCTTGATCCTTTGACTTGAGCTGTCTTTGAGGGTTGAATGTAGGCTAGTGACGCCCCCTCTTTGTGTATACCCGCCGTTGAGCTCAATCATGAGATCACTCGGCTTCATCAGCATCCCTATACTTATATATTTTCCGTTATATAGTTATCTTTAATATTGCCTTTGCGTAACTTATATCTTAGCTTAAAGAAGTTCTCCACCTTGTTCTCTAGCTTTATCCTATATCTAATCATTCTTACTTCCCTTTCCAATTTCCTTGGCCATCTCTAAGCCAGGTTGATCTCCTGTTTCTTCATCGGCCCCTTGAGGCGTGAGTTTCAGCCATAGGATCCAACCGACCATTAAAGCCACAGTAAGAGGAGCGACTATCGCAAAATAGATCCAGATCTGCTGGCCATTACTTTCGAACTTGAACATATTAGTTGAGAACACTGTAGCAACAAAGGCGCCTGGCAGAAATAAAATCGTTAGAATTGATAGGGTTTTCATTTCTTTCGAATCTCGAAGAGCTTCTCCTGCTAGCCTGGACTGCACGAAACTGTCTTGTTGTGTAATCAGGTTGAACAACTGCGTACTTTGCTTAGTCCCTGTGTTCAGATTGTATAGCTTTGTGAGACTTACAACATTCCTTTGGCTCTCAATCGTCCCTGGTAGAGCCTCAATATCAAGGTCCAAGCCTTTGGACATTTTGGAATACAAATCCATCATGACTGCTAGTTCGTAATCGCTCCGGGCGTCTTTTTGGGGATAGGTTTGGATATCATCATCCTTGAGACTCCGCTGTCGGCGAAGCTCTACGAGTTTCTGCAGGCCTTCTCGGATTTGGTTTCCGAGATCTTCCTCGAAACTCCGCCGTCGACGAAGATCTGCGAGTGTCCTACTGCACTCGTGAAGTACCTTGCTTGATTTTTTATAGAGCTTGGTGGCCTTCTCCAACTTGCTGTCCTGCTCATATTGAGAAGAGAGATCTTTGTCCACCTCCGCAATTTTCTCTTGGACATCCTTCAGTGTCTTTAAGGTCTCTGCGAAATGTACCTTGAATAGCTGGATGGGTAATAAACTCTGATGACGTCCATGTTTGCCGGCAAGTTTTTGGACCTCAGATAAAACAGTCGAAAGGTCTACGCCTGCATCTGTTTGGATAACCCCGGAAAGCCTACTGGTATGGCGTTTCATATCTAAGTCTGTCATGGAGTAGAGGACCAGTGACCAGAACCCACTAGTATAAAAGGGAGTTTGAGCAATATACACTGGAAATATGGTTAGTAGTGGTTCTAAAGACAGTCTCACAGAAGAAATCGTGCATACCGTTCCGGACTTTACTGCCATCTCCATCGGTAGATATTTGGCAGCTGCCACGATCATGGCTTCGGGAAATTTCCAAGTCCCCTGGGAGTGGTATGAAACTCGATAATACCTCAACTCGAGGTTCACTAAGAAGATGCTTTATCTTGGACGTGGTAAGGCTCTTCTCGCTTGACTGCCTCGCACTTATTGGGTCAGATACTGAGTAGTTACGCGTCAACTGCGGAGGATACTTACATCAAGTTATAGAATTCATTGTCCCCAGACTGTTCATTCAGGATTCTCTTGTTGCCATCTTTGTCGATGGATACTACGGGTGGTTTCTATTATAATTAGCCCAGGTCTAGGTTCAAAGAGAAACAAACACCTTACCAGGGATTTAAAAATCCAAGAGAAGTCTTTTTCCAGATCTTCTTTTGCCAGTACATCCGGCAACCTAGTTTGCGCTTCTACAGGAGGACGCATGCCCCATACATCAATAAACCTGGTTTCACTCTTGCTATCCACTAGGATGCCCGGCTCAACAAGCCCACTGGCAGCTTGCTGCTGAATAGTTTCTTCTTGCTTCTGATTCTCCCAGTCAGAGGTCACTGTCGTCAGCGGTCCAATAGCGGCCAATGACGAGAGGTCAATCGAACCCAGAGCATTTGAGTTGGGATGTTGCATTCCAGGGGGCCATTTGGGGGGTGCAGGGATATTGAGAATGATCGGGTCCTCTTCACTATGCTGTAGCCCGGCTTGTATATCTCGAAATAAGAATCCGGAAACTTCTGCTTCGATATCGAATTTTGCGCTGAAGGAATCACCAGTACTTCGTTTCAGCAGAACGGCTGACTGAAGATACGCTGGAATACCTGAATGGAGAGTTGAATTTTCAGTCAACCTCCAGATCACAGTGTTGAAAGAACCGTAATTCCTTCCTCTTATCGACTGCATACCATCGATAGTGACACTGTCGGTTTTTTTCTGCACAGTTCTGTCGCTCAAACCCATTCCTACTCCTGCATTTACTCCAGCTTCTATGTCGCTGCTGACTGTAGTTTCCTGGGTACTGCGTTCCTATAATATGTAAGTATGACAAGTAGACGGTATAGAGCAAGTTCCAGGGGAGGCTTACAATTTGAGAACTGCCATCGGGGGCAATATTGGCGACGATCGGATCGCTGTTCTCTTCATAAAACTGGACCGTGATCTTTACCGATTTAATCCGACCGTTCAACCTCTCAGCTGAAAATCTGAATTTGAAAAGTAGTAACGTAGCCGGCTCCTTGTCTGGACTCATGGAACCATGAATAGTGCCTAGAAGATTCACTTGGATACGACATGGTGATGCACGGTCCACGATACCCATTCGCCGAAAAGGAGCACCGGGATCATTACGAACCATGATACTGATACTGCCAAGTGGGCAGGGCTAAGGGATTTAGAGATCAAGGTGTGGATGAGTGACTAAAGATTACCTCGACAGGTCATGTTTGAGGGATTAAAAGAGAAGGAACAGAAAATGACAATGAGGGGGTTGCGGCTGGGATCATTGTCTAATGTTTATCAGTATGTATCATTGGTTAGAAGCAGTGATTCGCAATGGAGGCCTATCACAACTGCAGCAGCGACGTGGTAAGCGCCGTGGCGCCTCAATGCCAAGGCAAATGTCTGATTAACGTTGTGGGGCCGCCCGGGCCGCTACGAGGAGGTTACCCTAAGCATCTTTGGTATCAACTTAGCTCAATCGATCACGTTCTTCCAGCGGTGTCATTCTCGTGGAAGCCAAGGTCTCATATCTGTCTCGCTTCACGAGCCTTCCATTGAAGCAAAGAAGCAGACTTGCAGCAGCAGATGTAGTCTTTGAAAGGAAAACAAGTGTACTGCTTCTGATCTGGTGGGTCTGTAGAGGCTGGTAAGATTATCAGGAGTCTGATGTCCTCTTTGCCTTGTGAGGATCTAGTTTGGCAAGCAAGCTTAACTCAAGCCTGCAATGCTAAAAGTGCCCTTTACAGCATCAACGCGTGGCATGGATACTAAAGAACAAAAGGAGTCAAGTACTTTCGGCCAGGCTCAGGGTACTCTTTACTTAATTTATCATGGCATTGTCTTCTGAAGTAAGAATGCTCTTACTGCAAATGGATACAACATCACCAAAGACCTTGTCGCGAGAGTCAAGCAAACCTGGAGAGTGCTAACGAATCTCAAATGCAGCGACATCCAGCGACAAGATCCACCCGTCTCGTCCTGTCTTGGTCTCCTTGTGCGATCGTGGCGGCAGATGGACTTCTTGTGCGCTATCGATATCGCATTCATTCCGTTGCGCCACAAACTTCTCCATCTACACTGCATCTATGTCTTGATTCACGGTGTACACTATTACACGCTGGGTATTCGCGTGGAGCAAGATGTCAACTGCTTGACCTCTCTCCTCCGCCCCAGCCCTTGCGTCCTCCGCTGTAGTCTCCATCCACTCTCTCGCCCGTAAGAGGACTGAGTTCCAGCTCGTCTCCCGCCGGTGGTGCTGTTGAGCGTTGGTGTGATTGGACGCTGAGAATCACTAGCTTCATGACCTAATTTCTGCATTCGTTTCGGCATGGTGGATATGGCGAGGGCGCTCTCGGTTCGAGCTAGATTTCCGAGGTGTTGGCGGGTTAAAGGTTGATGGGTTTAGTAGTGTTTGCGGGCTGTGCCTGGGATAGACTGGGCGCCTCGAATGTCGGCGACTATCTGTTGGGACAGTCAGTGGACTGGAGATGTGTAGTCTGGTCTAGAGACAGGTCTTGAAGTGCAGGTGGAGATAGCAGTAAATATATATTGAAAATTGAGAAGGATATCTACTCTAACAACAGGTGGACTATTTAAAATGGTCTACGGAGACTCGAAACTGTTGTTTTATCCATATTCTTACAGGTGAGTGGAAAATCAATCAGCCAGTAATTGGCGAGCCAGTTCGAAATCCATATTTTTGCGAACGACGGGGTAAGCAGACAACCATAAGGACCGCATCTATTGATGTAATGAATTAGCCAGGCGTCTCAAACAAACAGCAGCATATCAGCCTGCACCCAGATAATATTGCCAATGCTTACTCTTTGTTATTCCAGAAATGTTCCATCAGTATTCTCATTCGTCGAACGATCGAGTCTAGAAGTATGCGGTTGTAGTCTTTCCATTCTTTCTGAAGATTGGGGATCGTGACGCCAGCACCGTTGGTCGCGTACCAGGTGTCGAAATCACCCATATGGTCATAGATGGCTTCGTAGACGGCGCAGTACTTATCCCATACTTGTTGGTTGTTAAGATAATTGAAAACCATTCCTGATATAAGGTATTAGCAAATCATGGATTGCTGGCCACAGCTCTCAAAGAAGCCGGACAAAGCTTGGTGAGGGACTGGGAGGGGACGCCTACCCATTTCTTTGACATGTTGGAGTTGCTCATCGGACGACATGCGGTCGTATTTGTCAGGATCAGTGGGATTAACTCCGGTGAACATCTAAATATCCAAGTTAGCCGGTGTTGAAAAATGCAAAAAGAAGGAAACTGTTCACTTACACATCCCTTCTTCAGATTGGGCCTGGCTAGGAAAAGAGTCAATCTGTCAAGATGCGATGCGCTACCCAGCTCTGAAAGTAATATTTCTGCAAAAGAAGCGAGTATTATCTTGGGTTTTTGGGCTAAGTTGATCTTCCAGTTCGGGTTGGTCTTTTTGTTCCTGACCCATTCGCGTGTCCAACTACAGGGGACTTTAGGCTGCGGGTTTGTAGGCATGGGTTCCTGGTTGCGAACGTAACCTTTATCAAGCCAATAATTGAAGAAGTCTCCGATCACCTGGCCCTCGAATACGTGCTCAGCTGCTCTGTGTTAGCGCAATATTCTCTAGTCTATCAGCAGTATTGGTAACTTACTCTGGTAATCGGCTCGGACCTGTGAAACAACGCCTGTATGCTTATCCTTCACCCAAACCTTGTCGGCCTTAGATAAACCTTTAACTCCCCACCAGTGGCAGAAATCGGAGGTATTTCCCCAATATCGAGAGACGGAATCCCATTTCCCTCTCTGAATCCCCTCCCAGGGATAGAAAGGGTCACTAGGGAATGCTGGGTACTGGTAAGGGGATCGAAGTCCCTCCTTGTCGTTGGGGCCATCAGGACACACACTTACTTCCTTGGTCATCATGGTAGCCGATCCAACCTTTCGACGATGCAACTTGTGTGCAGGGGACTCGGGTACGGGCAGGGCCTCCGTATCATGATTTCTTTCGTCTTCACCTCGAGCATGGTTTACCTTCAGGGTGCCCAGGTACCTGTTGACATTGGTCCGCCAATCTGGGAAGTCGCCGAGGCTATCGCAATCAGGACAAGGTGGTATGTCTGAAAACCCCCACTTCTGTTGCATATTAACACAACCACAGCACAGATCGCTTGACTCCTCGCCGAAGTCACGACAACCTTCGCAGTTGACGCAGTTCAGTTTTGGCTGGCCATTGCCCAATTCCTCATCAAGGCCAAGGTTGCCCTTGGTTATGGTTACACCCGGAAGTATATCCCAGCCATACAACTGCTTGGATTGTCGGCGAGCAAGAGACATCAGGCGTGTTTCGTCTTCTGCTGCATCAGATAGAAGAGTCTCGTTAAAGTCTGGGTCAGAGGACAACGGATTTGGCGTGCGCTTAGACCTGGAAGCAGTAGAAATATCGGCGTTTTTGAAGCATTGCGCTCCATTTTCTGGCGTTTGCTATAGAAGTGTGAGAAAACAGTAGATAAAAAACAGGAAAATACGACTTACCGTCTCTGAAACAAGACGAGCAGAGCCCTCTAGCGCGTCCCAGCCGATGGACTCCCTACACCACAAGAGACTAGATTAGACCTGAATAGAGAAAGAGCAAAACGCATGTCGTTCAGGGACTCACGCATTGTTTGCCAGTTGGAGGATATCGGTTCTAACAGTCGTTAGATCAAAGTATGTTCCGCACCGGGTATAGAACTTACGAGAGTTCGTACTTGGCGCACGACTCATCCGAATTTTTCTTACTCGGGCCGAAGGTGAAAGTTGATAAGGTGCTGTAGGAGAGGGAGAGCTGAGGCAATGTCAGAGGCGCTGACTCCTGCTTGTCATGAGATGGAACGAAACGCTTCCACTTACATTTGGCAATCCACTTTCGACATGAAATAGGTCTCTGTACAGGAAAAACTCGATGTTGAGGCCAAACGTAACCTGACTGCCGATTGTAATCGCGCCACCGTTTTCAGGAGAGCCGTAAAGCACATTGTTGCTACCCAACTCGAACTGGTCCTTCTTGCGCTTGTTCCCAAACTTATCCGGGTCGTTGTGGTCGTCCTTGACAGGAAAATCCGCCTGGAACTTTCCAAAGTCAGAGACAACACGAGCACTCAGACGTCCGTTGAAAGATGCAGCGGGGTTTTCGTTGTCGCGGTCAGTACCGTTGAATGTAGCAAGATGGTAAGTAACATCATAATACGGCTGGAATGAAGCCAAGCCACTGGTATGGCCTGCATTGATAACGTGGCCATCAAGATTGACTCTGCTGTCTTTGTCCAAAGTGGCAGGGTTTCCCTTGCCTGCTTTCGTAACATCAACGGTACCGATACCGCCAAAACCGAAGGTCATGTCGCTCTGGCCTCGAACTTGGAGAAATCCATGAGATTGTTTGGCGTCCCAGGATCCGCCTTTTTCTGTTCCCTGTACCAGAGTCAGACGCTTATTCGCTAACTCACAGAAGCAGAGGGTACTGAACTTACAATTAAAGAGAATCCGTAGTAGAAGGAAGCATCAATTTCGCCATTGACATAAGCACCGAAGCCTTCGCTATAATCGGTTCCATTGATGGCGCACCCATCAACAGTCTGCCAGTAAAGCGGTGCACTCAAATCCTTCTTGATCTTGGTGGCAGATCCCGGATCAAACTTGAACTTGTCTGTGTCGTCGTAGACAGAGTTCCATTCAAGGTCAGATGGTGCAAAGAATCGCTCGTCGAGATGCTGTAAATCTCGAGACTGGATACCAGGACGATCGACTAGCTGGTCCCAGTACCCAGGAGTGTTGGAGTAGTCCATGCGGATGCTGGTGTTGTTGGAGTCCCGGCGCATGAGCTTGAAGTTGAAATCGAAGGAAAAGTCGAAAACCTGGGAGAAGCGTTGGTGATGCGAGAATGCCTCGGGAATAGATTGGTCTGCGCTACATCAGATGACTGGAACGGATAGCAACGGGCGAAGTCCTTACTTTTGGATGCCGTGAGAGAGATGGCCCGAACAAGCTGGTTTGGAGCGCACTACATAAGGTGGTTAAGTCTTGTTTTTCCAAAGAAGATGATGTTGATACATACGCTATCAGGCATCTCGACAATAGTTCCCTCGATGCCACGCTCCATGATCTGGTAGCACCCTTCCAGATCGCCACTAACACATGTAACACGCGCAGTACGAGCAGCATCTTTGGGAAGATCGAGGACATCCTCGGGACAGTCGAGGAAGACAAACGGCTCGGGCTGGCCGTCTCGTTTGCGGAGGCTGCTGACGACATGCGAGTCACCCGCCAAAAGAAGGAAGCCAAAGGCAGATGAGGTAGGATCAGTTCCGTCAGAACCTCCAAATGTTATCAAACCGTACGATGGCTTGCTTCCAGACGCAGGGAGATACTGCTTGGGGAACAGCTTATCCAAGTCGACTAGGTCAAAGTCGCTGTCTACACTTTCGAGCAAGGAAGGATCTGACACAGCGCGGAGCGACTCAAGGCTGCTATCGTCGAGGTCGATAGCCCAGATCATTACTCCAGACAGTCCTATCTTATTGGCATAGTCGATCTTGGCCTGGATAGTTGACGGATCATCATAGCTAGCGAAGCGTTAATGATTTAGGCATTTGCTGGGACTGGGTACTCACGAAATCCAGCTGTTCCCAGCGTAGACCAGATATCGCGCAGCTGCCTCTTTGTCCAGGTATGAAGTGGCGCCAGTGCTTCTCAAGATATCCTTGACCTCTAGATTCCATTGTCTTAGCTTGTTCCAACAAATTCATTTGCAGAGCTGGCCTCTCCTACCTTTGTAGGACAGGATTCCTGCCGTATTTGTACAAGGTCCCGCAGCGCCGGGACCAGTAAAGGCGCAGCCCGGCTTCCAACACGAGCTTGAAGCGAGAGTAAACGATCGGCCGTAGAAGCCCAAGCCCAAAACAATGCTTGAAGGTTTTACATCAACGCGCCAGAACTGTCATCAATCAGCGATGATTTGCGGGTAGGCGATTCTTGGCAGAAACACTTACCAGATCGAGAGCAAGGTCGATCTCCGTCAGGTTAGTATGGGAGAGAATATGTTTGCCAATTGGGTTGTCTCCATCCCAAACACCATGAAGATCATATGACATGAGGTTGATCCAATCAACATGTTCTGACATGTTCTTGACATCGAAATGGCGAAGGTACCAGTAAGAGGTAGGGGCTGTGAAAGTTGAGATATAATCTCGTCCGCTCGTAGCAAAAGCCTCACGAAGCTCTTTGAGAAGTGCAGTATAGTTATCTCCATCCTTGTCAGAGCCACCACGGTCCTTGGCTCCGGGATACTCCCAATCTATGCTGAGTTAGTAACGCCATGTAAATCATACCTATGCCCTCAAAACAAGGCGTGGCAGTAAAGTAGCTGAGACGTACCGAAGTCTGACGAGACAAGTAGAATTAGTAAAACAAGATATGTCAGGAAGAAACTGAACAATTGACTTACCAACCCCATCATAACCGTATTCTGACAAGAACCCCAAGAGGTTACGGATGAATGTTGCACGATTCGCTTGACTGGATACCATGGTGGGAAATACGCTCTGCCAAGGGCCGGGATCGTTAAAAGTCCAGCCTCCCAATGCAATCATGATCTTCAGCCCCGGGTTCCGGGCCTTCAGTTCACCAACGTTCCTATACACATCTGAACTCAGACCATCCATGTTTGTGACACGAAAATTCGAGTCGATGTATGCAAAAGATACAATGAGATGCGTGAGGTAGTTCACAGGGATTGAACCAATACCCATCTTACCGCACGCATGCTGATCGTTCCATGCTTCCCAATAACCAACTACACGTTTCCGAACGTTTGTAGGTGATGACTTGGGCTTAGGCTGGCTGCAGTTCGATTGGCAAGACTTACCACAGAACTCTGAAGTAGTTCCACAGAAGCCATACTGAGAGCAACATACATTCAGAGGGCAAGTCTGGCCTGGCTTAGCAGCGTTGACACCACAGTCAGCTTTGGCGTCACAGTGAGATTGACAGCCTTTGCCGCAGTATTTGTCTCCAAAGCCGCACCAGCCATCCTTACCACAACAAGCCTTGTTGGAGCAGGGCTTGTCTGGACCGCAGCTGAAGTCTCCAGAGCCAGACGCACCGGCGGCTGCGCTCTGCTCTCGTGGCACAAGAGATCTGGAAAAGATAGACTCAACATTCTCTACGTCAACTGACGCGCAGAGAATGGGAAAGATACAAAGATTGAGTGCAAAAAAGAAAAGATAGACAAGGAGTGCTGGCGGCTTCCTGGAAGCTGCCATGGTGAAAAAAGGAACTAGTTGTAGCGAGCGAGTGTTGACAGTTTTTTTCATGAACAATTCAATCCGAGAAGAAGGGGAAATCATATAGAAACCTCGAGCAAAGATTGAGTTCCTAAATCAACATCTTGCTAGCTAAACGCCCTTAGGCAAATGTCAGACCATCCGGCGCGCTCCTTCAGCATCGGATAAGGCGGCAAGCACGATGTCGTTGAAATGATCAGGGGTATTTGTGGTGCTGAAAATCACGATTTCCAATAAAGCCGTAACTTGACGCTGTATGCACGGAAAGCACTCGACCGAGTGAGCAGTCCTCGGGGTGAGGAAAAACAGCGGAACGGCTTACACCAAAAATCGCTGATCTCCCACCAAAGCCCGTCCGCTGTATTACCTCACCCCCTAGGCAGTCTAGCTGAATGAAGTTGTTCAGGGTCTCGACTGGGGCTGCGGCCCCATCGGCTGAACAAGTGTTACGGGGAATGATCCTTCGGAGATTACTGGAACGGGAAGAGATTTGCAAAAACAAGTTGATAAAAATGTCTTGCGCCAACAGATAAGTCGGGCCGGGGATGGCGCATGGACAGCAAGGGATATGTAAACGTGCATAAGTTGCAACAGAACTAACAACCAACAACCAACAAGTGGAGTCTGAGGGAAGTAGAACTAACAACCAACAACCGTGAAATTTTATCTCATGGGGCCTGAAGGTCACCTCGCCTACGAATTGGCTATTCCTTAGCCCTGGGAGTTGTCAGTGCAGCAGCAATTGTCTTGGCACATGTTGCCGTCTAACCGTCGCCCTCGGTCCCGAGCTGCGTCCAAGCACCTTTGCGACAGCTACTGCAATGATGCAAGCACGGAACTGCATTGCGGCTGGTACTTGCAATTATAAAATTTAATTTAAGCTAAATGACTCACTCTAACCTTGGTGTCTCATTTCCATACAATCACATGTCGACATGACCCATCCCGTCCCTCTTGTGCTTTCACTAACTCACGTTCACCCCCAACCAACTATTTTACTCAAGCTTAGTTTTTGCACCGACTATACATCCTTCTCTCGTCTTTCTAGGACAAGACTTCTTTCCCCGGTCTCAATTGTCCGAGCTTTTATTCACTGGCTGCCAAAATGCGGCCTATTCTCTTCTACCCGGCCATCATTGGTGGAGTGTTGTCGAGCGTTATCTCAGGAGCGACAACCTGTACTCAGTATACAGTTCAAGAGAAAGACACCTGCCGTAGCATCGCCAACGCATCCAAGGTCACCTACGCCCAGCTTCTGTCGTGGAATCCAAGCCTTGACGTCACTTGCGGGTAAGTGTGAAGGATGCCATGAATATTCCAGAGAGCTAAGCATATATATAGAAACTTGAGCAAGCAGAAAGATGGCAAAATCTGCATCAGCAATCCGCTTGGTAACTTTGCTCTTCCCAGCAGCTCAAAGCCAGTGGCTACTCTCATCACTACAGAAGCGTATGTAAGATTTGTCCATCGCATAATTTATAGACTGACAGTTGTATAGCCCCGTGCCTTCTCCGACTGGACAAGGTACTAACGCCCATTGTGGTGAGTGGTATCAGGTAGCTCTCGGCGACGATTGCTCGATGATCGCAACCAATCACAGCATTACGAGGAAAGACTTGTATGGTATCCCTTACTGCTTCCAAATTTCTTCATGAGCTAACGTAATGCTTTACAGGCTGTTTCTGAACCCAGAACTCTTCGACAACTGCACCAACCTGCTGGCCGACGTCTATTACTGTGTCCAGCCGGTTGGTTATATTTCTACATATCCCGGATATGATGGCTCCTCTACAAGACCGCCCATCAAGCCCGTGCCCGCCACAATGCTCCCTAATCCGGATCGCCCAGCAAAAACCAACAGCTCAAATATTCAGATAATTCCTATTGCTAACGGAACTCGTCTAGACTGTTACAAGTAGGCCATGCACATTTAAAAGACACTGCTTTGATGGCTAACTACGGTTTAGGTACATTTATTTCACGAATCTGACCGAAAGTGCTGCTGCGGATTGTTGGAGTTTAAGCAGGCTTTTTGGCCAATCCCCACAGGTAAGGTCATGCCTAAGGCAACTGGTACTGGAATGATATAATGTACTAGGTCTGACAATCAACAGGACTTTATTCTCTGGAACCCGTCATTAGCAAGTTCCAAAGATACAGAGACATTTGCTTTGACAACAGCCAGCCCTGTAGCAAACCCATATGCTTATCCATGCACCGTCTCAGCCAACTCGTCATATTGTGTGATGCTGGCCTCCCCTACACCAGGTAAGTATCTTTCTCCAGTATATAGATGTCCACGGCGATGCTGACTGGTAGCTTTTATAGAGCCGGAACAAGATTTCGTACCTCCTAGCCCTCTTGCAGCTGGAACCCCAGCCAATTGCACAAGATACCATCAGGTTCAATCCTACAACACCTGTGAGAACATCCTGGCTCAGTTCTACCTTGATATTGAACAGTTCTATGCCATGAATCCAACAATTGGTAAGGACTGTGCTGGGCTTGCAATGGGTACATATTATTGCATATCAATTTGGCCAAACGGTCGTCCGTCTCCAGTCCCTGAGGACGAAGACGATGACGATGACGGCCTCACTACGTCCGTTGTTTCCAGCACCAATGTCGCTTCCGTCACAGGCACAACGGCATCCACACCGTCACCCATTCAGACTGGCATGGTATCGAACTGTAACAAATTCTACAACGTGCAGGATGGCGATGGCTGCTGGGCCATTTCTCATGACAACAACATCAATCTTGATGACTTCTATAAGTGGAATCCTGCTGTTGGGAAGGACTGTTCTACTTTACAGCCCAGGTTCTACGTTTGTGTCGGGACTCAAGCCAGTAAGACGTCAGTCTCAACTCACACAACGACTCATACAACGAAAACCTCGACCTCAGGTGGCATCCCTACACCAACACCGACGCAAACTGGTATGGTTAAGGGCTGCAAGGCGTTCTACGAAGTACAAAAGGGCGACGGTTGTTGGGCCATTGCGAACAACTACAAGATCAAGCTTGACGATTTCTATAAGTGGAATCCTGCTGTTAAGACTGATTGCTCTGGACTACAGCCAAATTACAATGTCTGTGTTGGTGTGTAGATATGCGTTTTATATCGCAGGAGTGTCTGGGACCTTAACTATGGGTATCTATTATTTCTTTAAGTAGTTAGGTTGTATTTTATTTATTCCATGTCAATTTTGCTCCGCATTTAGTATAGCCACACAGGTGTTGATGTAATAAACCTCGTAAATTGCCGTCGCGCGCAGGGATCCACCCAATACATAAATAAGGACAAGAATGCCCAGTTTTGATCTTTAAGCACTCCACCCTGACCAACCCATCTTCGAGAAAATGGCTTCTTCAACGCCAGATATTTCTGTTATCCTACTAAAGTTACCTAAAGAAATACACAACGCTATCTATAATTTTTTGGAAAGCGATGACATCAAGAACCTACGCTTGACATGCTCGGCGATAGCAAAGCTTATCCCTCTGAGTTTCGACCGTATTTTCATCTCAGCCAACTCTTTCAACCTTAAGGTTTTCCACGCAATTGCAGACCACAATACTCTTCGTCACCAAGTTTCTGAGATTGTATGGGATGATGCGCGCCTACGCAGTGGGCCAGAGCTGGAAGAAGAGCGAGAGAATTATCGACATAATGGCGATGGCGACCGTGCAGTAACTGAAAATGGGTGTCCGCTCTGGTTTAAAATGGGCACCCACTATCACTATCAAGACCGCGAGGACTTCCCTTCTGATTATGGGTTTCCTGATGATCTCTTGAGCCTGGATGAGTCTTGGGCTTACTATAAAACACTACTAGAAGACCAGCGCCAGGTTATCGCATCCAATGCCGATATCGAAGCTTTCAAGCGTGGGCTGCGACGTTTTCCCTCCTTGAAACGAGTCACTGTCACACCTGCGACTCATGGACGCTTAGGAAAGCCACTCTACAGGACACCCATGATCAGAGCATTTCCTCGCGGCTTTGATTACCCTTTACCTGAAGCATGGCCTTGCTATAAACGATCAATGCCGATTGATGCGCTTCCATGGATGTCTCAGGAGGACCTCCCCTATCAGCAGACTTATGGTCGCGAATGTACTGCTGAGGCTTACAGAGCCAGATGGCGAGGGTATCGGATGGTGCTGCGAGGATTGGTTGAGTACGGCAATCATCATGTCACAGAACTTAAGATCGGAGGCAATGAAATTCAGTCTGGGCTAAACTGTCGTATATTCGACCAACGGTGTGTCGAGTATGACGATCTAGTTGCCTTAATAAAGCGCCCTGGGTTTCGATACCTAAGCCTTGATCTTTTCACAGGCCTTCTTGAGCATTGGGACTGGGACTCATATAAAAGCGGACTATTGCACGATGCATTAGCTGAAGCAAAGGATATCCAACATATAAGTATATGCAGTACTACAGATACTGCCGAAGGGTATCCCCAGCAACTTCAACCAGATGAAATAGAGGAAAATCTAGTTCCACTCCAAACGATCTTTCCGATCGATCACTGGCCAAACCTTCGACATTTTGGTATATCTCATATGCTGGTACAGCTCGATGACTTGATAGACCTTCTTGCAGCTTTACCACAATCGCTACGATCCGTCGAGCTTAGGCACTTGGCTTGGGGAGATGATCACGGCTACGATGACCTCATTCGTCAAATGCGCCATGCTCTGGACTGGCGCTCGAGACCAACGGAAGAGAGACCTACTGTACACTTGGTAGCTTCTGCCTCCGGCAATATAGGGCAGGGAAGGTTTGTTGAGGTCGATGAGGCAGTCTATTCATTTTTGTATGGGGAGGGAATCAATCCTTTCCAGGATAATCCACAGACTATTTATCCTGGATATGGGGGTGTCATGCGGGATATGTTTGACCTCAAGCTCAAGACTCCCTTCTAGCTTCCTAATACATAGCTCTATAGTAGGATTTTCTAAGAGCTATAAAAGTCTGTTACTGAACATTACCTTTTGCCTTTTAATTTATCTATAATGCTTTCGTTAGACAGGTTACTTTTATATATTATGCTATTTCTAATAATTAGTCCTGGGACATGTGTAAGCAGGATGCCGTGTTCGCTCGTCGTCTCAGAGTCCAGCAGGCCTACCACTCTCACCACATGGATGTTTTTGCAGATGCCTAAGAGCCTTGAGGCCGATATGGCTCGGGATGAGGTGGGTTATGACAAGAAACATCCACAAGCAGCTAAGCAGGAGCTCAAGGCGGTTTTCTCATCAGCAGTCACTGGTGGACGCATCACCGACATCAGGGACATCGCCAACCCCAACCACCGGGTCAGTAGTCTGGTACAGCCGGTTCGGTTCGTGGATGCTTTCACTGAGATGGTTCTGGGAGATCCGGATAATCGGACGGGCAGGAGTGTCGAGGTGTTGCTCGAGGTTGGCCCACATACGGCACTAGGAAGCCCTATCCACGAGATCTTAACTCTGTCCGAATTTAAAGGCACTGAGCTTCCATACTGGGGCTTTCTAGTACGTGACCAGCATGTAGGCGACAGTATCCGATCTGCCGCCATCAACTTGTTTTCTCGAGGCCAACCTCTAGCCATGAACCAGATCAACTTCCCGGTGCCTGCGTATGACGACGAGAGCCCCCGAGTCTTGACAGACTTGCCGTCTTATCCCTGGAACCATAGTATACGTCACTGGCAAGAATCAAGAGTCAACCGGGCCATTCATGAACGTAGCGAGCCACCTCATGAACTGCTCGATATGCCCGTCGGTGGCAACGACCCCAGCACAGCCGTTTGGCGCCGCATGTTGCGGGTTAGCGAAACTCCTTGGAAGCCTGCACTCATGATTTCGGTCCACCAGATGTGACCCCTCCAGTGATCCCCTTCCGAGGATATGACACCCGTCGAGGGTTTGTCTCTCATTACAGCCATCGCGAATCTGCTGGCAATTATCAAGTTCCTAGCGCTTGAGCTTCCTGTCCTGCAAATCCAACCTCTCAAGTATGGCAACATTCAACTGCTGTAGACAATGAGATGATACTAACGGCAGCCAACGTTTAAGCACAACACACGATCTTGATGTATCAGCAATAGAACCCATCGCATCAGTCAATGGCCTACCAACCGACTGGGGGAAGTGAGTGTGTCTTCTCACTCGCAATGGTAAAAAAGAAAATCGAATACTTATACGCAGTACAAAGGATGACTCAGAAAAAAGGTCCCAAAGCACTCAGTCACTGCCTCTTATTCTCAAAAATTTACGAGGGAGGGAGGAATAGGTCCGCAGCATAGAGTTCTACAGTTTAATAGCCCGGGCATAATGCAAGAACATGTCAGGTACTAATTGAGACATCTGGGGAAGAGTATAGCGAGTAGTTTTAATTATTTTATTGCTTTGCCATGTTTTTATAGTGATTTCGACTTTGAAAGTTGGGATTTTCGATTAATTCACTTATTTACTACATTGAGTCTACTTCATTACCACGGAAGGATCAAAACCCCAGATCTATAAGGACACGCTAAGAGCCACACATTACAGTTGCGTGCTGTTAGTATCTCAATATTGCTCTATTAAAGTCATGTTTACTTAGACATTACATTATTTAGTATCTAGATAGTTATCAAGAGACTTAGACTATTACATTACTATAAGCTTGACTACCAGCCCAGTTGTTTAGATAAAGTCCTACTAGACGATATAACTTAGTACTTCTATCATGTCAGATCCCATACTCGTCAGCATCCCTTAGAATATTATTAATATAATCACCCGCCGCGGAGAGATGCAGGATATGGGCGATAGCATAGTAAATTACTAGCAGCCGCGACGAAGGAGGATTGATATTCCTCTCTTCAGTGAGAAAAAGCGTCCGAGCAACAGGAACATTATACGTGAACCTTTAGGGGAGAAAGGTTTTAATATGGTACCTGTGTAGAACTGTACCCTCAGGCTTGAAAAAGATATTGAAATCACCAAAGTATATCTGTAGAGGCTGAGTTAGCGTTAAAGCGTTTCTAGGACGATCAATCTTAGTTCCCTCGATCAGATGAGCGGCTCTATCGTCGAACATATTAAGTATCGCCAGCGCCGCTTCTTTCGAGGCGTTCTGGGATAGATATGTTAGCGGTTGTAATCAAAAAGAGTTCTAGAGTCTCTCACCAGTTCTCCGCAAGAGTCAAGTTGCGTTAATGAGTGTGGCAAGATGTGTGCCACCTAGAGGGGTTCAAACCGTTGCCCTGCTAGAGGCTAGCCATCTTGGTCGCATGCCTCGCCTTGACCACGCCTTTGCAAACCGAATCGTTTCAAGGCCTCCGCCTGGTCAAATTTATGTGATTTAACACACCAATAACGATCTCGTATTAGACAGGCTCCTCTTAGATTGGCGATTCGCTCTGGAGTGCCTGCGAAGATATGTCCTTGGCGTTGCGCACTCTTAACGGCTGAATGAGATGCCGGTGAAGGCTGGGGTGTTTTTTTTGGTTGATGCTTTTAGTGGTAGAAAGAAATTATCAAAAAGATAATCGGCAAAGTTATCGAGGGAAACTCGGAGTTCATCTTGACGAGTTGGGTCTTCAAAGTTGATGTCTCTATCTGCGGTTATTGACAGTCCTGCAAATGCAAAGAAAGCAGCTAGTAATCTATCTTTAGACTTCTCGCTTGTCGAGTGGTCATATGTTAGGCTGACCAGTTTGACGCGGTTGTACTTGTCGCGATCTGGTCTAATGCCTTCGCTTTCAAAGTGGTTGATGATTTGGTCAAACCGGCGCTTAGTAGAGGCCCGGTAAGCTGGATCCAGAGGAGGCTGCGATGAAGACTGGTGGCGATGGAGCGCTGATGGAGGTGCAGGTGGGGCCATTTTGTTGTTGATGCTGAAAGTTGTGACTTGAAATGTTGGTCGAGGTGGGGTTAAACTGACTTGGGTGGGCGGTGAACATGATAAGATAAGAAAGGGGCAGAACCCTTGTCTTTTGGTGGGCTGTTGGGATCTGCGGCATCTCCTAGATCGCAGTCCATCTTGGGGGCCCAGTGCCGGTCTGGTATCTCATAGTCCCAACGATAGAAATATTGAATAATACAATTCACGCACTATGGGTCGTCATCCTCGAACCTGTACTTGTTCACAAAGGTAAAACCTCCAGTGACTTCAGGTGTTGACTAGATGATTGTCGGACCGGTAATGATCTTATTCCGTATGACCGATGAGTGGAAGCAGACGATGAGACGGTGGGTGGTATTGCTATCGAAACATGACTGGATGACTGTTGCTGAACTTTATTGGCATAGACAAAGAGGTTAGCGATTGTCAGATGTGCAGAAGATTTCCAAGCGCAAAAACTTATTACAGGTACTTCGGAAGTGGACAGGCGTGCTTATTGAGTTCATAGTCCCAACCGCTATTGACAAAATACCCCGATGTTTTGCATGTATCCTTTATTACCTCGTCAAATACTTCCTGTGCTAAGCAGTCCCCCTCGTTGTGAGCATGGAGTTGCACTAAAGGACGAGAGATATAAAAGCTTATAGAAGTTCGCATTTGGGGATTAGTAATATAGATAATAAACTACCTACTATATACAGAGAACTAAGATTCAAAACCACCTTCAATTGCATCTGGGCTGTTGCTACCCTTGTGGCTCATATATCATATATTGCCTTTATTTCGCTTTTTGGCCTGTTCAGTCTGTTCAGCCTGTTTAATCGCTACTCCAAAATCCTTGAGTCAGCCAACCACAATGCTTGTCTTCGACCACTCTGATCCATCTTCGACGAATCGGGCGATTTCTATCGAATTGTCACACGCTGTAAAGAATGAAATCCGTGGATCTGCCCCGGCCATACCGAAATATAGCACTGGCAATACGAACCAGCGTAGTAGACCAAATAGACAAATAAATAACCAGCGTACAAGATAAAAGATAGGAATCGATAATAACCAGAAACCACAGACATACATTACTGCATCAGCAGTAAGTTGAACGATGCCATCTCCTCTCACAAGAAAAAGGGTACGCTGGGATTCGTCGGTTAGTAAGTGAATATGTCTAGGAAGGTAAACATAGACAATCAGGATACACCAGACAACAACTGCCATCCGGTAGCTGAACAGACGGTCGATGGTTTTGGAGAAGAGGCAAGCAGGTGGATTGCGCTGGGTGCGGGTAGATGCGTTGTGCTGGGGGTGTGTAGGTGAGTCACACTTTGTGTGAGTAGTTGAGTTATGCTGGGTGCGAGTAGGTAGTTTGTGCTGGGTGCAATCCATGCCTAAATGGCATATCTTAAAAGAATCTTCATAGCGAAAACCGAACTTCTCGCACAATTGGCCTACTTCGCATCTTGCGTGACCAGCAGATGAGTTGTGGCTGGGAAGCATCTTGAGATGCCTGTAGGTAGGGTTCCATAAGGGGATATCAGATTTTCCCGACGTGTCGCTGCGTTCTTGGGTCTTATCTTTGTCCTCCTGAAGATCTTTGACATTCGTTAACGGGGGAGCAGAACGTGCTTTCTGTGATTCTGTGGGTTGAGGTCGCAAGTCCTGACACCCAAAACAGATGACGAGTGTATAAATAATGGTAAGAAAAGCTATAAAAGCAATGCCATGATCTATTTCCTCTTTGAGCAGTCCATGAGGAGCAACTCTCTCGTTAATAAACAAGTGAATCTCGTGAAGAATGCCAAGAATGACATGAGATGCGGAGGGAATGAGTAAAAGATGAATGCGATGAGGGACCCTTTTGACGATCTTAATTGCAAATAGTACGGTAAAAGACACGCCAACTGCGACAAGTATCCAGGGATACAATGTAAAAAATAACTGAACCATTATGTTCATAGCTATTGTGAAGTAGATTAGGTGAATTGTTAACGGTGTGTTGTGATCGTTCTTGTACTTCTCAAATATTGAGTACTGATGAAAAGAGAATAAGGAGAGGGAAGCCGAGCAAGATATTAATGATACATGCTGATGTCGAACAGGGACTGCGCCTGTTTTACGGTTCCAACAAAATGAGTGAGTGTTCAGATGCACCGACATTACACACATGGCTGTTCATGCAGACAACCAAGCGAGCTCAGACTCGACCTTATGATTATGAAAGAACAAAGAAGCCTTTGAGTGTACAATCGCCACTGAACCACTTATCGTTGAGAAAAGTTTTCTCGAGCAACCCGTGTTAAGCCTGAAGAAGCTCTGGTCGTATCAAAAGCCTCTTTAGTCTATAATATGCCCTTGAATGTGACTGCAATACCGCGAATCCACTTGTGGGCTAGAACGTCGTTACTGTACAGAGTTTTAAAGGCACTCCAGGCGGAACTTGGAAGAATGAGGGTAATGCGTTGCTCTTACAAGTGCAGGTTATCACAGCGTTGTTCGTCTCGAGGTGGTAAACGGATCCCACAATCCAATCTTTTTCTCTTGACCTGCTGAATGACAAGTACAGACTGGCGTGCAGCCTTACCAACGGCTTTGCCGCTCAACGTATTAGAGACTAGAGACGCCAATTTGAGATAGCTGGAAAGCTCCAATCTCTTCAGCAAGAAGCTTTCCTGTGGGTGCTCCGAGCATCTCCTTGGGAAACAATGCGGTTCTGCTGATGGAAGTTTTATAACTTCCCCATCCCCATCCAGATACTCAGGAATCCTTGCATCGACGCACTCAGACGTGATCACATCAGATAGGTTTATAAAGCTTATCTTGGGCAATTGTGTTGGGTGGCCGGTATACTGCCCAGATTGACTTTGATAAGAGTGTTATTTTGAGTTGATAGTCCTCACAGCTGATGGCTCACATAACGCGCCTCACACACGCATCGACGCACTAAACAGGGTCATGGGATGAAAGTTATCGTCCAAGATCAAAGTTGCAGTTTACCTGTATTCGATGCTGTATAGGCTTTTCTGTCAAGATCGGTGTTTGATCGAGCGCGAGCTTTAGATGTGGAGGGCGGCACTGCACACTCTGTGGTTTTAACAGTAGATGCAATACTATGCAATCCCATTTTGGCTGTCTGCAACTTTCGCTTCCTATGGAAGGTGGTCCAGTACAGACACGCTTGTGTGAGGCCGTCTCAGCCTTGTCGCATCAGTCCATGGTCGTTAAGTTGGAGGTCGGAATGACTGGGAAATGTGGATCTGATTGGCGTAGTATTTAACAGGAGCATTCGTGTATCCAGTTGGTGGTGTAGCAGGGAGCTATACCTCCTGCAAAGACGAGTCTCAGACGAGCCACCTGTTCTAAGAAAGACCCCTCAACCCGTGTCGCAAGTTCTCGCGAGCAGAATCAATCTTCATGGAACAACGGCTTTTGCTATAGTACGATCTAAGCGAAGGAAATTGTATCCTCTGACTCTGCGAAGAACGAACAAGTCAATCGACTCTATGCGACCAGGTTTCAGCCGACTGAATGACCGCTGTCAAGATATGCATGATAACCACCTCCGCGACAAGACGGTCCCCCTCGTGAGCGCCATGTGTTTTCTTAGTGGTGAGATTAAGTTTTTGAAAGCATGTATTAGTTTTGTCGCCAATCTCGGAATTGAGTGATACAGGGCAATCTGCAGCTCTAGAGTGGAGGCTTGCTTGTTGGTGGGCTTCGATTGGCAAACTCATAAGTAACCGAGTCTAGATTGGCATAAACATCTTTTTGTTTTGAAACTCTATTGCAGTTATTGTTTGCCCTGCACATCACTCGCAATCCCCAGAGCTTTTGTACCAGAGATCAGTCGTTCAAAAGTCTGATTCAAGTTCTGGACAATTTAGTAGGTGATGCCCTAGATCAAGTGGGACCGAGACCGCTGAAGCGCCAAGTACACAACGCGGCCTTGAACTCTAGCCACTGAACTACCCAATGAGCCAACACGATACAAATGGTGTGTCTTTAGGAGAAGATGCTTCACCGCAAGAGCCTCATCAAACTTTACCGTGGAGTATAAGCAAGTGCATTTGTCGGTCTTGATGCGTCAAACATGACGCGCTTTAGCTTTGTTACACAGCGTCGATCGCACGAGCAACCGTTTTTGTTTGTACGCAAAAATCTCTGCCTTCCAGCCTATACAAGCGTTGTGACTCCCATCAATCCCTATGGTTCTGTGCTTTCTTGGTGTACCATTGAGACATCATAACCTCAAAAGCATCTCTCGGTTGTCTGCGTTGATCCATCCTGGTCAAAGTCCTCCAGCATGTCCGACGCTCTCGCCCAAGACGTGGTTGACGTCAAGGCTGAAGACGAAAACGACACCAACTCTACCATCATTCACCAAGATGCCGACGATGATGTCAACCAAGAAATGCTCTCGCGACCGCTAGACCCGGGAGCCAAGGCTGCTCGATACACCGGCCCGCCCCGAGGCGGCAAGATGCTGTCATTCCGTCCTGGCGTTTTCCGTCGCAGTCACCGACCTTTTCTGAAGTGCAACAGCAGAGAACTCAAGAAGCAAGAGGAAGCTGAACATGGAGCTTTCACCAAGTGGCGCACCAACCCTGATGAGATCGATGAGTCCAACATTCCCGTCATCAGACTCACCGAAGCGTCAGACTCTGCCCAGTCATTCGAAGCCTTCCATGCTACTGTCATCGAGCCAAACAAGGAGGCCATTGAATTGATACTGGTGGAATATAACAAGAGCGTTCATGTCCTTGATCGGCGCAATGATGTTCAGTTCTTCGAAAAGTACCATGAACAGTACACTAGCGGCGATCTTGACGATTATGGAAGACCTCGCACCGTCTTCAACCTTCGACCTGATAAAGCGCTAGACGTACACATAGGTTTCCTCTGCAGTAAATTGAATCACACTGCGGTAGTTTCATCAACTGACAGATCCCAGCCTCAAAACAAGCAACCCACGATTGCGAAGCGCAGAAGTGCCTGCTCCTCAACGCCGCCTGCTTCATCGCATGGCAGGGCCCATCCTTTCGATACTTCTTCACCAAAGCCGCAGATACAGACGAAAACCCCAGCGACGTCTTCTTCTCGATGCCCCAAGACGCGCGCATCACCGTCAGGTTTTGGGAGGAACGTGTTCGAGATGTAGCGAGGGACACGATGCGCGAGACGGTGCGGTAGCATAATTGGAATTGGGCGGCAGTGCTGGCTTCGGCGGTTCTGAAGAGAGGGTATGCGCCTTCGGAATATGATTTAGGAGGGTTTGTGAACTGGACGGAGTTTGCGGATAAGAATGCTCTTGGGAGTGTTTTCTATGGGGTCATATCATCTGATGAAGAGTCCTCTGGTGGAGAGTCGTCTTCTCAAGGGGATGAATGAGCGGTAGCGAGTACGAGCCTCGACTAGATGTTATACATACTCTCGGTCCGTGAGAAAGATGAATTGAGTCTTTTTTGGTGCTGCATAAGAATGACTGGGGGATATCGGCTGAACCATTGACTGGCCTTTACAGTGGGCGAAACCACTTTTCAAGCCCACAAGTCCCTCTCAGGTAAAGTCGCAGGGTTTCGAGAGGCAGATGTCCTGCTCAAATGGGCCCAAAACTAATACATAGCCAGTTATTCACAATCATGCTTGCCACAAAAACACTCTTAGCTATTTTATTTCTCTAACCAAGCGATCGCAGATGGCCGCTTCCAGGGATCAGAGTCGTCTTCAGGCCAGATTAGGTTAGGTATGCGCATCATGTTCATGTACATAGGAAAAAAACAGTGCGAATAACTAATACACGTCTGAAATCGGCCTTGTCAATATTCTAAATTTGCCTTATTTGAAAGTTAATATATAAAGAGTTTATAAAATATAATTTCTACTTTTTTTTATAAAAAAGCGCAGTCAGGGCAATGCTAAGGCTTAGGCATCTGCTGGTTACCTCTATAAGCTTACCGAGACAGGCTATGCAGCTGCTTAGCCGCTTCTAGGCTGACACGAAATGTACTTATAGTGCGTCTTCGCCATGCATTTTGTATGGCTCCCTTAGTTTGTTCAATTCAGACATAAATACTGGTTCTTAATTCACCGACTGAGATCCACCCACTTAGAAAACATTTTATCTACCTGCACTTGTTTGCGTTCCTCGACTTCACGCTCTTGCGACGCTCCCTCTCAGAATCACAAGCACTTCCGGCCCCTAGAGCAGAAATATGCTACTCGAAAGCCTTGCAAAATGGGACCCGTTCCAAATTGACGCCCTTGGCCTCATAACGATTTTTGGTGCCGAGGCCATTCAGAAGTCAATTGGCAATCTCACCCAGAGCTGGATCTGCGAATACCTCCCTGTCCTGGGATCTCACGTAATAGCAAGCAACCAGATCACAGACCCGGTACCTGGGTTTGTTCTTTACAACATAACGGATGCTATCGTCGCCACGGATATCACTTCCTGGTTTACTCGTTGGCTGCTGTCCTACCGCATTACTTACGCGGCTACCACCATCACCCTCAAGATGGATGGTAGACCCATGTCGACCTCCAGCCACAGCGCTTCTCTAGCCCTCGGCATGTTCTGCACCGCACCACTGGTCATACTTACGGTATTGATGGGCGACAACTGGGGAATAGCAAACTTTGTGTCTATGATAGTCACGGTTATTGTACGACAATTGATGCTTTGGGAGCTGCGCTTATCGATCGATAAGGCTGTCGAAAAATCGAGGAGGGACCCCGGGGACGAGGTCAAGGTGTTTTTAACGCTCCCCGATGGCCGAGCAGTGACCATCCTTGGGCCTCGGTCTATGATCGTCAATTGCCTTCTGACAGACCCGCGTCCATTACACCCGCAGCTTTACATGGCACTTCAATTCGTGGCTTGGCTCGCATTTGGCGGTCAGGCCATCGCCTTGGGTATGAGCACATTATTTCATCAAATCCTGTGTGTGGTTATCATGCTGTTTGGGACCTTCCTGACAGCCATGCACATTGGTGACCTTCCATTCGCAATAGGGACACAGCTTCGATTGGACGTCGACCTTGGTGACCCAGACTGGCTTCGCTCTCCAGCCTACGCGCGCCTCAATCTCACCAGAATTGAAGAGGACACCATGGTTCACTGGAACATGATGCCACAAAGGTCGAATGAGTTTTGGTGGACGAGATTTAGAACTACATACGTCCCACAACGCATTCCCTTACACCCAGATAAGCCTGTACAACGCCATGATGGAGAGAAGGATCCAGGACAAACGCTTGAGAGGTCAGCTGCGTTAACAGATGATACGCAGGTTTAGGATATATTGGGCAAATGAAGTCGCGCACGTGCGAGATGGGATAACCGATAAAGCACTTAAGCCCACGGTTACTGTCTGATTGTGTGGTAAATATAGAGAAGTCGGTAATACGACTTCAGTTCAAACCAACAATACATCTCAGATTCAACTCTCAAATCCCTTCAATATGAGGCAGCTCGTTGATATTATCAAGACCATAATCAACATGGCCTCTAAGTGAAGTGAGTTAGTATTAAAACTAATAATTCTCCTGCCAGAAATCTTACATGTCATTTGCGTGATTCTCAGCTTGGTGTATATCTGAAAAGGACTCTGAACAGGTACGGCATATGTAATGTTGGGTCTCAGATGTCCCTTCTCTACCAGAGCGCAAGTTAGCCTTCATATCTTATCATCAGCTCGTGGAGACTCTACAACTTCTGATAAATGGATGGGTAGACTTTGCGCTCCCCAAAACCATTCAAATTCACTGTGCCAAAGGCCTGGGTAAACTCGTCGATTTCGATCTTGCTTTGTTCGGAGACCGTTTTGAACGTGCTTTGAAGTCCCTTGCGAAAGTGATGGGCCTTAAGGCCTGTGTCATGAGTAGGATCTGTCGTGGGAGGTTTATCTTTCTCTTCAATCGAAAAGAATAAAACGGCTTTAACACAAAGGGACTGAAGGTCTGAGCCCGAAAACCCATCTGTTGCCTTAGCTAACGTGGAAATATCAATCCCACGGTCCAGATTGGTGTCTTCGAGCAGGATAGTAAGAATTTGTTCTCGTTCCTGTTCTGTTGGAAGTTTGAATTCGATTCGATGGGGGAGCCTTCGAAGAAATGCCTCATCAAGCTCCGTTGGTTTGTTCGTCGCGATGAGGACAAATGGTCCATCTTGACTTGTGGACAATCCATCCATTTCATGTAGGAACTGGTTGATACGACTCCTGATCCAGTTTTTATCATCTGACTTCCTTTTGGAAAACAATGCGTCCGCCTCATCAATAAATAAAATGCATGGCGACAGCTCAGAACAAAGGCTGAACATGGCCTTGATCAGCTTTTCTGTTTCTCCCACGTATTTTGTCTCAATGGTTGCTGATGTCACGGCCATGAAATTCATGTCCATGTCTTTGGCAAGTGCGCGAGCTAGATGTGTCTTCCCAGTTCCTGGGGGGCCATAAAGAAGAGCGCCTTTGATTTGCGCCTTTTGGAGAAGCTTCTGGGAGACATGCTTGGACTGGAATTTGGAAAGTTGTAGTAACTCCTTCATGGAAGTTTTAATATCCGGGTCGAGAACAACATCGTTGAGAGTCACCTTGATCCGCTCTGAGTCGAGTGATTAGCACGTTGTCTGTTGGGATATTTGGAAGCATACTTGCCTGGATGAATCACACAGTCGATTAGGCCTTCCATATTGTCATCAGATCTATGCTTTCTCAGAAACTCTCTTTTAATCTTTTCAAACGTCTCATTTTCTTCTCTCTGATTTCTCTCAGAGTTGGTGTTATCGAGGTCCGAGTCCGAGTCCGATCTGGAATTCCAGCGTTCTGACTCGTCAGAGATTTCAGCATTGTCGGAGTTGCCTTTTCGAGGTTTCCCTTTTTTCTTCCATTTCCGGGCCATCTTTTGGTTGTTCAATAGTCTTTCTATCACACTGCACATGTCTTTCTCGGATGCTAGCTCATGCACCGATTTCCCAGCAATTTGTTGCGCAGCGCGCTCGAGTACTATTTGCGGTAATACTGAATCCTGAAGCTTCCTGGGAATGTCATTCGCGGCTATCAAGTGCCAGGACGATCTTGGTGTGAGGCTGACATGTTCACGATACTGTGGCAGCCTTCTTCTCAGGGCACGATTCAGAGACCTGATATTCGTCTCCAGAATGTGACTAGTCTGTTTCCGTGCCACTGTGACTTCTTTACTCGCCGGTATCAAGTCGATTATAGAAGATTCATCGACGAGAATCTGTTTCATGAGAGTCTCCATCTCCCATTTCTCTGTATACCCTGGATTCTTGCGCTCATATTCTGTGACAACTAGGATGATGCGGCGGTTCTTCTGCCTGCCCTCTTGAATTTTCTTTCGGAACGATGATAGTATCTTTGTTGTCCTTGGTCCGCGGAGAAACATACATGGGTTGCTAATATGTATCAAGGTTGCTCGCGGAACGGGTTTGTTCTTTTGTAGTCCCTCGGATGCTAGTGTAGTTCTTTTCTTCTTAGTGATGGATTCTATCACTATGGATGCTGATTTCTGAGCACGAACGGAGTTTTCCTTCCCTTCGTCGTCGGTTGAGTCAACGTCAAAGTAGTATATTGGAAGCTCTTTCAAAGTTGCGGCTTCATGGTTTGACGTGCTGTCTTGGAGCGAGAAGTCAACCGAGATGTCGGCAATATCCTCATAGTTGAATGAGATTAGATCAGCACGAAGCTTTTGAGCCAAAGTCTCCACGACTGATTGCATATAGTACATGCATCCTGGAACTGGGGTCCGTAGGAGAAGGGCAGGAGACTGGGAACACCTCTCTAATGATTGCGTATCATGATAGAGAGCTTGATTTGCGATGTCGACAAGCTCAGAAAAAATGCCCTGGTGAATGGGATATTGGCATTCGTTTCGTTTGATGTTCTCCTTGTTAACAGTCTCGCGCGGTTCTGGTGGCGTGACAGTACGTGAGGACCCCGAGCTTTCATCGCCGCATGGCCTTGGTGAATCTGGTAACAGGTCCGGCTGAGCTGGCCCTTGTTTATTGGTTTGAGAGTCGCTATCAACCACAAGTTTTGTATCTGAGTCAGCCGAGTCAAGCTCTTCCGCTGTTTTGACGTTGCTCGTTAGGAACCACTCTGGTATACGAAGTGGTGCGGCAGGACGACGAATCCAAGGGAAAACGGATGGCAGGGATAATAACGAGCTCATTGTTGATTATCTGGAACTATACAAGACTTGCCTACTGCAAGTGAAAGATGGATACAACCAGTATATACAATAAAGGTATTGCAACTCCTATTCCTGAGAAAAGAACGCGAGCCAGATGTTGTTACTCCGGGCGAGTCTTAACCCAGAGCTTACGAACTAGGGGGAGTTGCCAATCACGCCACTTTCACAACAGCCAGCTAAATGTATTCGATCAGTTATCCCTCACCAGCCTGGCTAAACGATTTGTGAACTGGGCGTGGGGCTCATTTCAATAGTCTCATGCAGTAAGCAAGCAAAAGCGAATCGGGATTTCCCACGAGAACAAATGGTAATTCTTGGTCCACCACGGATTCTGCCTGCTGACTCTTCGCTGCATGGGAAACACTCATACCAGTGGAGCAGTTGGGCGAAATTACATTAAAGTAACCAATAGGAGCTCTCCACATTGCTAGGTTTTCAGCCTGTCTGACCTGTTTCGCATCAATTCCCACGTCAGTCATGCATTACAGTTTTTTTTTTTTAGTATTTTTCTTTTCATAATGAGAATTGTAATGAGCTTGCCCAGATTGGAGGGAGCCACCACCACGTTCACGAAGTATTCTGTTACTGAAGATTATCCTTATATAACCCTACACCACTCTGCCGACGAGGAACTCTAGTAATTCGCAATCATTATATATACTCAATATAAACCTTGAATTCAGGCAGCATCATAAAAATCGTCTTCCAAAGCGTCCAAGATGCAATGCATTCCCTTACCAAAAGACCCTATTCACCCAAGCACTGAATTACGACTTTTCAGTGGCGAGGGCTATGACGGCCAGGGAATCATCACTTACCCTACCCGCCAAGGTTGGTCCTCTAGGCCAGCAGGAGAATGGGCCCAACTTTTCGATAATCCTTCTCCAGAGTTTATTGCGTTCCTTGAGAGATGGCTTTTCTTTAGTCTTCTTGGCACTTATTCAATTAATTCATCTCATTTCATAGAATGGACTGGGAACCCAGAATACCCCGTGTTGACAACTCGATTCTTACCTACTCTTTTCGAAAGACTGCGCTCTAGTACTAAGAGATATTCTAACGATTCCGTGGCGGGGTCCTATGAGGTTGTACGTATGCATGGCCTACTTGGTGTGGCACCTAGTATAACGCGTGTTGATATGGATATGTCTGAAACAAAATCTCTCGTGGAATTCATTGAGGGCAACGCAACTACGGATCCCAGAAGGCCCATCATGGTTATGGCTACGTCGTTTCTAATCGAATCGTTAATAACTGCTACACGGGGGGCTGATACCTTTAACCGCGGGTTCACCCTTAACCATGAGCTCGTTATCACATTCTCATGGAAGTGGAACAGTCCCTTCTGGAACCTTCTTCGAAACGACGGATGGTGTCCCTCAGAACTGGTAGGGATCTTTTCCCAGTCAAACACAAGTTCCCTATGGTTCTTGCATCATCTATCCAGACCAGCATCGGATCGCAGACATCCAATGATTCGTATAACAGACCCCACCAAAGGAGGTCAGGGACGCAAGCTCGAAGGTTTATGCACGGCGTCAAGTTGTGTATACAGACGACTGAATGATGAGAGTTACGTGACTAAACACACAGCATCATGTCAAGGTTGCGATGACATAGTTGCAAACCTGGACAGCCTTTGCGCAATATTGAGAAACAACAGGATTCCTCTCATTGTCCCTATTATGGAAGGCAGTACTGATCCGAAGATATCCTTCTGTCCAGCGGATTCTGGTTGCACCTATATCGCTATATCTCATGTCTGGTCGGATGGACTGGGAAACCCTCGTCGTAATGCCCTTCCGAGATGCCAACTTGAGCGCCTTAGCGACATAGCTCTGAGCTACCCTTCTGCCCCTTTGTTCTGGTTGGACACTCTTTGCGTGCCTCCTGATATGGCCAAGGTACCAGAAGAGCAGAAAATAGCGCTACAATTGATGCGCCAGACATACGAGGATGCTGAAGCAGTGGTTGTTCTGGACTCGTGGATAGTTGACGCAACGTCCAAGGCCAGAACAGACGTCGAGAACTTGCATAGAATCTTTTACTGTGGTTGGAATACCAGGCTTTGGACTTTCCAAGAGGGCGCTCTTGCTCGGACCCTTCTATTTCAGTTTAAGGACGGGCTTTACGATGTTGACAAAGGCATAGAACGCCTTACAAGCAAGAGATCACCCTCTATCGATTTCACAGTGAAGCCCGTCCTTATCAAGTTGCACAGTCAGCTGCGCGGGTTTCGGAAAGTTGGTGGCGCAATCAATGACCAGCTGAGGTTTATCAGTGGATCAGC